>NW_004955418.1:19341966-19540123 GCF_000276665.1 Chinchilla lanigera | reverse complement strand
TATATGACCAACAGATACATAAAAATACTTGACATTACTGATCGGGAAGATGAAGATTAAAACTATTCTGAGAAATCATCACCTCATCCAAGCAACAATGGCTATTTCAGGAGGACTTAAGGTAACAAATGTTGATGAGGGTGAGGAGAGAAAGGAACTTTTCTACACTGGTGGTAGGAACGTGAATTTCTCAATTATTATAGTGAATAGTGTGATGTTTCCTCAGCAAAGTAAATGTAAAACTGGATATATATCCAAAGCAAATGGCCAGTATGTTGCAAAGACATCTGTACTCCCATGTTCATTGCAGCTGTATTTCCAAAAGCTAAATATGAAAGACAAAACACCAAGTGTATGTCAACCAATGAACATGTAAAGAAAATGTGGTGTATATACATACAATGGAATATTATTTGGCCATAAAATTGAATAAATTCTTTTACAACTACCTGGGTGGAATTGGAGATCATTATGTTAAGTGAAGGAATCTAGGCACAGAAAGAAAAACACCAGTCATATGTGCACCGTAAAACTGTTGATCTCACAGAAACTGAGAGTAGGATGTTGTTTAGCTTGGGTGGGGAAATAGGAAGATGGAAAAATTATGAATGGCTACTCAGGTACAATTAAATTAGGTCAGCACGTTTTTATGTGTTATTGCTTCCTAGGGGGAGTATGGGTACCAACACCGCGCTACCCACTCCAGAACCCTAGAAGGGATGATTTGAAAGATTTCCCATAAAGAAACGATAAATGCTTTAGGAGGTAAGACTGTTCAGTCTAATTTAAACATTATGTGATGTAAACTTTGCAAAACATTTATTGGTACCCTCAAAATTACGCAACATTTATATTATCATGGATCAGTTAAAATTTTTAAAAGAAAAAATTTTATACTAAGAATATATATCTCAGTGGCCAAGCTGACAATGATTTTGGAAGTACTTGTGGATTTGACCAGTGCCAATACAAAATAATAACATTTTTGAATATCTGGAAAGTTTACCCTGGAGAAAAAAATCAAGACTTCTCCAGAAAGTAGCAAGAATGATAGGACAAGTGTGTTCAAAGTGAAAGGGTATTTTGAGGGAGTTAATGACAATGTGTCTTTCATTGAACTAATTTTAAGTTTAAACATTCACTGCATATTTTGATCACCCATTGCATTATTGAAATTTCTAGCCTTATTAGAGTTTATTAGTGCATAATTACAAAATGCACAATTATTACTCATGCTTTCTTTTATATTAAAAATCTCTGAAATGTATGGTACAACTCAGCCCATAAAATACTTCATTGTTTATTATTTTGTTCAATCATTAATACTTAAAAATATGTAAATAAAGTAATTTTAGAAACAAAGAATAATTCATGATCTCAGCAACCCTAGAATTATTAAGAATTCCAATTTCTTGTCCCTAAGATCTAAAGATTAATATCTGTGGGAAATTAGAAACAGTAGACCTGGATGAGTTCCAGAAATTTGTTTGTGACCTTGTCATGTTCTTTAAGGCAGAGCATGAGTCAAAAAGTGTTGCTAGTCAAACAAGGCCTGAGGCTTTTGCACAGAAACATGATTTGTTCTGCTTTGTAGTTGTAAGACTGCAAGTGTACAAGTTAGTCTAGAGATCAATTCTTCCCTGAACACTTTCTATCAGATACTTTTGCAAAGGATTCCTCTTTATTTCAGCTATGCCTTTATTCCTGGAATACTGTTTGAGGTTATATATCTAAATACTTCTACCAAATGATTGAAATGAGTGTCTTTTTCTAGTTTATATATGATCAGACTTTATGGTTTTTATATAGATATTCCCCCAAAGCTTCACGAGATCACAGGTGAAGCTTTTGAAAGGAGATTGGATTTTGGGAGCATAATGGCTGCTTGATGCTTGTAAGTGGGATCTGGTCAGAAGAGGTGGGTTACTGTGGGTGTGACCTGGAAGGGTTTATCTTCCTTCCTGTCTTCTCGCTTGATTCTTCCTGCTTCCAGGTCACCATGAGGTGATCAGCATTTCTCCCATCATGCCCATCTCCCATGCTGCCACTGAGTTAGGCAACTATGGTCTAAAATATCTACAAGGGGCTGGGGATTTAGCTCAGCGGCAAAAGCACCTGCCTGGCAAGCGCAAGGTCATGAGTTCGGTTCCCGGTACCGGAGAAAAACCAAAACCAAAAAAAATAAAATAAAATAAAATAAAATATCTACAAACTGTTAGGCAAAATAAATACTTCCTCTTTTACATTGATAGTGTCAGGTATTTTGTCACAGCTAGAAAGAAAGTGGCTAAGACACCACTCAATCTAAGATTGTAATCTAAAGTTGTGTTATAATTGTGTAAATAAAAACTGAGTTCTTACTGTTATTCAGGGAAATTTTAATAACTTATTACATAGGCTATAATTTATATTAGAGGTTGAAAATCTCTCTCCAAAATATCAAATCTACTGTTTTAAGGAACTGATAGCAGAACAGCATAATCTGTCAAATAGAAGTGAGATACTATCATCTTGGACATTTTAATTCACCAAAAAAAGTACATTACTCAAATAACAAGGAAATAATCAGTTATTGAACTTTTAGTACAACATTTTACAAGATTTTTACTGTTTTTAACTTAATACATAGTTCTTTAGGTGTAAAGATTTATTTAGTTTATACTTCAAAGGATCAAATCTTGTTGCTTGCGTCACACAATTTTCAATAATGTCTCTAGGATAATTTTAATGATAAAATGATAAATATTTTATGAGCGAGTTAAACCTAAATAAAATAATCTTGAAGAAATTATGGAAGACGGTTCTCCTGTCTAATATTTTTCACTGTAGGCTCTCCTATACCAAAACAGGTCTTTGGATTTAAATGGAAAGATGCATATGAAAGTTCTTTCTAATTCACAAAAAGCAGATATCATGATTAGTTTTCTAAGTCTAAATGTGTTCTTCTGGTATTAAGATTGGGAATCATCAGCACTTCAAGTGACAATGTTCGATATTTCATTGTAGTTTAAATCTTCTACCCTTACCCCTTCTCTACCTTCAGAGTAGCATAAGAAACAAAATACAAACACTCTATTTTATTCAGATTGTTAATTTAAAAATTTTATTTGAGCCTTGCAATATATTAAAAGACTCATTCCAAAAGGCACAAGTATTGTGTTTGGAAATATCACTACTGGAAGGACAGAACTGAGTAGAATATGAAAATCTGGAGACCAGTTAGTTCTATTTTGGATTCTGCCATAAATAACTCGGTAATATTGATGGAATTTGGT
The DNA here is from genome assembly GCF_000276665.1 of Chinchilla lanigera. Classification (NCBI taxonomy): domain Eukaryota; kingdom Metazoa; phylum Chordata; class Mammalia; order Rodentia; family Chinchillidae; genus Chinchilla; species Chinchilla lanigera. The sequence continues at coordinate 19,536,848 of NW_004955418.1, read as the reverse complement.
TATTTTGCCTCAGTTGGTGGAAGTATAAGGCTCCAGCAGAAATTACTGGACAAGCAATGTACTGTGAACAAGTTAAAGTAATTCCAAGTTAAGAGACATTTATAGCTTTTATAAATTTATTTCAAATCTCTGTGTGCTTTAATCTAAACTGTCTTTTAAAGAATATTTCTAAATAAAAGAAAGCATCAGTGAGAAATTCACTCTAAGTGTGAAACATTTTAAACCTCAACAAACCACAGGCTACACCTATTCAATAACTCTCCCCACGACATGTGTTAAACTGCTCATGTGACTGCAGGGCTGTTCTTAGGTCAAACCACTTTTATTTTGCCAGCTATTGCTTTTCTTACAAACTCAAAATGCTCGCCTACATGATCTGTTCCACAGGTCCGTCCCCTGTATTTCAGGAATTTATTCATTCTTCTCCCCATTCACCTACAACTGGTAGGCATATATTGAGCTACTTCATAGATGCTTTTGATGCTAACAAGCACTCAATAATAGAAGAAAATCATTCACATCCACACAAAATAATTTCTCTGCACCAAGAACTGGCAAACTATGACCTGAGGTGGCAAATCTAACCCACAATATGTTTTTGTAAATAAAAAACTTTCTATAACATAACCACCTCCACTCATTCAAAGAGTGATTTAAAAAACAGTGAATATTTAAATTGAAAACAACTTTTACAGTAAAATGAATTGTCATTAATCTGCCTTACAATATACACCCCCAGCTTTGAACAAACTTATCCCATCATTCTTGTCACTTCCTGAAGCAACTCTGGAAGTTCTCTTTCATAAGTATCTTTATGATAAAATAATAATAATAAGAAGAAGAAGAAGAAGACTATAGTGAATACACCTGCTTTCTGGTACCATCCAACAGAAAGGCAGGTTTGTAAACATATTGTGGTTGCATTCCCATCCACCTTATTCACAGCATCTGACACTGTGTGACTTCTGGTTCTTTCTCAAAGTCAAAATAACCATGAGGGCTAAATGTTTTCAATAAATTGAAGACATCATAGCAGCCACCACAGTACAATTTAAGACATTTATAAAAGAGAATTTCTAGAAATGTTTAAGAAAGTGGCAGGGCTGATTATGTAAGTATGTTTAAAGCAAGGGGAAATATATACATTAATTTAAGCACACACAGTATTTTTCTATCATACTTAGTACATATTATCTATGTCTCTTTCAGAAATTATATTATTCCTAAAGTCAGAAGTACTGTACTTACTTTCCAGCTATTACAAAAGAAAAATTATAAATGCCTGTGTAGTCTTCTAAAATGTTGAGTATACATCGGAATGAGCAGGAGGGCTAAAAATTCAGCTGCACAGTTTCTAAGTAGAATTTTTGGCTGTTTTCAAAATACTGCATTTCTGAAATTCTCATGTGCTGCTAGGTTACTAGAGAGGGCCACACAGTGTGAGAACCACAGCAGAGTCATGGAACCTTGTTAAGAAGTTTTGGAGCACTCACATCATACAATGTATGCTACAGGGAGTCGTTTTTTTAAAAAGTGGATGGGCTTGTTGGTGGCCTTCCAATAGCATTTTCCTTGCATTTCACCTTGAAAAATAGCATTGTTAAGAAGAATGAGATTTTCTCCATCCAATGACTGTTTTGCTTCCTTAAACTCTGTCTTAGTTACTTTTCTCTCACTAGTGAGACAAAATGCACAATGCCCCAAATTAAAGAAGGAAAGGTTTATTTAGTTGACAATTTGTAGAGGTTTCAGTCTGTAATCAGTTGGCTCCAAAGCATGGTGGCATGGTGAGGGGCAACAGTTCATGGTGATAGAAGGCAGAAAAGCAAGTAGAGAAAAAAGGGAGAAAGCAAGCCTCTTTTCTTCTATTATATTGTAAGCAGGCTCCATACCCTAGGGCAGGAGTGCCACTCATATCATCTCCATGCTGTCTTCTTGCACACGCTCGGGGTGTTTACAAAATGAGGACCCTGGCCTCCTGCTGAGTCACCTATTTAAGCTCCTAACCTTCTGAAGCTGACAGAATGAATCAACCATCACAACAGTCTAGGGCATAAACAGCTGCCCTAGGGCATGTCCTTTGGTATGTAGAACTGCTGAGTCACTTAGTTTAGCTTTTAGATTTCTCAAATTGACACAGTGTGTCAACCATTAAAAACTGATACTAAATCCACAATATAAGTGTAATATTTTAACTTGCACACAACTTAAAATTTTATAACATGATTATGCTTTGTTTTTTAACCCTAAAACTGTCTGATACATTTGTATTTATTTTATGAATGGGAAAAATACAACTTGCCATACTTAAATTATTTCCTAGGTATTTAGTTGGGGACTGCTATGGCTTCAGTGTGTCCTCTGAAAGTTAATGTGTTGGGAGTTTAATCCTCTCATTCATGATAATGATATTTGGAGGTTGGCCCTGTAGAATATCATCAGGATTAGATAAACTCATAAGGGTGTGGCACCCAGAAGACACTAGTGGCTAAGCAAAGAGAAGAGAGAAGTTAGCATGCTTTCTCTATCTTGCCCTGTGATGCCCTCTTCCATGGCATTATGCTGTAAGAAGGCCCTCACCAGACTCTGGCACCTTGGTAGTGGACTTCCAGCCTTCAGAAGCATGAGCTAAATAAATCTACATTCTCTATAAATTTGTTGGTCTGTGGTATTCAGTTATAGTAATATGAAATCAACATGGACAGGCACTGTTAATGCAGATCTTTTGACTTTTGTCCACTGCTCTTTTTCTTGAAATGCTTCTCCTGCTTAAAACAAACTACTCTAATATCCTAAAACAGCCAAATACATACAAGTGTGCCAAGTTGGCTAAAAATTACTTAAAATGTATTAAGTTCCAGCTGTGTAGATACACTTTCAAGGCTAAAGATTCTAACATGGAACGAATATGAGTCTATTAGATGTTACTGCTCTTGCAGTAAAAAGGTGGAAGACAGAATGTCAGTGTGTGGTGGTTGCGGTCAATGAAAATGTGGTTTTCTACACTGTGATGTGCAATTGGGACCAATAGTTTATTGTTATGACAGAAGCATCCTTTCGCTAAGTATTAACCAACTGTTATTAGGCAAAAGCAGTTGTGGAAGTAGCGGTAAGATGCTCACCTTGGTTAACGATTTGGGCAAAAATCTCTAGAAACGTAAAAGTAGGTGCAATATATCCATTTCTTTTATTAATTTTGATGAACTATTGGAAATTGAAATGACTTCAGATGAATAAAACTCAGTCTATTAAAGCATGATGGGGAGAAAGGCTTGTGTGAGATTAATATTTTAAAGTATTTAGAGCTATAAATTGATTAATACATTATAGTAATAGATCAAGCTCAGCAATATTATTTTATTTTTTAAGTTACAAATATTGTCTTTCATGAGACTTCCTTAAGGTCATAGTCTCAGGATAAAAGTACATGATGGATTCTCCCATTAGTATGATTTGATTCTCACAGATTTGTCTTGGGATTGCTCTAGTCATAGGGAATTTCTGGCTTGTGATAGCTGTCAAAGAAAACTAAAAGAAGAAGTCATTCATAATTTCCTAGGCTTTACTTTGTAATAAAGTAAAAATTATAACAATTCAGCGAATTAAACTGTACTGATACTGTAAATTCTTGTTTCATGTAAGTATGACTTGCAGGAAATAAAAATTAAGCATATTTATATTATATTCATTAATTCCCATTTGTACTTTTCATTTACTTTAAGTGCAAAAGCAAATATACATTAATAATTTGCTTAGCCTTTACAAACACATAGGCAAAACAGAAATAATGAAAACTATTTTAAACAAGATACCAGAAAACCTAGGTTTGCCTGACTTTTCCACTGAGTGAAAATATGACTTGAGAAAATTACTTCAAGCTTTGGGCCAAACCACTTCAACTTTAACTGTAAGCATTTCATTATTTCATACCTACAGTTTCCTTATGCAATAGCATCTTGTGATCATCTGGGATATGATTCTGAGTGAGGTAATCCTTTATGATCCAAGGTTAAATACCTGGCATTTTCTACATAGCACTTTAGTAATGTATTGTAAATATCAGGAAGTAACAGTTATCATCCCAGAGTAGGTCACAATTTTGCCACCAACTTGCCAAAGTCAATTTTACTTTGTTAACTGGTAATTTTTACACAGAATTAGAACTATGGAATTGATGGTACAGAAAGATGTATTAACTAATATACACTTCATTGTGTATAAAAGTCCACCTCAGAGGTATTTAAAGCCTTTACGATAATGGAAATCATGAGCAATAACTTTCTGACACCTATGATTCTAAAATTTACCATGCATAATTTAGAAATTGATGACCTTTCAATCCTTCAATGCCTAATGTGAGGCCTAAGTACTAGAGGCCATCAATTTGAAATTGTGAATTAAAACTATGTAGCTATAACCATTAATGAAGTACATGATTACTTTCACCTTTTAAAAACCTAGAAACAAAAATTATTTTGTGCCCACTTATTTATTTGCAGTGCTGGCGACTAAATCCATGGCTTTGTACAGTTTAGATAAGGAGCTGACTTTTAAGTAATAATTAATGATGAACAATTGTTGTTTGGAAGACTTGCATGTAACAAAATATAGAAAATGACTTTAAATTTTCTTCACTAACTCTTATTTCACCCATAAATTATATACAAATTACTTAGAAAACATCATTTTGTATCACTTTAACTCCAAAGTAAGAATATTCCCTGCAATAATCTCTCTAGCTCTGTGAAGTCTTATAGTACCTAAATATTACAAGCCTCCAAAACATGTTTTGGATGACAGTGGACCAAAACCCCTATTTCTGCCTCTGGTGTCTTGTTTCTTTTCTGCATGTACTACTTTTCCTTTGCTTCCCATAATAACATGAGTATAAGGCCTGTAGGGGAATTTTACTGCAAATAGGAAGGTATGGAGGTTGATATTTTGGCAAAAGGTTTACAATAAAATACTGGGCAGCCCCATGTGTTGGGCACTGCACACTTGTAAATGCTTCTCTTCAACCTCTGTGATTTCTAAAATAATGAATTAGCACACCCTCTTACTCACATTCACCTGCTTTCCTTCTTGATCTTGCCAATGTCCTCCGCTCTGGAACCTTGCCCTCTTCACGTTAGCATAGATTGTCATGATTTATTAGAAGGACTGATCAAGAAGAAATACCAAAATAAGGCCTCAGTGGATTGTTACTCAAGTACTGTGAAGAACTGAGCATCCTTCAGGAAACTTGATAGCTCAGCTAGGCAACCTCTCATGAGTGGTCCTGTGAAACCCAGCTCTGGTGAAGCATACTAGCATCTCAGCTAGTCACAAGGCTCCTCCCTTAGTCAATTTCTGTCCCTAAGACAAAATAGTCAATCCTCACAACTGAGAGAAAGAGAAGTCTAGTTTTGGCTCACAATTTTAGTGGTTTCCACCTGTTTTTGGTTGGCTCCAGCACAGAAACAGTGTTATAAAGGTGTGGAGGAGGAAAGTTCATCATGGCATCGAGGATGCAGACAGAGAAGGCAGGAGCTGGGGAGATTTACCCTTCCAGGTCACATCTCCAATGGCCTGCCTCCTCTGGCCAGGGCCCACCTTTCGGTAGCACAGCTGGCTATGAATTTATCAAGGAACTAATCTGCAGATAAGTATAGTGTCTCCATGGTTCAATCCCTTTCCAAAATCTCCACCTTTAAACACATGAGACTTTCACAGGACATTTTAATTAGTCACTTAAACAGGTCCCATCTCTATGGCATTTTTTTTAGCTCCTCTTCTGATACTGGGTAACCATTTTCTACCTCTTTGTGGACTTATATTGTCTACCTTATGACTGACTTCTAACTTCTGTACTTTTAAAATTTTGTATTCTCAAATCTGTTCCCTCTAAATGAATCTCAGTTCTATAATCCCATGAAAAAAGGTCTAATTAACTCAAATCATTCAAATATTCTTTTGTCAAAATTTTTTTCAAGACTCCTTCACAGGGCTTTTTTCTTCTCTTACATCTGGTCTCTGGGGTGGAGGTGTGACATTTGGATGAACTCTGATACAGGGGTCATTCAGCAACATACTCATATGACACAAAATGTCACAATATCTGCAAAACCTTTTGGGTATTTATCTTAAGGGGCAGTGACTGGGATGTTACCCTGTACTTTATTGATCTTCTTCCAAGGGACAGTGCTATTGGATTCGTCACTTACATGTGAAGTTAACAGGGATTGTTTCAGAATCCTCACTCTGAAAACACTATCTTGTAGAAATTGCATAATCATATGGTATATATTTTCCATCTGAAGGAAATAATTTAAATTTTTAAGTATTTCATAAGTATCAACAACTCGATTTTATACAAATTTGCTAAATACATAATTTGACATTGCTTAGCACACATTTATTCCTCCTTTAATATCTTCATTTCAAAAGTCTGTGCTTAGGAGATTGTTCTTAAGAAAAGAGTTTATTGCATATATTATATGCAATATATATATATTACATATATATATAAGTAACAGTACAAAAGTGAGCTAAGATTTTAATTTCAGTACTTAAATAGTAAAATATTATAAATAAATAGTGATTGTTACAGATGGGATGATTAATAAAAGTTCAGGGGTTAATGATTGTGTCACATTGCATATATATCTCAAATTACAGCTTTTGTGAAACTCTAAATGAAAATCCAATGCATGAGTATAAATACTCAGTGAGAAGTTCTGTATCATTTCAAATTTTTTTATTACTTTTTGTTCTCTTTAATTGTTTGATAAATCTTGTATTCTTACATCTGGAAATCTGAGCAACTTTTAAGATAACAATATGTAACAACAACTGTTGTTAACTCCTATCATCTTGTTTTGAAATCCTGTATTGTTTTTATAGTTTTTGTTTTGTTCTGTGTTTGTCTTTGTTGTTTTATTTTTTTTTCTTTAAAATAAAAAACAGCAAAAAAAAAAAAAATAACAGCGAAACACTCAGTAACACAAGCAATTGAAAACAGGTTAAATAATAATGGTATAATTAAATTTTAAAAGATGTATATTTAAATATAGAGAAACCTTATGTTTAGAATTCATATGCAGTTTTCAAATACTGATGATGAAGGGTCTCCCACGGCTATATATTCATGCAGATTCATAGCATAACCTGTGCCATTCATAGCCTTCAGGTATATGTTTAAATGGAAAGCTAAGCTCCAAATTGAAGAAATACTTGCACCTTGGGGTGAATGTAGAATTCACAGATATGATTTTCGCGGTTCAGAAATAAGCAACAGGTTTGAGACTTGAATTTCTCGGTAAATTTCATTAGACCAAGAGTATCTTCCTTGAGGACCTTGTAATTTTGTAGTAATATAATTCCTTGAAATCAGATATATTAAAGAATTAATATAGTTAGATTTCTATTTAACACGCCCACGTCATTCTAAAAGCTCTTTTGCATTCCTAAAACTTAGGACAAGTTTTTTTAGTCCCACAACAATCCTGCAAAGTACGTATTGTGCTTTTTTTTCCAGCTGTAAAGACAATAGCTTACACAGTGAAGCCTAGCTTTTGCTCTATTATGCCATGTAAGGTATAAAATCCTAAAAGGAATTAATTGATACAAATTCACCGTGTATGCTTTGCTTGTTTTAGCAAAAAGAGGTGATTTGACCCTGGTATCAAAACTCAAAAGCTAGTAAACTATATTTTTCAAAGGAACACTGAGAAGCAGAAGGAAGTAAATGTGCTTGGGCATATGGTTCAAACACGTTGCCAACCGCATCTGGCGATCATATGCCAAATTCCTACTATAATGTGAAAATTACTTGCAATTGATTATGGTCAGTTGCTTAGAAATGTTCCCTTAATTCCTGAGCTATTCTTGAAAACTAACTTTTGAAAAAACTGCTTGTTCCTATGACTTGGTCTTATACTTTAAATGTTATCTTTAGTCCAAAGAAGCACCATTTTACCCTCATTTGCCTGACTATCTATACCACAATTTTTCACAAAACAGTGCAAAAGATATCTTCCTGGTCCTTCACCTGACTGTGGGCCTAGGATCACAAGGGAGAAGACATTATATATTTTATAATGTGTACCTCATTTGTCACATGGTGAGATGATAGTTTGTTGTTATTTCCCCAGTTGGGAGACTTTAAAAATCAGTATTATCCTTTGTCTGCTTGCTCCTTTGTTTCCGGGAATTCTTAAACACCTTTAGAAGAAAATTGGGTCACTTGTTAGATTGAGTGGAACAGCCTTAGGGATCCATTTTTCAAGGAAGTCTTTTGGGTCTGCCTCTTCTACCCTTTAGGCAGTCCAGTAATTCTGACATTCCAGCTCAAGACAGTATCTTAAAACTATTCTCCTCCTCTCATTGCACTGTATATCTCTCATTTTGAACTACTCTTGCACCATTCGATTAAGTTTAAGTGTCTGAGAGCCTTATTTTCTGTTCTACATTTTCTGCTTTGCTGCCAGGTCTTACTGCTTGTTAATTTTAATTTTTCAAATAAAAGGAAACAAAATGCCAAAATAAAAACCAACAGAATGTTGCAGATTTCATAGGCAATGTATTTTTTTTTTGATTCCCGAAGATCTGTTCTTTTCCAGTCAGTCCCTTGAAAATCCTGGAAAAGTTGCATTTCCACCCTTGCCACTGGAGTGTACCACTTCTAATTTGAAGTTATTCCCTCACCAAATGTTATTCTTGTGTTTTGCTTCTAGAAACTTCTCTGCAGAATAAATTATTCATTATCCATTTAGCTTTGAACCTTTCAAGTGCCATACCTCAGTAGAAATATTTAGGGTAACATTAGTGTGTGATGAAGGCTGTATCCTTTGACTGTCTCCACCTCTTCCTCCTCTCCGCCTCCATTTGAAATTTTTAGATTGCTTGCGGCAGAGGTCACGTTTCCCAACCGTAAGTATCTTTGCTTTATTATTTTTCTTAAGGATGCATGATAATCCTCTGCTTTGATTTACACGGAATTTTTTGCATTAATTAATCTATTTCAAAATCAGGTTATATTACCTGGCAATATAAATATGCTTTAATTTCCTGAACAGAATGATAGTCAAATCTGTGAATCACTATGGATTAAAACATCATTTCACAGCCAAACAGAAACATGTTCCCAATCACTGCACTTGAATTATTGTTATGTAGCTTGAGGCTTGTATTAAAATCACTGAATAATTGCAATCAGATTATTATAATCAAGTACAGGAATAGTAATTACAGGTTACAGTCACTTTAAGCTGCCCTGGAAGTCCTATATTCTGATCATATGCATATTAAAAGTTTATGTTAGTGATAAAATTAATGAACAGGACTGTAAGCACTAGTCAGGAGGAAAGATGTCACATATCTTACTGTATAGGGAGTTACGTTTTCACATCAAGGACAACTGTGTGCCTACATTTTTGTACTCTCCCAAGTTAGATTATAGGGGAAATAAATCTTATCCAGTTTTCACAATCCAATAATGCTTGTTTTAGTCTCCAACATTATTTATTTACATTTTATTTGTAATTGGCATTTTCAGTTCATTATTCATTTTATCAGTTTAAAAATACAAAGAATAAATAAGGGTTTTGTATGTGGAGAGAAACTGTGTCCCCACAGAATTGTAATCTAAGTCCTTAGCAAAAGAGAACTTTTTAAACATTGCTGATATGCAAACCAGGAAAGGAAGAGAAAAACAAAACACATAATCTTTATCAAAGCATATGATCTTGTTTCAAAGAGACATAAAATGAAAAGTTATTCTGTATTTGCTGTGTGAGAGTATTAAAAGCAGACAGCCAGGTTGTGTTTATGTTTCGATTAAAAGATTCACCCTGTTTTACAACTTGCATAATCTTGTTCTTTGATTCAAACAATGAACACCGCCTATAAGGCACAGGTTGTATTTGATAGTCCAGATCTAAAATCAGAACCTGAAACTGAAAGAAGCTGGAGAGCCTTAGGGGTCCAATCACAGGGATGGAGCCCCTGCACACATACGCCAACCGCTGAATCATTTTATTATACTTTCCGACTCACAGAGGAAATGTGGGTAAGAGTGAACATACGACCACAGCCCATAAGTAGAACATATACAGCATTTGATTGGGCAAAGAAATTAGAATGGGGACAATTTGAAAAGGTCCAATGTGCAAGGTGACTTCCAGGGAATTTCACTAAGGTTTCTTATCCAAATGTACATTAGGGGATAACTAAACAATGCCAAGTGAAGATAAACTGGAAGTGACATTTTTTATGGACAAGATAGGCCCACAGACAAGATGAATTCTTTGCCAGATTCACAGACTTTCTACAGCTACCATGACAGACAACATAAACCAGATAAAAGGCCAACCAAACACCCAGATGCTCTTGCTGGAAAATTACATGCTGGAGATCAGCATCTGGGTCTCACAGCTGCCAAGTTCACCCCATGGGTGCCCACCGTACTTGGCTCAGACATGGGCCAGACAGAAGAGGGGTAGGGACCATGGGACAAGCCCATCACTGCAGTGAACAAGAAGATAGACAGCTAAGTGTACAATAAAATAGCATGAACCTGTTAATATGCTTTCAGATGCATAAAACCACACTTTTGTGATCCAAACATAATGTTGAGTGCAGGTTTTTCCTCTTTGCTGTAGAGATGATTTAAAAGGCATTCATGGCGGGCTTGTGGTTACACTCTCTTACCGTATGAAAGATGTCACTCATAAAGGAAATTGTAATCCTAACTAGACAATTTATTGCAATGTCTCACCTTTACATCTAGTTAAAAATACCTAAGAGAACAGCTAAGCAGAATGGAGGAAGACAGTTGGCATAAGAGTCTACATCAGTAGGGTAAAAATGTACTGAATCAATATATAAAACAGCATGTAAAATCCAAGATGGCAGCAGGAAATGAGTGAGTAGTGCAGCCTCCTCCGACTTCACCTCAGGGTTTGAAAACCTCCTCAATCTATAGTAAACTCACATTTCTCTGTAGACTCTGTCCTCAGGAACCCACAGCAACATAAGCTGACAATGAGAGGATGTGATAGGAATCTTTTTCCCAGGCACATGTACCTGGCTATGTAGATTTTAGTTAATAATCACGGAAAATCAGTGATTTTTTTTTTCCTCCAATCAACATACATGTTTTCTTTATATGTCCATTTTTCTTCTCTGATGTAATGACTTGTTTTCGAGCTTCCAGATATCTTTAAATATTTTACATATGTATTTCTTTGAATAGTTATCAGTGAAATATGTGTATTTTGACTCATTGATGGGTCAATGAGTAGACTACACTCTCATGTTACTACATTTATATTTTAAAATATTCTATGTTTGGAAAACTAACCTATTATTAGTCAACTGCATGAACAGCAAATAAGATGAGATAGTGTATTTGACTGTAAATCTAACCAGGGAAATGTATTCATCAAACTGATAATCATATTGGGCTTTTTTGCATAACTTAATTTCACACACAATCTTCTAAAATTTTCTTTCTAAAATAATTCTAGGACCCTGAGTTAGGCATGATGATGTAAAACTGTACTTCTCACACAGTGGGAGGGTTAGGCAAGAGGGTCACAAGTCTGAGTTCAGCCTGCTTTAAAACTCAAAAAAAGAGAAGGAGGAGGAGAAGAAAGAAAAATCGCTGAGAGATAATTCAGTGCGGTGTGCCTAAGTTCAAATTTTCAGTACTACCACAAAATGAATAAAAATAAATAATTAAATATTTTAGAATTTAGAAAAAAAATCAATTCTCAAATTTTGACACCTTTTATTTAATGCATTAGGATTTAAAGTTTGATTTGAAACTGTACCATCTCTGAGCTTTTATAAACTTTTGAAAACATCCGCATGATCATGTATAAGGAGTGAGCACGAACACAAGACACAGCATAGGCTTTGTGGTGGATTGACAACTGGTGGTCAACTTGTAACGCCCAACTGAACTGAACCAGCACAGTTGTGGTGTGAAAGCCCACTTGAGGATTGTTGCAAGCAGCATAAGAAGCAGAACTGGAGAAGAAGAGTGGTTGTTAAGAGGCTGTTGGTTTTCCTGGGGCTATTGGTTGTTCTGGAGGAGATTGTCATGCTGGCTTCTCCTGGAGAACCATCTGAGTTCCTGATGAGCTCAGCTGTTCTCATTATTGAAGGTGCTCAGGACCTTGTTGTTGCTGAGAATGTCTCCAGTTCACTTTGCGGGATCTCTGGTCCTCACTTTGAGCATCATTTCCTGGCTCTGAAGGGGAAGACGGTGCATTGTTCAGTCTCCTGGAGAAGCTTGTTGCCCTGGTTTTCCTGATATGGATCCAGATCTTCTCATTTTTGGAGAGCTCAGGGTATCACTGTTGCTGAGGATGGCTGTGATACATTTCAGAGGAGCTCTGGTCATTACTTTGATTGTTGTTCCCTAGCTCCAGTGCAGATCCCTCAGCCTGCTAGCACAGCTCCTTCATCCCGCTAGCACAGACTTTCTAGTTTCCGCCACTGACCTTTGGGCCTTCCCAGCACAGATATGTGAAACAGACTTGCATAAGACATTGTGGTAGGCTCTAGGCCTCTGTCTGGACTTGTGGGGACACTGTTATGGGCTCTGGGTCTTTAGCTCAATTCATACAAAATATTGCCATGGGATCCAGGCCATCAGCTGGATTCTTTTGGTCTTAGTGTGTGAAGAGATTTCCTGCACTCTCTTTGTATATGACTCTTGGAGTGACTATTATAAAATAATCATGCAAATCATGTGTCCTGTATTGTATTGATTTCCTTGCAAACCCTGACTACAACAGGCTTTGATTTGGTAACTCTGTTTCTCTATAGTACCAGATATTCTAATATAATTAATAATATTGACAAGTTAAAACTTTTGAAATCTGATTGCATTGCTATTATCCTACTTTTTGGTTGGTGGCTTATGGCAGTTCTACTGCACAGGGAAAAGGATTAAGTATTCAGTTTTCATCGGCACCCCACAGGTGTTTAGTAGCATGCCGCCAGGCGTGATGCACAGTATGAGCTCTACAACTTTCTGATGAAGGAAAGAATAGGTCAGATATTTTTTTTCTTATTAAGGATAAGAAAAAACTCTTTTGATGTCTTATGGATCTGCTTGAGTCTCTAATTAAATACCTAAAATATACTTTCTACAAGAGCAGCAGTTCACAAACAGTTCACAAACAGTTCAGTTCTGGAAATCATTCCTTTTCTTCCAGAAAATTGAGACTTGCATAGTGATTCTGTACTTGTGGGTTTTCGCTGTCACTGGCTACCACATTAGAAATTCAATTGAGAAATCTTGAAAATGTTTATTAATTACTTTTAAAATAAGTGTGATTAAGCAATGAAAAGTTAGCAAAATATACTCTCATGAAAATAATTATATTACAAAAATGAGCTAGTGAAAAGAACAGTATCATTTTATATTTGTAAAACCTTTTTTGTAGCTAGATAATAGAGACAATGAAATTCTCAAGTCTGCCACAGCATTCAGTCTGTTGCAGCATGTCATTTCTGATAAAGATATGAAAACATATTTCCTCATATATGGTACATACATGACTGGGAAAGCAAGGGCTTTGTGAATCCCCAAAAAGCATCTGAGAGAGCCCAAACCACAGTTCCTCAAACCACACTTGGAGAACCACTGCCTTACAAAATATATATTCGGGGCCTGGGAATATAGCTCAGTGGCACTAGTGCCTGCCTGGCAAGTGCAAGGTCCTAAATTTGATTCCCGGTACCAAAATCTAAATTCAAATTTCACTAAAATCACTCAACATTTTTTTCTGAGTTAGTGGAATGAAAACTTATAGACCAGGAACTGAAAAATCATTTTATAAGAGCTCCTTTAAATAATTAACAATTTTCAATATGAACTTCTGGTTATACTAATACATGAGTACTGTAAAACTCTGAGATGCATTTAAGTACTTCGGTGAGCAGACAATACAATCATTTATGTTAATGACTGAGAGCGGTGCTAGGTCTTTGGTGAACCAGCTATGAACATTTGTACCTCTACTGGTATATAGCGCTGTGCATTGTCAGGAATCTTTGAGGTCTTTAATGGGGAAATGTCTTCCTTAGTCCTATCAGCATTGCTCAGTATTTTCCAATTAAAATGATACTGGCTTTCTTCTTAAGATATTTATTAAGTAAGCTTAAAACGATAAAACATTAGATGCAAACACCCACTTGTATCTGTAAAATGAACTGTGGACTGCGATTAGATTTCTCACAAACACTTATCTTTAGGAATTTACTATATGTTTTACTTACATGTATGTTTTCTTGCTTTAAGTGTGGCATGAAATATTGTTTTTGTTATCAATGGTACATAATTTCATATTCACTCCATTTAATGGTTATTCATTTAGCAAATCTTAATGTATTAGATCCATAGTAGGCTCTTGGGATGAAAATATAAGAAAAGACAACATACTAGATTTAAAGAAGATTATGCTCTAGTTGAAGGAAATATTGTATCTATCAATTAATAAATACATTATCATCAATATAAATACCATTTTCTGCTCATTTGTTGGTCAAATGTCAAGAAATCTTTTGATACTATCAGAAAGGAGATCTTGAATATGGCTGGGAGAAGTGAAAATTGTGAGAAATTTGTTTTCTCCTGTACAGCTGAACATAACCTAAGACCCAGCAATTTCATTCCTAGATGCATATTCAAAAGAAACTCTTACACATTTGCATGAGATGTGTACAAAAACATGCACAGTATCACTATTAATAATAGTGAAAAACTAGAACTTAGCATAGTCAAGAAAACAAAAAGAACAGGGAGGGTATACTTGCACCATGAAATATCACACAGTGTAGAAACCAAATAACTATAGCTACCATCAGTTCCATGAACAAATTGGACAGAAGTCTAAGAAGTGACCAGAAGAGTAGTACAATCTTAACACTTTTTAAAAAGCTAATGTCTTTTAATTTAAAAATAACTGATCAAGCCCATATATATATATATATATATATATATATATATATATATATACCTGTGTGTGTGTAATTGTTGAAACATGTGTCAACTTGACAAGTTTAGAAGTTTAACTAAGGCACTCAGCAGGGGGCCAAGGGTTCTCACTCTGTAAACATCCTCATCCTGTACAAGAAGAGGGCACAAAGATAGTGGGAGTGCTGTACCCTCCCTGGGGGCAGTAGCCTGCTTACAATATAAAGGAGGAAAAGAGGCTTGTTCTCCCCCTACTTTTGCTCTCGCTACTTTTGATGTGTTATACTTCCTTGAACTATTGCCCTGTGCCATGCCATGCTGCCTTGGAGCCAACGAATTACAGACTGAAACTTCTACAAACTGTGATCTAAATAAACCTTTCTTTCCTTAATTTTGGGTGTTGGGTATTTTATCTCAGCAGTGAAAGAAAAGTAAACAACACATAATTTGGTACCAGAGGAATGGGGTCCTTGCTGTGACTATACCTGACCATGTGGTTTAAGAATCTTTGGGAATAATTTGTGGGAGGAGTTTGGAAATGTTCAGAGATGTCGCCTGAAAGAGTAGAGCTGGACCACCTTTGGCTGTTTTGTAGGGGAGATTCTGGTGAGAGCTCAGAAGACCAGAAAACTGGTAAAGATCAGGATCAGCAGGTTTCTGTTGGGAAGAAGGAATACACTGGTGATTGGAGTCCAGATGATGTGTGTTATGTCTTGGCAAAACGTTTGTCTACATTTTGCTCCTGTCCAGAGGCTTTACCTGAGACTGAAATTAAGGGCAGTAGACTGATTAATATGGTAGAAGAAATTTCAATGCAGTGTATTGTGGAGGTGGTGGTATGGCTATTGTTAGGCTTTTATCTAGATTTATGTTGAGAATCAAGAGCAAGAGCCCTGTTGTGAGTTTGGCCAGAAAGGAAGCCCAAATAAAGCTGTGGACTGCAAATATAGAGCAGAGGAGATCTTGATTGCTGAGAAGGAACAAAGGAATTGAAAAGAAGGTCTGAGGGCATCACAAGAAGCAGCAAGCCTCCACTCTTTGCAGCCTCAAAACCTGAGAAGAATGTCGCAGAGCGCCGTGTTCCACAATGAGGGCAACATAAAGAATTTTTTCCTCAGAATTAGATTCAGAGTGCTCACCAATCCAGGCACTCGATCCCTACAGCTAAGAGAGGAGGAAGCCTGGCTACTGCTCCAACTGGCAGCAGACGTTGGCATCATCCATGTGGCACTGGTTTTAGGTGCATGCAGAATGCAAGAATTGTGAGTTTAAGGCAGCTTCCACCCTGATTTCAGAAGCCTAGGCGGTCAAGCAGTGTGTCCCTGCAAGTGCAGGGTGTAAAGCTGAGAAAGAGAAGCCAAAGGTACAGTGGAGACTCCAGAAATTTGGAAAAGCTAGGAGCATGGATCATTTAAGGAAAGCTGCAAGGAGGGAGCAAAACAAGCTTAAGAGAATCTAGGGGAGCTGAAACCACCAGAAGCGTCATAGGGTTGGAGTCATGCAAGCCCTTGGGAGCTTACAACTTGCCAGAGATTGCTTCAGATGCTGGAAATGGAACTACAGGACTTTATGTTTGCCCTGCTGGATTTTGGGCTTGCTTTGGTCCCAATTCTATGTATCCCCCTCTTTGTATCTTTTGGAATGAAAATGTTTATCTTGTGACATTGAAGGTTGGAAGTCTTTAACTTTATTTTCATTAGTACAGGGGCTTGCAGCTGAGAGTTTGCTTTAAATCTCAGAGGAGACTTGGGACTTGGAGTTTTTAGCAATACTAAAACTGTTAGGACTGTGGCAACTCTTAAGAGGTGGACTAAATGCCTTTTACATGAAGTGGTGTGCATGTGTCTTTGGAGGACCAGGGGCAGAATGTTATGGTTCTAATGTAATATAATTTTGATAGACTTAATACTGCTTCTTAAAGATTGTTAAATCTATGTTATAATGTTCAAGTTTTGAAATGATGTGAATAAGTATGTGTTTGTATCTGGAAACCTGTTTAAAGAAATGTGTCTGGTTGCTAAGTTGACAAGGAGTGGATTGTTATGGTTGATGAATTGTGTCAACTTGAGAATTAAGTTTAGAAGCTTAACTAAATGACTCAGCAGGGGACCAGGGTCCTCACTTTGTAAACATCCTTATCCTGTGCAAGAGGAGGGCATTAAGATGGTGTGAATACTACACCAGCCCTGGTGATTGTGGGGGATAGCCTGCTTACAATATAAGGGGAGAAAAGAAGCTTGTTGTCCCCCACTTTTGCTCTTGCTGCTTTTGCTCTTTTCTACCACTTTGAACTGTTGCCCCTGTACCATGCCACTCTGCCTTGGGACCAGCTGATTACAGACTGAAACCTCCAAACTGTGAGCAAAATAAACCTTTCTTTCCCTAATTTAGGTGTCAGGTATTTTGTCTCAGCAATGACAGAATAGTAACCAAGAAAGTATATGTTTAGGAAAGAAGATAAATGCAGTACTTAGGGCAGTGTGTAGCTTGTGTAGCTGCTTCTGAGGAAAGGAGGAGAATGGAGAGAGAAGGAATAAATTAGTGGAACATCTTTTTCATGCCTTAGGTACAAATAGTGGTGGTACTGTGTCTAGGATGTTTATGATATTTTGAATGAATGACTGAATGAATGAATATAAAGAAAATATATAAGGACCAAAGATGGTAGTTTGTTAAGAACCAAGGATTGTGAATGAATTTTGTACACATACACACACACACTCACACACACTACATTATACATATGCATGTATTTTTAAGGGAGTTTTAAATGCTAAATTAACAAAGAAAAATGAAACACAGACACAGAAACTTATGGAATATTCTTTTATCCTAGGTTTTTGTTTACAGCCAAATTTTGTGTACATGAACACCTGCAACTTACATGGTGAGATGATCTGTCACATGTCACTATTCTTAGGTTACCAAATAACAAGCACTGTGTTGATTTTGATGCTGCTGTGTATAACAGAGTAGCATATGAAGTGAAAATCAGGAATTTAGCAGTCAGACAAGTGTGGAGCAAGGGGAGTTACAGTACACATTAGCCATGACCAAACTCTTCTACTAGACCAAAACTCCTCTACAATACCATATTCTTATTTTTAGTGCCGGGAATCGAACTCATGACCTCGTGCTTGCCAGGCAGGCACTGTGCCGCTTAGCTAAATCCCCAGCCTCTAATATTTTTATTTTTAACATCTTTACAAAAATGGACAACACTGTGAAGATCATCATGTCTCCTGTACATGTGTTCTTGATGCCATTGTGAAACTGTTCAACATTTACTTTGTGGAAATTCCGAGAAGGAAAATAATCTACAGTAATTTCAAAACAGAAATAATTCTACATTCCTCAGCAGTTTGTGTTGTAGAGACAACAAACTGTGAAAGTAAGTTTTTATCGTGCTGATTGTTGTAGTGCACAGAGAAAACTGGGGGAAATACTTGTCACAAGTATGCGATGCATCCCTGAATTAATTTTTGTATCAGTCAGGTTTCCATCTCAAAGGTCTGTATTTCCCACTTTTGATGTGTTCTTTTTTTCTTTATTCTGTAAATCAACCCTATTTCTTGTGTCTAAAAATATAAATACATGGAAAACAACCAAGTACTTTTTGGTTCCTATTATCTGTAGCAGAAAGCTACTTCCCTTTCTCCTCATTCAACCATTATGTATTTTATGTGTGTTCATGTAGACATGTGTGGGTGTGCCCACTCCCAAGATCTGTGGCTTAATCAATAAATGAAGCTCACTAAATGTAGGCTGAACAAAGGCTCAATGTGACGTGAAAGTTTATCACTTGTCTAGGAGTATATTTGTTTAATATAGACAGTCAATCTCTACAGAAAGAAAAGAAAATTAACTGTAAATAAAACTTAGCTAATGTATAAACCGACCAACATTTGTAGTAGTCTTCTTGGCCCTAAGAAATTAGTGCATTCTGAACAGTATCTTCTCAGAGAGGTTCAGACATTCCAACACTTTTCCCTATATAAAGATATTAGAGACAATTCTGAGAGAAGACAACAATTTTCCATTGGCTCTGCAAATTATAATTATATTTATCCCCTTTCTCTGAAACAGTAAAATATTTTTTCCTGTACTTCACCAGAAAACACATTCTCAATCTCCCATTTTTCTTTCAAAAGTGATAATAGCAATACTTTACATTTTAAGAACACTGTTATTTTCTTTTTAGTGCTTTCTTGCAAAGAGCTTAGAGCATTGCAAAGTGCTCTTTATAAAAAGTTATATTCATGTTTCCCTTCCTTTGATCTCTATGATGAAATGCAGCCACCTCTGTGGTAAAGTACAGCTACTGCTTATGACAGTGAATAACAATTCCATACAGTTCACAAGAAATAACATACCCAATTAAAACTGTAAAGGGGTCTTACAAAGACAGACTTTAATTAGAGAAGCTGGAAGGTAGCCAAGCAAAAAGTGACCATGAAAAGTGGTCATGACCTCATTTTAACACTCTGTCCTATTCAGAATCCCACATCTAGAGTAGCCCTTTGCAGCAGGCTGACTTGGGACTCTGATGGGTTCAGCACCAAATAAATGAAAGCAATGTCATGTACTTAATCATCATCTGCATGTACCAAAGCAGTCAAAGATTTTCCTTGGCACAGCTCCTCCATTAGCTACCAGCCCTGTGTATGTCCATTCATGGGTCATGGAAAAGCACAAAATCTACCCTTTGTAAAATTTTTTAGATGGAAGGTAATATGCACATCATCAAATACAAACAACACACTCATTTTCACATAACTTTGGTGATCAAAGACCAAAGTAATTTTAATATCAGCATATGTTCAAAGATATCTTTAAATCTGAGAATTAACTTTTTAACATCAGAATATGAGTCATACTAGTTTCTCAATTAAGACATCCAGATTCAATTTTATCCCTACAGTGGTTGAAATAGCAAATAGTTGGAAAGAAAAACAAAGAAAAATTAAAATAAAAATGGGACTTACAATGTGCTACTTCTTTTAAACATAATTCATGACATTTTATTTAGAGCAAGTAACCTAAACTATCTTTGTAAATATTAAGTCTACAAAGAAAACTAATATAAAAATTCTTCATTATTGGATTTTTTTCTAATTTCTTCTTAAACTTGCTATAGAAGAACTAATTTTCATACTTTTTTCTTGGTGTTTTTATAGCATTGATCCTAAGGACCAAATTATAGAATATTTTCACCATGTCATTGGAAACATTTCTAGATAGCACATTTTCTTAGCAGCTCTGTCCCAAATAATTCTACATTACCCTATTCAGCAATTACTCTCTTGTCAAAATGGAGAAATAGACTGACAGTATCAATGGCTTACCTTCAACTCCATTGCTTAAATACGTGACTCTATTAAAATATTCCATATCTAAGCCAGCAAACCACTTATCTATGTTGCATAAAGTAGCCTGAGATTTATATTAAAATTTTATTCCTTAAGAAAAAGAATTTCAAGGAACTTACAGTTCCAGTGTCTGACAGCACAAGTCACAGAAAACAAGATCCTATACATTTTCTCAATGCTGGTATGATTGATTTTACTGATGGATACACATTTTTTCTGTTTCTCTATTGCATTCTACTCATCCGTTCACAGCTCTGGATTCCTTGGGCTCGGGGGATGCCAGTCTGCACACACCAATCTCACCCAAGATGCTATGTGCGACAGAGGTTTGGTCAACAGCAAATTCTATTTCCTTTGAAACCATGAGTTAGAAGACTGTGGTCTCAGGATTGTTAGCAGTCATGGGCTCTGAACAGAACAAGTATTCAAAAGATGTAGACATAAAAAGAAAGAGGACAGCATCTAGACATCAGAAATTCAGACCATAGTGAAGCCTACTGTACCTGCATTTCTTTGTGGTTCGTTGCTCAACACAGTGGATCCTTCTTTTGTGATAATTTGAACCGGGTTCATGCTACGAGGAGCCGAAGAGGACTGACCCAAGTATCAATTGTTTCTGCTCCATGAGCAGACATGATGTGCAGCCTGGGTATACAGAACTGTGTTACAGGCTGGTTGTACCCCGCCCCTCCTCCATAATGGACAGCAGACTCTCAAGCGAGGTGAAGGAGAAATAAGTAAATGATAATTAATGGGGAAATGAGACATTTAAAAAAAATAAATACCCATGGTGCAGGGATAGTGATGAATACAGGGACACACGCAGAAGAAATGGTCAGGGAAACTCTCACAGGGAGCGGTCACCCAGACCTGGAACAAACAGATGCTACACAAGGAACTTGAAAAATGACGTTTGCTTTCATATGCTTTGCAAGTTCATTTTTACTTTATAAAATTGGGTACTGCTTTTTCTGATTACTAAACATAACAGTACCACCACTAATGTCTGATATTTACTGACAGCTCCTCTGTCCTCATCACCACTGAATGTTTACCTGTGTTTTCATTCCATGTAACCTTCAAAATTCTATAGAGTAAATACTATTATCACAAGTTTACAGGTGGGAAAATAAAAGCATGCAGATGTAAGCGTTTGATCCCTGCAATTCTGAAAGCAGAGTTTGTATACTTCTTGACTGTCTTATTAGGAGAGTAAATCACACTTGCTAATAAATTTTAATGATAGGTCTGTATTATATAGAAAGAGAAAACGTCCTGCTTCTTTAGCTTCGTCTCTCTCTTCTAATTCTTAAGAATTTGGAGCATGTGTTATTTTCTTGAACCTATAAAAGCATATTTAATAGATCACATTTTATACCATAAACTTAAGACATGCCTGTAATTTATTTCCTCCTAAAAGATGTTCCTTACTTTTATGTTCAAAAAGTAAATTTTATGCAACTTCAATGCTCTTTTTGTCTAAATGTACACAGCTCCATCATTCATTCTTTCCCTTGAGTTCATATACTCTAATTCTTAATAGTTTTATGATCTCTCTATAATCCTTCCTTGACCAGATTTTGCTAACTTCCTGAGAGTAAGAGGCAAATTTACCTAAGAGCGACAACATTTTAGAAGTAAGTAGAGCTTTTCAGCTAGAAAGACTGTCATGTTCTTTATTTTCAGCCTTTTCTGAGATTTCAATTATTACATGCATGGGAAGTAGACCTACTTCTTAGGTTCTCAGATAGCCTGAATGAGGAAAGTAAGCAGAAATTGTAAATATTTGTGAATTTTGACTTTCTGGCACTCATGGTTAGTACACCAGGCCCTGGAAACTCAGTGGTTAGACAGTGAATTTTCTAACTCAAAGAATGAAGACACTTGCATCTTTTTGTAGTTTTGCTGTTGTGTTTTCTCTTGTAATTACTGGAATTAGGGAAAGAACACATAAAGTACAGCATCACTACTCTATCCCCTCCCTTGTTTCCTGCCTTCCATTTCTTTTTTTTTCTCAGGACTGGCTATAAAACCACTGATAAAATATCTCTTAAAAATGATGGAGGAAATTCTGAATTTTCCTTGTGTGCACTTAAATCCAAAGAGCTCTTCCTATGTAGTAATGAGTTTGATTTAGGGGAAATGGTGTTTCGGCTTGGGTGGTCAAACCAAATGTTCTTGGAAGCTGGTTGGACTGGATGTCATTAAGTGTGAAAATCTATTGCAAAGCTCTCAGGGCAATGTGAGAGGGCTGCCAGGAAGAGAGACAATTCACAGAGGGCTTTAAGATGTGCACATTGTGCCGACCAAAGCAGAAGTCTTCAGTATCGTTTTCCTCACAACCTCAAATCATTATGGGCTTCAAGATTATATTTGTTACCCAGCTTGTGAGATGCAGCCTGTAAGGTTATAAAAAAAAATGTGTCATTGATGACTTCCATCGCTCTCACTGTGACTATTTGAAATCTTCACAGGTATGAGGTCCTTTCTCAGATTATTTTCTTTTCCAGGAACTCTCTGGAACCACTTATTTCATTTTTTAAAGGCGAAGTAACAAGAAACACACCACTTCATATCTATATTGTCACATGCAGCTTCTTTGATATAACTACCACAAAAGGAAAAAGTACCCCCGCAAATGTATCCAGCGTTTCAGAGGCATCTTACAGTACTTCAGTCTTCCATGATATGAGCTGATTTTTCTACTGGTCCTGACCTTGCCATCTAAATACACCTTTATCTACTGTATAGCTTGAACAAACTCTTACTATGTGCAGGGAAGAGTGTATGTACTATCGCCTTTCAGGCTCACAGTGAGCACGAGGTAGCTAGTATTAGCTTCCTTTTATAAATGAGAAAACAAAAACCTAGTGTGACAACCTTAGCAGCAAGGACACAAAGTTAGCAAGCGCAGGAACAATATCCTGAGCCCGGAGAGCCAATATACCACCAAGCACTTATTAAAAGTGTTACACCGATCTGTATCTATCAAGTGAGCATGTTAGCTCCAAACAGTGTTTACGGCAAAAAATACATTTTAAAAAATATTTTAACCTGAGGAAGTTCTTGGGTGAAGAGTAGGTTGTGAAGAGTATTTACCTACCCCAATTAAGAGATACTGGACTTTAAGCAGATGATTAGTGCCTTTCATTTAAACATTCATCCATGAGGACAGTAAAAGTGGATGTTCTAAACTAGAGGTCCCATGGGGCTATTTTTCTGATTTTTGTACCTCAGGGATCATGTGTGTAAATGAGGCAATAAGAAGGAGTTTTGGTTACAGAATTCCCAAATCTGAGTAAAAAATTTTAAATGAGATAATTTTAATCTCTCAGAAGGTGCTTATTCTCAACCCTACAGATGGCAGCAGTAAAAGAGTCATGCTATAAGGCATGAGGTTTCACCACTCACACATTCTGCGTCTCTGAGTGTATGGGCCCACCTTGCGGAGCACTGAATAGAAATGGCTTCTATAAGCAAAAAGTCAGGGCAACAGAGGTTGCCTCTATTACAAAGAATAAGAAATAAGGAACTGAGTTGGATTCCACTTCTTTTAGCATCCTGATTTTCAAGTTTGTTTACTGTGTGCCAAACACAACTTAAAATTAAAGTAATAATTTAGAAGTTATTGCTTTAAAGCAAAAGAAGAAAAAGGTCTCTGCAGGGAAGTGTTTCCCCAGAGTCTTCCTAATACTGATTAACACTAGTTTTTGAAATGTTAATTAGTTTTGCGCTTAACAGCTAGTCATTGTCTAAAAGGGCATGGCACAAAACTTGTTCAAAGTGTGGACTGAGGAGTGTTTAACTCTTTACTGCCGAGGACTGGCCGTTATGCCATTGCTGGCCACTGAAGCATGCAGATGCCAGGACCTATTAGATGTGGTGATTAGGCAGCCTGACATTAGCAGGAGAGATTGCTGGACATTTGCTTGCACTGACAGATTACCTAAAGCAATTTCTAACTTTTATCAGGGCACTGCAGCCGTTTGGTAGCATCGTGGAATGCCTATTTTTCCAAGTTTTATCGACTATGAACAAGTTTAATGTTATGTATACAACTTTTGAAATAAGTCCCCAAATCACTATATTCTGGTGATTGTTTTTGTCATTTAATTGGAATAATGGTAGAAAATAGAGCATTTTTTTATTTTTTTAGCTGTAACTTCAAGAACATATTTATTGCTCCTTTTAAATCTGTGTAATCTAAATTTCACATTTCCTATTGCTTTTTAGTAGAATAAAACACTCTTTCCAGCGTATTCGCTAAAAACTTCATAACAGAGAAGTATTCTTATGAGACAATATGTCTTTATAGAAAAGAGTTACAAGCAGAGAGACAGTGAATACCAGGAAAGTGGTTTAGAGAAAGAATGGTTGCTTGAGTCAGTTTATTTACAAAGCAAAATCACCCCTATGTCTAGGTGGTCAGATGTACAAATTGAGTATAATTTCCTCCATTTTACTACTCAGGACTTGGGTTAAGAAACTTTCCTAAAGTCTGAGAATGAAATGGCAGTTTGTTTTTGAAAACGTGTTTTCTATACTTCTGATTTTCATTTTTGTCTTGCTTCACTACTACTAATACCTAAGAACCCACTGGTAATAGTAGTAGTACTATTGTTGTTGTTATGGTCGTTGTTTTTTTTTCTTTTCTTTTCTTTTAGGTACTGGGAATCGAACTCAGGACCTTGTGCTTGCCAGGCAAGCACTTGTGCCACTGAGCTACATCTCCAGCCCCTGTTTTTCTTTTAACACTTGTATATAACTCAATTTCTGGGACAAGAATCTAGCCTTAAACAAACTGAAAACTCTACATGAAATGTAGTATATTACTGCAAAAATGCTACTGAAGGATCCAAGCATAAAACTATGAAAATCTACTAAAACATTAAAAAATAATAAATAATGTCCACAAAATTATTGTATAGAACCAAAGGGCAAATACACCTAAGTGGAAAATGTTTAGAAATATTTATATAATGAGACAGTGCATCGTGCAATCTAAAATCACACAGAGACTTGAGTGAGAACTCACAGCTCAGGCAAGTGATCACTGGATGCTTGTACACTGCCTCTATTTGCAAAAAGATCCAAGGCTCTGAGGGAATAAGAGAAATCATCCATGGGGCTGCAAAGGGAAAGGTGAACCAAGAGAACAGGAACAGAATAAAAAGTAAAGAAGTTTGGTGGCACACACCTTTCATCTCAGGATTTGGGAGGTTGAAGCTGAATATCAAAAGTTTGAGTCCAGTCTGAGCCACTTACCAAGACTCTGTCTCACAATGAAAAATGAAACAGGCTGGGGAGGTAGCTCAGTGTGGTGTGAAGGTCCTGTGGTCAATGTCCAGGATCTTAAATAAATAAATAAATAAATAAATA
Source organism: Chinchilla lanigera (assembly GCF_000276665.1). Lineage (NCBI taxonomy): Eukaryota > Metazoa > Chordata > Mammalia > Rodentia > Chinchillidae > Chinchilla > Chinchilla lanigera. Next base: position 19,511,129 of record NW_004955418.1, on the reverse strand, counting down.
AACAAATGGAAAGAAAGCATAAATCTCAGGAGTGCTAAGATAAATTTTTCAATTTTAATGGTAGTCTTTTGATATTCTTAATGATGTTGTTCTCTTTTCCTAAATTACATTCAAGTATATAAGACATGTATGTTTTCTTGAATTAACACACAATGGAATATACATATGCAATATAGTACATATGGAATAGTACATATCACTGGGGGGCCGGGGATTTAGCGCAATGGTGTAGTGCCTTCCTGGCAAGTGTGAGTTTGAATCCTGGTACAGCCCCCACCCAAATAAATGTATGTATATCACTGTTCTTGAGCTTTATTTAGCATTATTACTACAGTTTTCCATGTTCCTCCTCTCTTCTAATTTAATTGTCATTCTTTTCATTTGTCATTATTACCGCATTCTTTACCATAGAATTCCATGCTTTCATTTCAGTTTGTTTCGATTTTTCTGTGACTGGCCATGATATCTCATGGATTTGTTAATATTCAATTTATTTTTGAAGGCATTAATAAAGATGATATTCAACAAAACCTGAAACCAGGACCACAGAGCTCAGCAGTGTAGGTGCCTTCTAAGCAGGAGGAGATGGATGGAACGAGGGGAAACTCATCTTCAGAAAATAGAGCAGAGCCCAACAACAGAATTAAAGCAAAGTGATAGTTTTATTTCAGTTTCCACTGTCTTGTCAAATAGTTCACCAATTACATTACTGATATATGTGAGAAGATATTATTTATAAGAAATCTGCTGCTAATCCAAATGGATTTGGGGGATGAAAAATTTAAATTCGAATGACCGAATTATTCAATCAGCTAAACTGTAACTTGCATTCCACATTTCACTTTTCTGAAGTAGTTTTTTAAATTTACACCAAGCAGGGCTGGGGATTTAGATCAGCAGCACAGTGCCTGCCTGGCAAGCACAAGGTCCTGAGTTCGATTCCTGCTACCAGAAGAAAAACAAAAAAAATAAAAATAAAAAAAAATAAATTTACACCAAGCATGTTCTTTTTCCTCACCAATTAAACCTATTACCTCAGTTTGTTGAGTGTAACATAAAAATGTAAAGCACTATTGACATTATGCTAGCAAATCTGTATGAGGAATGAATACTCTATGAGTATACTGAGAGTAACTATAAATGGAGCTGCATAGGTAACTAAAAGTTCCCTTGATTTTGCAAAGTTCTTTTACATCAAGTTCTTACTATTAAGCAAATATTGCAAAGGACTTATCTGTACATGAAGAATTTTCTGATCAACCTTCTGCTTGGTAGTATTGAAGCCAAGTACCTATATAGTAAAAAGCTTTGCTGATGGCACAAGTGGAGACTGATTGCGGGTCCAGTCACTGATGCTCATGAGATCTTGGGTGAGTGCTTCTCTGATCATCTATAACAGAAAGATAATAGCGTGATCCTAAAATTTCAAATGACCGGAAAGCTCTGCATATGGAATGTAGGGAGACTATTTGCTGTCAGCCTGGAAGAGGTTTAGCACTTTTTTCTAAGACACTGACTTCATAGTTCAGGGTCTTTGCCTGATACCTTCAAGACAGACCAATATCTTAGGTATTAATCATCTTTATGAAGATTTTAAACAAAACTCCATGTTAATTAATTCACAAAAAGTAACTGACAGAGTGAACCAGAATATTCTATGTTTAGATAGCCTATCCAGACAATTTACCCTTATGGACAGATTTATTAGTCAGTTCAAAAAAAATTTATTAATTTATAATGAATTTAACAGCCCTGAGTCTCAAGAAAGGACCTGGACAATTAACTCCCTATTTCATATGAAAAGGGAAGCAAAACAGTCATTTGAAGATTCCTTTGTGAATATAGAATCAGTGCAAGGGAAACTTAGATTGATTGAAAGTTCTAACATCATCACGCTAAGACAGCAGCATAGTACATCATTTTTTGATAGAGATGCTTCTGGTAATACTAGTCCCTAACACAGAGGGAAGATTTCTGTGGCCCAAGCACTGTTCTAAGCTATGAATTAGCTTATTTAATGTATGTTGTGACAAATTCCATTATTATCACATTTTATAATGAAGAAACTAGCACAGAAGAGTTAACTAATATGCTCATAAGCACAAATTCAAGAAGTGTCAGGGGGAGAATGAACTTAATTATAGGGCCTAAGTTCATGCTGTTGGTGAGAGTGTTTCTCTCTTGGAACAATGCTGGGTATAGGTCACTGCTGATCTCAGCTCATGTGTCACATTTTCATTGCTTCCCCAGGTGTTGGCTCCTCCTTCAAATTGATATCCTTTCTTTAAGGATGGCTTAGTCTTTTAACCACTACAGGTTAGTGTCTACTGTATGCCTGGAACTCTACTAAGTTCTCTGACTGTGATGGATACAAGAACACCTGTATTTGTGGAACTTAGAATGACTTAGCTATAAACACCAAGTACATGAATGAATGAATAGATAAAATTAAGACAGAACTTAAATGCGCAGTGAAATTAAAACAAGGGGTAAAGCTAGAGAACACAGGTGGATATTGATTTTCTAGAAAATAGTAAAGGAAGGGGCACTGAAGGTCTTACCAGAAGGAAAAGGAAAAAGCAACTATACAAAGATCCAGAAGTAAATCACAAAAGTGCATAGTAAGTGGGAAGAGTTAGGTGTGAAAGAAAACAGCAAAGACAAGAGTAGCTCATATTCTAGGTGTGTTAATCTATTCAGCTGGTTCACAGCCAAATGTTGCAAGACTGGGAGCCACTCTGTCTTGTTGGCATATCTCTCCTCTGATTTAAATATTTTACTATCAGAGGGAAATCAGAAAAAATAAAGTTTGCCAAAATGGGTGAAATAAATATGTTGACTGAAAAAGACAAATGTATAACATAAGGAAATAGAAGACAGGAAACAAAATGGATTGGAAAAGATATACCATGAAAATATTCACTAAAGGAAAACTAATACAGCTTAATATATGACTTTCAGGCCATAATAGGCCAAGATAAAAAAATAACAGCCATTAAACACTCAACATTTTAATTAACCAGGAGGGTATAATACATCCTAGACTACTCTGAAATGAAATTTGGACTGAAGATACATACAGAATAAAATCAAATAATACTGATGGCAAGAAAAAGTTAAATCCAGCAAAGGATAATGAAATATTAACATATCTTTCAGAGACAGATCAAGTAGGAAAAAATGCAAACCAATCTAACAGTGAGGAACAATGACATGCAGAATAAGGAAGCTAAACATAGCACTTCTTGAAGTAGCAACAACTGATGAATTGTCCATTTCTCCAAAGATACAGAAAAGATTTATAAGACTCCATCATTCAGGAATCCAATAACAACTGTAAGGAAGTCCAGAAGGATTGACAGGATAGATAAATCCTCAGAGAAGTAAAAAAAACCAGATTAGACATCAATGACAATAAAAAAAGCTTCAAATGTTCGATGTTAAATTTTAAAAATAACCCTCTATCAATAAATTATAATAAAATGGAAAATAGAAGTGAAAAGTATGTGGAAGTTGTACATCACATATGAAAACAAAAGAATAGGGGAAAGAAAATATGTGGTTAAATATTTATAGTAATAGCAGTAAGTGTGAAAATAAGTTAGAAAAAAATAAATGCAAAGAAGGTAAAAGTAACAAAATAATGAAGAAAAGTCACTAATATAAGAACATATTATTAAAAGGAGGAAATCAACATAGCCAAAATCATTACTTTGAAAAGAATAAAAACCTCAGAAATATAAAGTAGAAATGAAAATAAAAATAAATATTTAAGATGAAAAAGAAAAATAAATGTAAGTACATAATTAAAGTATTCATGTCAACAAATGTGAAAACTAAGTAAAACAGACCTATTTTTACAAAGTCAGACATTGCTGGGAGGCTGAGATAGAAGAATCGCCAGGAGTTCAAAACCAGACTAAACTACATAGGGAGACCCTGTCTCAAAAAAAAAGTCAGATATTAATCTGACTCTAAAGAGAAATAAAACTTGACTGATACAATAAAGAATTTAAAAATCTTCCTATTTCAGGAGAAATATGCTTTCAGGAGCAATCTCTTAGTTAAAGGAATGAAGAAAAGAAAGGGTACCTTAGTTACTTTTCTCATTGCTGAGACAGAATAGCCAATACCCAAAGTTAAATGAGGAAAGGTTTATTTAGCTCACAGTTTGTAGAGGTTTTAGTTCAAGGCAGGGTGGCATGGTAGAGAGGCAGCACAGAGGAGAAACAATTCATGGTGGGTAGAAGGCAACAAAGCAACAAAGTAGCAAAGTAGCAAAGTAGCAGCAGCAGCCCTGCCTTCTTTCTGTCCCTTGTATTATATCCAAGCCACTTGCCCTTTGCATGGTGCTGCCCACCCCCAGGGTGGACCTCCCCATTATCCACACCCAGAACTATGCCAAACCACACTAAAACCAATTTAGCAATCACACATGCTTACTCCAGCATCATATACTTGCTCTCAGAATCACATACTGTACATCCAGCCACCTCCAAGGAGCCCCACACAGGATTATATGAAGTTTTGGGAGGGTCAGCTGGATATTAGCCATAATAAAGGAGAAGAAGTAGACTAAGCTGAGGTGTCAGGAAAAGTCAAATCTTGGCTTCACCTACCAGGGAAGTTGGGAATGAAATAATCAGCAGGATCACTACTCTTGAATCAGGAAATGAAGAATTTCATACCCTAGTACTGTTGCCACCCCTGTGTAGAATCCAGGTAAGCGGGCTGTGTTAGCCAACAGAAGCTAGGTGGCCAGAAGTGAAAGTGTTCATTTTCAGTATTCCAGCAGCAAATGGTGAACCAGCCAGGAAATGGAATGTGAACAGAGCACCAAAAACATGTTGAGAGAATTGTTTGTGCCATTTACAATCTTCCCAATGCTTATGGGCAAAGATCCAGAGTGACCAACACTTGTATGCTGAAGATCCCTGAGAACACATTCAAGATGTCTGGGGGAAATATGTCTAGAGGCAACCGAAGCAAGTATAACACTGATATTTCCACTGACTGCATAGAAACCCAGCAGAAAGTCTGCACTGTATTCACAGGAGTTTGAGTACCACCCTAGCCCTGTCTCCTCATCCTATAACCCAAACTTCTTGATACACACATGACTGAATGATAAAATGGGACTCGTTTTTATCAACTTCCTATAAAGCCAGGAAATCGAAGAAGAAAATGATTGGTGCCATCTCCCCTGTATTGCAAAGATGTATGCTAGGCTTATAAAGTAGGGACCTCAAAAGTGGTAAGTGACACTTCATGCAACACTCACAGGTAAACAGTCAAAAGTCAAAGTCCAATAACAGAACTGAAAAACGCATGGAGAGTACTAATGACATTGTTTACTCAAGGTAAACAATGCGAGTTTAGACAAGTTACTTACCCTCACTACACCTCACTTTCTCACCTTTCAAAAGATATTAATACGGGCAGGGGATATAGCTCCATGGCACAGAGCCTGCACTGCAAGCGGTAAGTCATGAGTTCAATTCCTGGTACCATCAAAAAATAAAAGGCACTGATAATAGCACCTATTTATCAGACAGTCTATAACATGGAAGGACATAATAACTATCACTATTTTAAGATATAAAAGGGAATTATAAATAATAGGTAATAAAAACTCAATAAATATCATATATACTATATATATATATATATATATATATATATATAGAGAGAGAGAGAGAGAGAGAGAGAGAGAGTACTGGAAAAACATTCCAGTCCACTTCTACTGTCTTAAAAGCTACTTAAGCCCTCCCCGTGAGAGAGGGACAGAAGCTGCATTTTTTTGAGACACAGTCTCACTATTTAATACAAACTGGACTTGAACTTGCTATGTAGCCTAGGTTTAACCTTGGATTGAAGATCCTCCTGTGTCCTGAGATTCCAGGCAGCTGCTATAATGCCTAGATGAGAGGCTACATTCTTAATTCAGGATCTCTGAGATAGCTTTAAGGAAGTACTCAAGAGTTTGTATTGTGATTCCTAGAATTAAGGACACAGTATACTACTCATGAGAAAAAGGATGGATTTGAGTCAGTAGAACAGAGAGAGAGTGAAATACACTAGGGGAAGGCTGTCATAGTATCAATTGGAGAAAAAATACATGTGATTTTAGAGGCCTGAATATGAACTATCAGAAAAAATCTAGAGCTGTCCAGAATGCAAGTGAGCTCAAGATAGCCTTGATACGGGACAATGATCTTAACCAAAGGAATCCACGTAGGAACACACGGGAATTGAGTGTTGGTGTTCTACAAGAAAAAGTCATCTCCGTTTCCCTTCTCCATGAGAGCAACTGGAGATTTCCTAAATGGTTTCCTTTGTTGTTGGCCAAGTCTATGAAGTAGTCTAAGAGATCAAAAGCCAAATATAAATATTTCTAGTGCTGTACATAGCCATGTTCTTTCATAAGATCCTTTTTCCAAAATCACTCTCCCCAAATTGGAAAACCACTGAAGGGTTAAGAATCCAGGCAACTGAATGGGCGAGCAGGAGTTAGAGCTAGCAAAGGAAAAATAACCTTGGTGCACTCTGCTTCTCCTCATAGGCTTCCTGGGTTAAAGGGCTTAACAGTTATGTCCCTAAGTAGATGTTTGAAATTTTGAAATAATGTTATTCTTGAGACTAAAGTCACCTAAAACATAATAATGTTGTACTTGAGACTAAAGTCATCTCAAAAGAAGTGAAAAGAATGAAAGAAAGATGGAAGAAGAGGAAGTGATGGAGGAAGGGAGGAAGAGAGAAAGAAAAGACAGGGAGGGAAGGAGGAAGAGAGAAATGGAGGAAGGGAAGGAGAGGGAATGGAAAGGATGGGAGAAAGGAAAGAAGAAGGAAGGGGAGAAAAAGAGAACAAATGAAAGAATGAAAGAACAAAATAAAGAAAGAAAAAGAAAGAGAAAGAAAGAAAGAATGAATGAAAGAAAGAAAGAAAGAAAGAAAGAAGAAAGAAAGAAAGAAAGAAAGAAAGAAAGAAAGAAAGAAAGAAAGAAAGAAAGAAAGAAAGAAAGAATATTATGGCTTGTGTATTGATTTCTCCCCAAGGTGGGTGGATCTGGAGAGTATGATGCTGGGATCAAGTGTTTGTGATTACTGAATTAATCTACTGATTGTCCTGGTGTAGTTCGGAGTGTGTATAATGGGAAGGCCAACCCTGGGTGTGAATGCTGACCAGTTTTAGGGAGTGTAGCCTGGATGTCATATAAGGGACAGAAAGATGGCTGGGGTCACCACTTGCTGCTTCTTTGCTAAGTTGCTGCTTTGCTGCCTTCTGTCCACCATGGACTATTTCTCCTCTGTAATGCCTGTCTCCCATGGTACCTTGCCTTGGAGCCAGCCAACCATGACTGTGCAAACTGTGAGCTACAATAACCCTTTCCTCCGTTCATTTTCAATGTTACATGTTTTGTTTGAGCAATGAGAAAAGTAACTAAGACAGTGAAAGAACCAGTACTGTTCTGTTCTAAACAATTCAAATTGCTGTGTTCATCCGCTCTGTTCTGTAGATTCTGACATATAACTTCCCCTCTTTAAACTTTTGTTACCAACCACTACAGCTAACAAAAATATCATCTTACACCATTGTCATTTTTATTACTCTGTACATCATTACCCTGCTTTATCCTTTCATTTTCATTTATATTTATCCTGGTAGTATCTTATTTTTTCATTTGTTGATTGTCTATTCTCTTTCCTACAATTTAATCTTGAAGACAGGCAATCTCATAATTTATTTATCCCTGTGTACCATTTTCCTTGAGCCCTTGCTGTATTAATAGCATGAAACCCAGAGCTCTTGAATTGTATGTCAAATCTAACAATGAGTATTCTTCTGTGTATAAAGTTCTTTTCAAATCATAGTTATTTAGACCATTATGAAATAGTTGAGAAGACAAAGATAACCTCGATACTATGCTTAAAATATACATCAATGAAAAATATTATGCATAAATTATTTAAAATAGCAAACTTTAGTTAAGTAAAAAATACTTGAAATGTCCACCTTCTGCTGATCTTTAAAGATACTTTAACATCTATAATCCACACCTTCACCTATCCCAAAAAGAGAAGACTCAAAGTTGTTAACTTTGAAGAAATGCTTTTGACTGAAGTTAAAGGTAAAAGAATTTGTTTATGGACATACAGAAGTAATCAGAATATAAGAAGCTTATTGTGTTAATGAAAGGTATACAAAGGATATACAAAAACACATGATATAGGAGGAGTGCCAAATTCTTCAATCCTACATATCCATGAGCACGGTAATTCTGCTAAGATTCCACTTGGATGAAGGCAAGCTGATATGCAGGGTTTCAGCCATACTGGAGTGTTCTAAGCTTCAGAACATACCACCTACTCTTTCAGGCACTCTCCTGGCCTAGCGCCTGCCCCCGCATGGGAGGCGCCCTGATCAACATTCCCTGCTCTCTTTGGACATCTCAGGATCCTTCCCAGGCAAGAATCTTTTCCATCAGCATTCCAAAGCCAGGGTGTGGGCTAGAAATTTCCAGAACCTAATCTCTTGGGCTATGGCTCTGAATTGAATGGCATGCCTAAATTCTCCCTGTTGCAATTTGTTTCTCGACATTAAAGTTATTACATGATGCCATGGGCCTCTAGTTAAGCACACGGTGACTTGGAAAATGTATCTGTCTGTACTGTTTCTGGGTGGGTTTTCATGAGTATTTGAACAAAAAGCAGGAAACAGTATAAGGATTCATCCTAAGATCAGGCTAAATGGCCAACTGTACATTGTCTGTCTCAAGGTGGCATTTTGGCATGAAACTCAATTTTCTCTTAGAATAATTTGCATTGGGATTATGGGCTAAATGTTCTCAAAGTGTCTAAGCAATAATTCTTTATGAGACTGCACTTTGGCATTTAACTACAGCATATGCAAGTCTAAGTTACAGGCTCTGTCTTTACGTTTATCCAAATTCTCTGTGTAACGGCAGCCAACTCTTAATGAAAAGCATTACTTCACGACATGATTTACTTGCTCTGTGCCTTTTTTTTTCTGGAGGGATTGTGCTTTACATTAAATGTAAACTTAATTTTTGCTAAGACTTCTGCTGTTAATTAATCCCTTTTGTAAACACCCAGCCTTCCGAAACACCTCATTTTGCGGAAAAATAAAACGACAATAAATATGACTTGTTTTGTTTGATGCTATTATAACTGTTTAGACTGTACAGAATGACTTCTGTTCATATGAAACTTATATTTCAAAGTCTATCAGATTTATGTCCTTAGTGATGCACTATGCGATACTGAAACAAAGCATGGCAAAACAAAGAGAAACAGAAAGGAAGAGAACTGTTGAAAAGAAAAAAAAATAATTACAGAAAAGGAGTGCAGGAACAGAGAAATGTGTGGCCAGTGGAAAGTGCAGAAGCTGCACTATCTGTATATAATGTGGGTCTAATACTACATTGGTCAGCAACTATCATGTAAAAGGTAATGTGTAAGAGTTTTTATATGCTTTTCAGAACTATAAAGGGAGTGTGAGTGGATTTTAAACATTTTGATTAGCACCACAAAGATTTTAATGCTTTATTTAAACAGTTTGCTATAGGGCAAACACATTTGGTAGACAAGTAAAATGAAAGCACAGGCATCAGTTTCTCTGTTTTCTATTAAGTAATGTTGCGAAGTAAGCAGAAGTTGGATTCAGATATCAGATAATTATCTCCACACTGTGTGTCACAGTAAATAATTTTAATTGGTTTAACTTCAGGGACCATTACTGGCCTAATTAGAAACATGAAAAGGCTACAAGTATTAGGAAATATCCTGAAGGAATGAGAACATTAGCAATTCTGTCAAAGCCATTTTTAAAACAAGTACACAGTAGCAGCCACATTTCAGTGAAAGGCAGGGACTTGAAAGGTGCTCTTAGGAAAGCAGTGCTTGTGAGATCGTAATAAGAGAACGCTAAGAGGAAGACCAGAAATTGGGTATTGGGCTGATATGTGTGATGTTTCTGGGTTAAAAACCTTCTAATTGTGCTCTGATTGCTATTTTTAAAAGTGTAGGTTAATATTTCTGAAATAAGAGGACAGTAATTGAGGTTGGGAAATCCTCATCAAGAGTATAATGATTTCCTGAAGGAAAAAGAGGATTTTTGGGTAAAATGGCTTTGTTCAACCACCTTCGGCACGCAAGGAGGTTAACCGAGCAAAGAACCAAATATTGTGTTTATTATGATTTATTTTTCACTTCAGGTTCACAGAGAACAGAAGGCCATTACTCTGTGAAGTGTACATATACCTTATCCTTAGAGCACAGTATGACATAGTGCATGCTGAGGAAATGGCTACACCTTGAATGGAAAGTGAGGTACTCTTACCATTAAGTCAGATACGATGCTAAAGAGTCCCTTTAGGTTTTCCAACATTAAAATCCTTAGTTTGAGGAGTCAAATACCATTTAAAATGCCTATGATGCCATAAAGGTTTAAATAAACAAATAATACCCAGAGCATTTAATCTATATTTCTGTAGTGAAATTGTATTCTGAATGTAATTTAGTTTTCACCTTCCCATTTTCTGAAAAGGCTGAGGGTAACGTTGGACCATTTTGTGTGGGAGATGGAGGTTTTAAATGGACTACACCATCTAAAAATTGCAAAATCAACCATATCTCTTAGCCATTTTTATTGATTTATTTAAAATGCAAAGGACAGAGAAAGGAAATACAGAAAAGAAGACATAGTTGTCTACGGCTTGCTTTGAAAAAGTACACATAATTGTATAGTTCTTGATATTTAGATACACTTCAAATATAAAATCAGTATAATTGAGTATTTAAAAGGCCAAGACAGTCAATAGTTTCAACAAAGTTTGTCAAATAAATGAAAAACCTGTCTTGTGTATGAACTCACACCATGATATACACACCATGTGTATATTCCTGGATTGTTCCTCATAGGTGCATACTTATTTATGTGAGCATGAAACCCACCTATCTTTCATGATGTCTTTAGAGTGAATATGCTACAGTAATGCCACCAGCTATCATAGCTATTTATATTTGTGTACTGTTAAATTCAGCAAATCTTTATTTGTCTGTACATGCATACATAGTAATTTAGACACAAATATTCCTAGCAAGTTTATAACTTATCCTTTCTGCCTTCATAAAAGAATATATAACATATGTACACAAAGAAATAATTCATGTGGCATAATTTTTAGCTACAGAGTAGATTAATTGCTTGTAGATTTGTTGAGGGAAATACATACACACACGATTGTTAATTATTATGAAATAATACTTACTGCCTGCCCACCCAACACATGTTCCATCTTTCAAATATCTTCCAAATGTAGAAGAGGGAGGGAGATTGAGGGGGAGAATAAAAATGTGGTTGCTTATACAAATATACATGCTCATATACGTACACAAACATACATACATATGTTCATAGATTTCAGCTTTGCCCATATGTTCCGAAAATAGCAGCCTGGAAAATTTGTACCCAACACTTCCCACTCTCAGAGTAAGGATACAAATGAAGATACATTCTCCTAGGAGGGTATCCGGGCTACTCAAATACAGGAAACACTTCGGGGCACTGCATCCTTTTAGGCTACTCAACAATGGAAAGCAGGTGTAACGTACTGTCTACTCAGAACTCCAATTTTACCCCTTATGAAGCGTGAGAATATGAGTTCTTATCCCCTCTTCCATAAAAGAAACCATCCACCCCAGTATTCAAGGATTCAGAGAAGTCAGTAGAGAAAAAAATTACTCCATGGACCCTAGTTTCAGAAGTTTTCCTGCAAAACACTGAAAGGAGTCCTGAATGGAGTCAATGATGATTCCATCTACTTTTAATTGTACCCTCTGGCTGTTGCCTTTTTATGCATCATGACTGACAGTTTTCAGCATTAAAATAAGGAAACCTATGTTCTGAAGACACGATATAAACCTGTAGTGGAGTAAATGTAGACCTGGAACACTCACAGAACTAATGGAGAGGGCTGGCGTTGTTTCCTACAAAGTAGCATCTGAGCACAGATTTCTTTATCTAGACAATGGGGTAGGAAGGCATTTTCAGGGGAAAATAAAACACTGTGTGTAAAGTTCTTGGCTTACAGCTGACTCAGGACATGCTTCCTGATAATACTGTTGTGCTGTGTTATTCCTTAAGGATCTTCTGTAACAGACACAGCCACGTGGCAGGAGTGGACCCCTACTGATGTGGCAGAGAACAAGCTGTGCTCTATTCCTTTATGCTCTCAGGTAAGAGGCTTCCTGGTGCAAGCATCAACAGGAACCACACATTCCTGAAGAAATAAAGATTTTTTTTTTTTTAAGTTTCCAATAGTATGGAATGGTAGGCTTCCAATTATTATCTATTAATAAATACAGTGATCAATTTCCCTGGCCTTTGCAGCTCTTTCCCAAATCCCACATGTCCTGTAATATTTATGCCATCTGACTCCCATTCCATTCCTGTTCCTCTGCCACTCTCCTATGCATAATCCCAACCTAAGGGGCAAGTGTGGGCCCTAAATCCAAGACCATAAATACCCAAGTCCCTCTTCCACAGCCCTTTAAGTCTTCTTGGGCCTAAATCTGTCCTCTTATTGTGAGTTTTAACCATCTTCATTCCTTTTCTCCGAGCTTTTGTTTGTTTCTTATAAAGAATTCATTCTTGTATAACTCTATATTAAACTATAGCATAAGAATTAGTAAAGTAATTCTATGAAAGGAAATACTTTTAAAAAGTTGCAGGGCATGGTGGCATGCTCCTGTTATCCCAGGACTCAAGAGGCTGAGGCAGGAAGATTCTGGGGTGTTTAAGGCCAACCTGGGGTACATAGCAAGGCCAGTATCAAAACACTAGAAAATAGGGGCTGGGGATTTAGCTCAGCGGCAAAGCGCCTGCCTGGCAAGCGCAAGGTCGTGAGTTCGGTTCCCGGTACCCGAGAAAAACCAAAAACAAAAACAAAAAAACAAAACAAAAACAAACAAAACACTAAAAAATGTTTTTAAGCATTATAGTTAATTTTTATATTTGCACTTTTGTTTGTTTTTATTTATTTGAAATAAGGTTTCACCATGTAGGTCAATCTGACCTCATTCTCAAAGTTTTCTTGCCTCTGCTTCCTGAGTGCTGGGATCATAGGCACGCACCATCACACCCAGTTAGAAGAAATTTCTACTATTTTTGCTTATGGTAGTTTATTTTACAATTTGCATACTAATGAATATTCAAATACAACTCTCAGGTTAAAACAATAAACCCATTACCATTTAATGTCATCTAAAGTTTCATTTTGTTTTCTTCCCAACTCTTGAAATCTGAAAGCTCATGAATCCCAGTATTCTTGTAGATTTAAATTGATTTGTTCTTTTAAATCTTTAGGACAGAGCTTAGTAGCAAAAAAATTTGCTGTGTGATGCAATAAAGTTTCTCAATTAAGGAGTATATAGTACTTGAATAACTAAATGTTTTGATGGAAAAGTCTGCAAATTCTTTGCTGCTTTTAATCCACCCCAGTTTAAAACAGGTATAATTTGAGGTATTATTTCCAGTGAGTTTAAGTTTTAACCAGACATTTTCTATGACACTACTAGTTTATTTATCCACATTTACAACTGGCTTCCATGAACCTGAGTAGGCACTTGATAAGAACATGTCCCTAAAAGACGAGTTGTCAGACTTGGTAGTGAAGCACAACTGATAGAGTCCAACACCCATTCATGATAAAAACCCTACAGAAAAATGGAGTAAATGGTCTTTATCTCAATTCAGTAAAAGCTATCTATGACAAACCAGCAGCTAACATCATATTAAATGGACAAATGCTAAACCTTTCAGTCTAAAAACAGGAACAAGAAAATGATGCCCTTTTTCAGCACTCTTACTCAGTTTTTCTCTGGAAACGTTAGTCAGAGCAGTTATACGTGAGAAAGAAATAAAAGGAATAAGGATAGGAAAGGAAGAATTTAAGTATCATTATTTACAGATGACATGATACTCTACACAGAAGACCCCAGAAATTCTATCAGAAGGCTTTAGATTTAATAACCAAATTTGGTAGCATAGCTGGAAATAAAGTCAACACTCAAAATCTGTAGCCTTCCTGTACACAAACAACAAATTCACGGAGAGAAAATTTAGGGCAACCAGGCCTTTCATAATAGCATTAATAAAATGGAATACTTACAAATCAATCTAGCGAAGGAAGTAAAAGACCTTTAGGTTGAAAATTATAGTATTCTTAAAAAGGAGATCAAAGCAGACATCAGGAAAGTGGGAATATCTATTGTTCTTGCATAGGAAGAAACAACATAGTGAAAGTGGCCATACTCCCAAATTTCTTATACAGATTTAGTGTAATACTGATCAAAATACCAATAGTATACCTCGAAGAATTAGATAAAATAATCTTAATAGTTATTTGGAACCAGAAGAGACCTAGAGTAGCAAAAACAATTCTGGTCAACAAAGACAAGTCAGGAGGCATCAGAATCCCTGACTTTAAATCATACTACAAAGCTACTGTGATAAAAACAGCATGGTACTGGAAAAAGAAAGGAATAAGTAAATAAATAATGCAGACCCAGGGGTGAATGGATCTGATTGGAAGACATCGAAACAACTCCAAACACATTCAGTCACTTTACCTTTGACAAAGGGACCAAACATCTTCACTAGAAGAAAAATAGCCTGTTTACTTTATTTTAAATGGTGCTGGAAAACCTGACTTTCCATACACCAAAGACTACAGCTAGACCCACTAGTGTCACTGTGCACTGAACTAAATTTGAACTGGATCAAAGATCTAAACTTTAAGACAGAAACACTAAGTCTGTTGGAAGGTAGAATAGGTAGAACTCTTGAAAACATTGGTTTAAGGCCAAGATTTTTATGAACAAAGCCCCAACTGCATGGAAAATAACACAAAGAATCAACAAATGGGATGTCATCTTATTAAAAGCCTTTGTACGGAAAAAGAAATCCTGAAGAGGGAAGAGACAACCCACTGAGTGGGAGAAAAATTTTGCCAATTGCTCCTCAGATGAAGGGCTAATATCTAGAATAGATAAAGAACTCAAAGAAAGAATAAATCCTCCAAATTTAAAGACTCAATCTCAAATGAATACATGCTTTTCAGATGAAGAAGTAGAAATAGCAAATAAATATATGAAAAAATATTCGCCATCACTGGTCATTTGACAGATGCAAATTCACACAACACCGAGATTCCATTTCACCCCAGAAAGAATGGCTGTCATCAAGAAATCAACCAATATCAAATTCTGGAAAGAACGTGGGGAAAAAGGAACCCTTCTCCACTTTTGGCAGGTGTGTAGACTGGTGCAATCACTGTTGAAAACAGTCTGGACATTCTGCAAAAAGCTAAAACTAGGGGTTCAATTTGACCCAAATAGTCTTTTCTGTGGTATCTTCCCAAAAGGTTTAAAAACATCATATTACAGTGATATATACACATACATGTTTATAGGGGCACAATTTGTAATAGCTAAATCTTGGAAACAGCCCAAATGCCCAACTGATGAATGGACAAGGTGATTTTTATACAATGGAGTACTATTCAGCCATAAGGAAGAATAAACTTGAGATATTTATAGGTAAATGCATGCACCTTGAGACCATACTCTTAAGTAAAATAAATTGAACACATATGTGTAAATATTGTATTCTTTCTCTGGTGTGAGAAACTGAAAGTGTAAACAAGAACTACAAAGTGTACTAAGATTATGAAGTAGGAAGAAAATGCTCAATTGGGAAGGGAACTAGGAAGGAAGGGGGCAATGAAGGAAGGGACAAAAAGAATGAAAAAAGAAGGAAAAATGGAAATCAAAGCTTTTATAAATAAGAGTGGGGGAAGAGGGATTAAAGGGAAAATAAGGGAATGGGGGAAAAAGGAATTCAGGTAAGTCATGTGTGGGTGCAAAGTCCCTACGATGAAAGTGATCTCTATGTGTATTTAAAATACATCACTAAACTTAACCATAAAAAGTAAAACTACAGCTCTTTGTGTTCTACGAATTTCAGTTCTTTGGAGTTCACCAAGGCACTATACACTTTTTGTAAGTAGCCAGGTGACTCTGATGCATTCAGTGTAGGAAGAACGCTTTGTAAAAAGCTGTGATAATTTTCTTTGGCTGAATAGATTTTGAAAATTAGAGTATCAAACATTTTTAACATTGTGCAAATTTCAACTGATTGTACTTAAAATTTTGATTGCCAAAAGAGAAAAAAGAGGGTTAAATATGGAATTTTAAGCCTTAACATATATTCTGATTTAGTGGCTGTCATTAACCCAAACAAAAGTAATAATAATATTATGCCTTTGTAAGAAGATTAGTAAAAGTATTACATTGGCAATAAATATATATATAGACTATACTTCTCTATGTTACTTTCAACTGATTTAATCATAAATATTAACGTTAAAGTTGAGAGATTTCTATTTTGCTTAAAATTTTGAAAGATAATATGTATAAGTTATAAAGTGTCCAAATAAAAATAATACTTTTAACTTAATCAAGGGATTATTTCTACTTCTAAATAAATTTATTTAAACCACCTTTTTGGTTGTGATACTTCTATAACAACTTGAAAATGTATTTATTTATACTAGGCACACAAAATTATTTACGGTTTAATTTCATGATCCTTAAATAGGAATCAATGTAGAGGTCAATATAATACCTACAGTGTGTTTTCTAAGAAATATAATTCTATTTGCATATCATATTTTTATAGTGAACTTACTTAGAATTTCATGGCTGTTCAGTAAGCTAAGTATACACTCATATAGTTATTAATAATGAATAAACATAAGATACAAATTGAATCCTTATAATAGGTCAGTATTAAAATTAAAATAATTTGTTATATCTTTTCCTTAAAATCTTATCAGTGCACTTTTGAAAATGTGCAAGTGATTTTTTTTGTCTAAAAGATAGGCAATGTTTTAAACTGCAAAAATAATTTGTGATTCAAAGTACAATATCTCTGAAATTTAATATGTAGTGTTACCATCTTTCAATATCACATTAATGTTGTATGTTTATGTATACTTTATAATGCATTTTAAACCAGAACTTCTTGTAATGATGTTCTTATCATGCTGAAATGAACCATATATATATACATATAATCACCTGATTGTTTTCTTAGTTTTCAGTATGATAATCATTGCAGTAAAATATATTTTTTGAATGATAGTAAATAAAATGAATTCTGAACTTCCTTGGCATTGTTTTAAATGAAACCCCTCTATTCACTTAAAAAATCTATTTTTATCTTACTTCTTTGCAAATGTTCCAAGTCTATTTATTTTTTCTCTGTAAATGAATACAGCATTTTTCCTTCTGATGTTGAAGCATGTTGTTGAGTATTTGAGGATACTCCTGTTTTGTGTACACATTGGAGAGTTCATAATTCAAATAGCAAATACAAAGACGACAAGCAAAGTGAAGCCCCTTTCTCCATCGAATTTGGTGTCAAATAAGTGGCCTCTTAAAATGATTGTGTTATATTTTAGATTATTTTTAAGTGTTTATAATGCTTTAGAACCTCACCAATACTAATATACTCCAGTTATTACTTTTTTGTATATTTCATAAGTTTTCTTGTACCCTGATTTAAATAATCTGCATATATTTACTATCTCTCATTCATTTAACTCATGTTTACTTTCTATCTCAGGTGTATAAATTTTGGGAAATCAAATGTACGTTTAAATGTACCATATGTACATAGGAAATGCAAATAACCATAGAAAGCATACAGATTCAGTGCCCATGCAAATGGCATAAGCCATAGGTGTTTTAGAATTTAGAGGAACTGGAATGCACTGTAGCCTGAAAAGGTCAGGAGAGACTCCTGGAGAAGTTGAGGCTAGAGCTGTCCCTTTAAGAATGTACAGACTACCAGGTGGGCACAGGGAGGAGATAAAACAGCAAGGTAGCAATGCAAGGTGTAGGGGAAGGAGGGTGACTGGATAGGACGAGCTGAAAGAAATCTGTGGGTGAGGAATAATGAAAGGTGTATTTGAAAAGCTGGGAGAGACCAAATTACAAAGGACTCAAGTACACAGTTAAAGGTTTTAGTTCTATGTTTCATGTCTTTGAAGATTTTTTAGCAAGGGCGTGACTTGTGATGTTAAAGATAAAACAAGACAGCTCACAATAAGGGTTAGAATACACGGGGAGGGAATACCGAGGCTGTTACTGATATAATGCAGTTATGGGGTAATTAAAAAGTGGGAATGACATTGATAATGAGAGAAAATATGCATCGAAGGGGAAGAAAAACAAATTTGTTGGTGAACTGGATGAAAGATTGTGGCAAGGGAAAAAGTAAATGAAGACAGAGAAATGATTCACCCGTGAGACTATGAAAATGAAGATAACCTGATCACAAATGGGCCACTGTGACAAGGGACGCAGACAGACCTGCTCTTGGCTTGTGCAATTTGAGGTTAGAATGTGAGCTTGTAATGGGGCTTGGACATCAGAGACAAGAATTGAATGGCAGATCAGGCTGATTTATTGGGAATCGTCCTAATCAAAACGAAATGTGCAGACAAAGACAAAATAAAACCAGCAAGAAAGCAGGAGAGAAGGTTGTGTGATGAGATCGGAATGTGGAAAAATACTGTGGATGATACATGTTAAGAAGAAATCAGAGAAGTGGGAGAGGACTTCAGCATCTGAAAACTTTAGCGATACCTCTGAGTTTGTTCAAGGGTTACCGGGAGCTCCGAGGGGAGGTTTGCCAAGCGGAATGATAGGAGATTTGGAATTGGAAGTACTATTCTGAGGTAAAGGAACAAAGGCTTTGGTCATACTGTTAAGATGACTGATGTAGGCGCTGGAGATTTAGCTCAGCGGCGCAGCACCTGCCTGGCAAGCGCAAGGTCGTGAGTTTGATTCCCGGTACCGAAAAGAAAAAAACATGACTGATGTAGAACAAATTTAAAAGTTGCATTAATGAAAATGAGCCTTTGTGTGGTGCAGTTTTTAGGTGGGTGACTTGAATATATGTGGAAATCACTCAGAATGAAGGGTCTGTGTAGGGTAAAACTAGAACATATACTTCTTACAGTGATTTGATAAACAGAACACTCAAGACATATAACACTAACCGTAATAATTTAAAATTAATTTCCAAAATTTTTTTCTTACACATAAAAGTAAAAGGTTATATTTTCAGAAGCATTAGAAAGCACTGCTCTAAAAACAAAATAACTTCATCTTTACCGCTCTACTTTCACCATTTTTTTTCTCCACTATTGCTGACAACACAAACTAAACTGCATCTCAACTCTTCTTTATTTTCTAATTTGTGATATGGTCTCACAAAGATGC
Organism: Chinchilla lanigera; assembly: GCF_000276665.1. NCBI lineage: Eukaryota > Metazoa > Chordata > Mammalia > Rodentia > Chinchillidae > Chinchilla > Chinchilla lanigera. Next base: position 19,491,755 of record NW_004955418.1, on the reverse strand, counting down.
TGATGACCCAGGCTACAGTCAAACTTGCAGTCCTCTTGCCGGGCCTCCCAGAGTTCCTTTCAGCATGTTCAATTAATGAACACTGTGTAAACTTAAACGGGAAAAGTATAGTATATATTTTGTTTAATAAAAATGTCTTTTGTCTTTGTGGAACTCTGGAGGAACTGGTAAAATGAGATTTTGGATGCCCTGAAGACACTGTGGTTTGCCTTCTTTGTAAGAGGCAGGAAAAAGGCTCAAATGATTGAGAACACAGGGACTATGACCCTGAGTCTGGGGAAGATATATAAGAAAGGGCAAAGCAATAAAGGAGATTTCCAGCTCCTGCCAGGATGCTTTTGTCACTGAGTGAAGGAAGAGAAGCCCATGGAAGGTCTGCTTGAGAAGAGAGCATGAGGAACCCATGAAGTCAAGCTCAATTCAGCTGAAAGGGTAGGGGAACAAGCATCACATACTACAAAAGCTAGGTGAAGGTCATGAGCAATAAAGGAAGGTGACTGGGCAGAAGCTGCACGAGAATTAGCATTCAGGTCTGAAAATGTTGTTGTTGAACATATGACAATTTATACAGACTAGACCCACCATGGTTCTCAGGAAGACAGAGTTACTTGGGCTGCATTCACTTGATTTGACCAAGCCACCTAGCAGATTAGTAGGGCATCGGCTGTCTGTGTGGACAGTTGGCTTGTGGACCACAGACACGGAGGGAAAGCCTCACTTGGATGGCGATGTGGGTGGCACTACTCTGGTTAATAGCCTGGAGAGAATTAAAATGGAAAGAAGAAGCAAGACCACCCCTTTTCTGCAGAGGAGCTCCGTTTTTTGCTCGAGCCTTCAGACACTTGTCTCTGGTTCCTCAGGCTTCCAGTGTGGACTCCTCATCCTTCCAGTGTAGCTCTTCAGCTTCCTGACACGGACCCCCCACCTCCAGAGCTCCCTGTGAGATTCCGGGCCATTGCTTCCACTGCTTCTGCGTCATGAGGCTCCCAGGGTGCAAGCAGCCCTCGGGATTCTTCCTCCTCTGAGTCCACAAATGGCCTTTGGGACCCTTGCCCTTCTGATCCCTATGTCTACTTAGAAAGGCCCTTTTATATGGCAGAGGGCCTTCCCTATACATATATTTAGATTGATTCTGTTCCTCCAGAGAGCCCTAACTAAGGCGTTTTTTAAACTAAAACTATTTTTAAAATAGTGACTCAAGAACACAGGCTGACATCACCACTGTAATCAATGGAAATATATCACAGTATCACTGACGTCTTTCTCCTCTGAATATCTTCATTGAGAAAAAAAATGGTTTTCAACTTTGAAATAACTCTTAAAGTCAAACAATGCTAATTCAAATAAATACACTCACTCTTTGATTCTTCTACTTAATTTCTCTTTTAAAAGGAAGGGAAAACAAATATTCCCCCTGCCTTTTACAGCTCCCTTTGGGTCCCTGCAGTTTGCCTTTTTTCAAGTGAGTATCATTGTCCTGTAAGACTTTTCCAAATGCTCCAGCAGTGTGAACTGGGGTTTATATCTAGGACTATCTCCAAGTTTCTTTATCTGTCCTCGGCAGCAGGTTTCTTATCTGTCAGCCTTATAATTATGGAAGAAGCTGCATATTAATGATTCAGTACTTACATAAACAACTGGCCTTGGAGAAATCTAATAAACCAACTTGTAGGATTTGATTTTGCCTAATTAAATGTAAAGAACGTCAAATGTATATTCCAGGATTTCTTTAGAAGCTTATGAATTTTTTTTACGTACACAAAGCATTATGAATTCAGAGTTTTTAGCAGTTATCTTCTAATTCAGCTATTAAGATAATATGTTTTGACATCAGATATGCTCCATGGATGGGCGGTATTGGCACACATGTGCACACTCAGTGTTTATGTATGCAAGGTACAGTTCTCAATTGTTGGTTTTTAGTTTTTGATTCTTGCCCTTTGAAGTTGCCAGCTCGGACATTTTCATCTGAAGTTTCGAATCTGCGTGGTGCTTTGAAGGAACAAATGGTCTCCATGTGGTGTTTGGCTTTCCCTTGCCCATCTGTATTACCGCATATCAGGATGAAATGCATCTTGACAGAGCTTTTTCACTTAAGCGTATGTACCTGATCCTTTTCACTGGCCCTATGCTGACACACGCCTCCATTTAGGGGTGTGTATGAGAAAAACTGTTGAGGAAAAAACATACAATTAGCTTATTTATCAGAGTAAAAGATACATGCATTTTGTTAGGATAGTATGATGGGAAATACACTGTGTGTGTGTGTGTGTGTGTGTGTGTGTGTGTGTTTAAATGTGCTAAAGAGTGCTTAGTTTCCAAAGCACCGTTCAGCAGAGATTCTCAAAGTATTTTATAACAGAAGTGGGGCTAATAACCACCGTTAGGGATGTAGCTCTGAATCACCATGATTTCTTACTCAACATGACGTTTTGAGCAGTTTCTTATATGAGTGACAAGGTTATATGGATAGAGGAAGCCTATAACCTAGATTCCACTATTTCTGCCCAACTATTACTGTTAAACAATTGTCAGGAAGTATTCAAACACCTTCACATTGTATAATGACATAGAAATAAGCAGGAGCATATTTTCCTTCTGTTCTGGAGGGTAAATTTTCCGGAAAATATCAAGGTAGAAAGTAAAAGCTAAATTTGTCTAATATCTCAAAATGGAAAAATTCATTTTGAAATATCCTACTCACATTTTGTTTTGGGAAATTTTTAAGCCATTGTCCAAACTAGTGTAATAGGAAGAGAACTATTATGTTTTCTTCTTGGTTATTGAATGAGCTTTGGAAATACTTTGCTTCAAATATTTTGTCTAGTTCTAAATTTTCAAATTTGTAGAAAAAATTTGCTTATTACATTATTTCATTTTCCTTTTAATATGTTTAATGTATACTGATGTTATCTTATTTTTTACAGTGATAATTTGTTTTTTCCTCTTTTCCCTTTTTCTTAATAACTGTTCTAGTGCTATAACATTTTCTTGACTTTTTTCTCAAAGAACTTGATTTTTGTCTCATTGTGGTATTTTTTCTATTGTTCCAACTTTTTATTTCTTATGCTTTGTTTTTGTGCTTTTCCTGATTTCTTAATTTGGGAGCTTAGATGCTGATTTGCAACCTTCTTTATTTTCTAATGTAGGAGCTTTAGTGTTATGCATTTCCTTCTAAATATCACTTTAGCTGCTCCTTAAGCATTTCAAATGTCCTGATTTTAGTTGTATTCAGTTAAAAAATACTTTCTAATTTGCATTTTGATTTCATCTTTAATTTATCTTTTATTCAGAAGTATATCACTTAGCTTCCAAACATTTTAAGGCCTTTCTGAGATATTGCTTTACTTAATTTCAAATTTAATTCCTTTGCAGTCTGAGAAATACGTTGTGGTACTTACGTACTCTCATTACTTGAACCCTTTTGAAATAATGAGACATCTTCTTATCCAATATGTGATCAATCTTGATAAATGTTCTATGTGCCCTTGAGAAGGAAGGGTGTTTAGTTTATTCAGATGGATTATTCCATGAATGTCAGGTAGATAACATGGGTTGATAGCCATGTTCAGGGCTATTGTACCCTCCTTAATTTTTTATCTATATGTTCTGTCGGTTATCAGGAAAATAGTACTGAAATCTAACTATAATTGTGCATTTGTGAATTTCACTTGACAGATCTAGAAGTTTTATTTTTGTGTCTGAAACTGTTATTGGAAATATACAATATTACAATGCTTTTGTCCTGATTAATTGACTACTTTATCATTATGAAATAACCTGTTTTTATCGTCTTTACAGTATTCTTTGTTTCTGTAATCTATCATGATTTTAATAGTTTGCTTTTGACTAGGACTAATATACAATATATCTTCCATTCTTCCATTATTGATATGATTGGAATTACATCCATCAGTTTGCTATATGCTTTATTTTCCTCTTGTACTTAATTGTTTTTTGGAGATTATCCTAATTTAGAATATTTTTGACTACATTTTACCTCAGTTTTGGGTTTTTTTATGACTCATTATGTTTCTAATTTAGTAGTTTCCTTAGTTGCATAGCGTGTATACGCCCTTCAGTGATTACAGTCTGCCTTCTAATGATAGCATCCTCAAGTATAGTAATAGAATTAGCATTGCTATACATCTTCATGTATATTATTACAATAGCACACTTCTATTCCTTTACTTTTAGACATTTGTCATAAAATTTGCTTTTACATGCAATATACTCCAGAACACATTGTTCTTTGAGACAATTACCTTTTTCAGTGACATAAATAAGAAATCTCTGGTAAGAAAATTCTTTTGAGAAAAGTAGCATATACATTTACTTATGGAGGTAACATTTTATGCATTCTTTATTCCTTTGTTGACATTTATTTCCATTTGCCATTTTCTTATTGCCTGAAAAGACTTCTTCTAGAACTACTTGGAGTGACAGTGTGCTATTGACTCATCTGTTTAGCTTTTTGTTTTTGTATATTTGAGACATGTTTATCTTTACATTTGTTTTTAAAAATGTATTTCCATATGCCTGGGATTCTAGGTTGTCAGGGATATTTTTATTTTTCAGAAATTAAAAAACAATGATTTTCTAACTTTTGTGCTTTCATTTTTTTCCAAAAGAAATCAACTGTCATCCTTTTCTTGATAGCTCAGTTGGTAAAATGCCTTTTTCTCCCTCTCCTTTTTGTGCCTTTCTGTGTATCAGTGGTTGTAACCAATTTATTGAATTGTTTTTGATTTGACGGTTCACGATATGTATAAAATTGAATAACTTTTCAGCCTTTGCATCTATAAACATTCCCACCCATTTATCATTAGCATCTCCAATTGCACACTTATTTCTTCACTTGAAGTTCTCTAGCGTGTCTGAGGTTAGTTTTATTTAAAAAAAAAAATTTCCCTCTGTCTATTTTATTTTGGATAGTTGCTATTTCCATTTTTCCCAATTTCACTAGCTATTTCTTCTACAGAACTGAGTTGCCACCTGTCTTACTCAGGGTATTTTTTAAAATGTTACATGTTTTAATTTTTGTCTCTAGCAGTTTTATTTGGTTGTTTAATTTAGTCTATAGTTACTTTACATATTTCATATGCTCACTTGGCTTTTTAAAAAAATTTATTACTACAATTTTTAAAACAATTATTACTTAAAAAAATTTATTATGACTGTTAATTCCCTCATTAGCTCATCCTAGTATTTATTTCAGTTTTGGGTAAGTTTTGATTAATTAATGATTCATTTTATATATATATATGTTATTTTCTTTTTGCAGGCTTGGAAATCTTTTATTTGATGACAAACACTGTTATTTTTACCTAGTTTTGTGGTGGATATTTTTATTTCTGCAAGTGTCCTTTAGATTTGCTTTGGAATTCAATTACTCAGAAACAGTTTGATACTTGTAGGTCTTCTGGGATTTTTTAGGAGATCTGGAACAGTGATTTATCTGAAGCTAATTATTACTCAGTACTGAAGCAAGACCTTCCTCATAACTTGTGTGCCTCAGGAGTGAATGTGGTTTCCCAGTCTCGCTGGTGGGGAACGGGCATTTTCCCTGGCACTGTGATCCATAGAAGTGCTTTCTTCCATCTTTGTGCAGGCTCCTTCTCTGATCTTGGGTGGTTTCCTCGTACACAGGGTCTCATCACTGCTGTGCTGAGCATTTTCTGCAGCATTTTGGGATTCTCTGTTCACACAAACCTCTTTTCTCTGAAATTCTGCCCTGGGAAATCCACCTGACTTCATCTTTTGAGACATTCTACTTTATCTTTTTGGTGCAGGGAGTTACTGAGTCCTTTCCTGGGCTTCCTTGTATTTTCTCTTCCATATAGTACCGTCTGGAATCTCTTTCAAGCCAGTAAACTGTGCTAATAATAAGGCTTAACTCATTGATTTCTGATCTCTCACCATCATACACTATTTGTTTTCATTTATTTTCCAAACTATTTTTTAATGTTTTCTGTTACTTGGGCCTAGAGGGAATCTTTGTCCATTCCATGCTGTTAGAACACCTCTAGACTGGTGACCTGTGAACTATGAAAGCTTATTTTGATCACGGTTCAGGAGGCTGGGAGATCTACACTCACTGGGCTAAATCTCACGAGTGCATTGTGGCTGTGTTGTGGCATGGGGGAAGCATCACATGCTAAGACATCATGCATACCATAAAAGAGAAGGAAGGAGGGGACTGAATTTGCAAGTATAACAAACCAACACTCATGATGCTGCTATTAAATTCATTCATCAGGGTAGACTTCTCATGTCAGGATCACCTCTCTTTAGTCTCTACCTCCCATCACTGTGGCATTGAACATTAAGCTCTCAACACACGGATTTTGGAGGACACATTTAAAGGACAGCTAAGAGTAAGTCTGCTCCTGTTACTTCATTTGGGCCAGAGGTAAAATTCTTGCTTTGTTTTGTTTTTGGCAGTGGAATAAAGGCCAGTTCATGCATTGAGACTGACAGAAGGCAGGGGGGTTTGAAGTGTAACAAGAGAAGTAAAGATATGAAATAGATCTATCCAAAGATAGTACATCAAATCTACTTCTAAAACTGTATTACAGCTGCTACACATTCTATTTAATGTTAAGTGGCTTCAAAATAGTTTTGTAGAAAGAGCTAAAATATAAATATATATAAATTTTAAAACTTGGAATTCTTCATAACTTTAAATATTTGGAATTCTTCATAAATTTAAAAACTTGGAATTCTTCATAAACTTGCCTTTATTTTATTTTTTTTTTAATCCTAAACCCTGTGGTAGGCTTGGCCTGTCCAGGTCCATGTGTGGTTTAAAGCAAGAGTTAATGACTTCCATTAATTGAAATAATTAATGGATTCATGAATTGATGCTCAGATATCAATGTTTGAAGGAAAAAATTGAGAACTGATACATTTAACAAATATTTTATTATAAAAACAGATTTAATGATTTGGGTAACTAAAGTAAAGGTAAAGCAAGTGAATAACTGGATGTTTTTCCAATGACCACTTGCTAAATTGAGGATGAAAAGCTGGTATACATTGTTTTCTCTGCAGGACTTTTGCCTCTCTACAATCAGATAGAATTCCACTAATACGCATAATGTTAATTTTAATTCTATTTTCAAGATTTATCCCTCTTTATATTTTCTTTATAACATCTTTTGATTGATTTGCTTTGTGGTCTCTCCAAGAATGCTTGCTTTTTCCCCCAAGATATTGAATACATTAACAAAGTAATCTATTTAGCTTCTGATTTCCTTCTTAACTTTACACACGTTTTTTGCTGGTACTGGGAATTGAACTCAAAACCTCATGCTTGCTAGGCAAGCACTTGTGCCACTGAGCTATATCCCCAGCCCTTAACTTTACAGTCATTTATAGTGTTTCTGCACAGTGCTTTCAGTTTGAGCGATTTATTTTATGCCACTGGGTCATACAAAAACAAGCTGAAATTGACGGAGCGTTTGTTTAGGGTTAGGAACATTTCATCTTGTTGCTTCCTAATTATTTTTTCCATATGTAACAAATATTCACTTATTTTATATAAACACTGCTAACTTCACACTTTTCTCAAGTTTCTCACCTCCTTTTCTTTCTACTTAACTTTCTGCTTGATAAATTGCAATTGTATATATTTATGGACTTTGATGTGATATTATAATGAATGTGTTCATTGTGGAATTAAAATAAGCTAATTAACATTCATCACCACACCTACTTATTTTTTGTACTAACAACAGTTCAAATCTACTGCCAACAGGTGTTAAATATGCCGTTCATTATCATCAACTGCAGCATCGTCCCATGCTATGCCGCTGGTCTCAGCAATGTATTCTCTGTTCTCATTGTAACTCATTGTGGCTACTGGGTACCATCTCTCCACCCACCTTCCAACACCCTTTTGGAAGCCATCACTCTGCTCTCTACTGTTACATGTTTGTCTGTTGTAAATTCCACATCTAAATGGCCTTACCCACATTTTGGAGGCACAGCATGAGAGCCGACCAAGGGTAGAAACAAGGACAAGTAATTTATCTCTGCGATCAATAACTCCCTTCTCTTATTAAAATTGATGCAGATGAAATGAAGGAAATGGTAAAACATCAAAGACATCATCTCCTTGTTGGAATCTTTCAAAACTACTATAACTTTTAGATATTCAGAAAAGAAAGATCTGATTGTAAAGTGAATCAGATCGTTATGGACGTTCTGCAATAGGCAGTGGAATGCAAATCTTGTTATGGAGGACTAAGAAGCAGAAATGGGACCCCACAAAAAGCACCCTGGGAAACACCTGCAAAGACACATTGTGAAGTGGAGGGCTAAGGATGTGAAGGCTAGGGAGATAATGTAGCTGGAGTAGAAAATTTTCAGTGAGAAAAGATGAATGCAAAGTTGAATTTGGGTAAGATTGTGAAAGGCCTTAAATTCTGGGCTAAGGAAAGGTTGAGGCTGTTTCAGAGGAGGACTGATTACTCACCAAAGGACCTTCCAAATATTGAGTAATTTATCACATCTCTGTCAAGTGAATAGCAAGGCATTAATTTATATCACTCACTGGCTACTGGAAGTTACAGTCTACTCAGGCTTTCCAACTTAAAAGAGTCATTCTGACTAGGCCCTTTCAATCTCACCATGTGACAGCCACTTTGAATATATTTACAAGTATCTTGATTTAATCTAGGTTTAGGTGAGCCCCAAAGAAAGCATTTTCTCTTCTCCCTAACTTACTACATCTCCTTCACAAATTCACCTGAGGTTTAGCTTATTTTTAAACATCCCCCTGCCCTTATTATGTCTTATACTGTGAACTTGTCTGTGAGTAGTATATCACGTTGAAACAGTCCAAAACATTGGACAAAACATTCCAAGCATCTGCGGAAAAACCCTAGTGTGTGCGAGGATTTCGGCTCTAAAGAGACAAATTGATCGATGCTGTGCTCCAGTGATTTCATCAGCAAGTTTGTTTATTAATTTGGCTTTAGTACATTAAAGCAAGCAATGGTTCAATTACAAGGGGTCATGTTAAGAATTTTCTTGCTATCTAAGATGTTTCCCAAGGATTGCATGAATAGTCCTCCTCTGCCCCCATCCAGGAAATCTGTGCTTAAAAGGGAGATTTTTGAACCCAAGAGAACACTTTTTCATTTGAAATACTGTGAAGAAGCCCACAACACAGTGAATGGAGCATCATGAAAGTGTAAACATCTTTATGGTGGTGGAATTCCCTAAATACAGTGCCAGGCTCTTGTAATACCAAACAGCTGTTTCATGTGTTTCAACAACCACGCACAAGGAATAATGCTGCTCAGACACCTTAAGTCATTTCAAATCAGTTTAAAGCATCTTTGGCGCCCTTAAATATTAATGAAAGTCAACAAACAGCGTTGAAGACTTTGCCCTTCAGGGACTGTCACTGGTCAGATCCTTGCTGTTTGTCTCCTAGCTAATCAAATTACGGTATCATTGTTGCATTCATACCCTGCACCATTAATGATGGCTGTCTGCAAAACAGAGGATGTTCTAGGCATAAAGGCACATTAAGCCCGGGGGAGGTGGGGGAGGGTGCACGTCCTCCTACATCACCCCATGTGCAGTAGAGGTGTAGATGAAGATCAGTGGCGGAAATCAACCTTTAATATGTCTGAAAGCCACTTCAGGTCGCATTATCCCTGGCAGACAGGAAATGCACATGCAAAGATGAAACAGAAGCTATGACCAGAAGAGGGTAATAATGCTAATTTCTTAAATTCGTTTCCTTCAATATAGGATCTAGATATTAGCCTCATCCTTAACACATGCGGAAATCACTTCAGAATAAATCCTCCTGCAGCAGAACTAATTGTTCTCAAAATAAAAATATGTTCCAAGTGATACTGATACTACATATTTGTATTTCACAACACATTCCTTTTCCCCCAGCATCAAAATGGTTAAAATGAAGAAGCCAGGTTATTACACATTTCAATTCCAGAGTCAAATATAAAAATTTCTATTATAGGGACAATTAATTACATCTCAAAATGGCAAATGTGCATCCTTGTCAGGTAGAGTGTACTCTGATGGCCTTTCCTCAAACACTGAATGTGGAGATTTGATCTCTTCTAATGGTGCTGAGAAAAGGGTAATTACGCTATGGTCAAAGCTAATTTGCTTTCTGCCAGATGAACTGTTGTATTTTATTGTACGCTGACATTTTAAAGTAATTACGGCACTGTTGACCTTAGACAATTCCAGTTGTATCGCTGTCTACAGCTGCAGAGCTCGGTCTACCTTTGGCTGGCAGACAGTGGCTGTAACGAGGTAATGACACGGACAAAGAGCACCATATGGGGCTCCTTTGAGATACACAAAGCCCAGTGAAAGGAAACAAGAAAATTTTAACATCATTATTACAGTCACACATCTTTACAGCCATAAAGGACCCTGTCCGCACACGCTGGTGCACATGCACAGGGACACACGGGCACACAAAAAATGCGTGCACTTCGCCTGCTTCTGTCTTAGGCGTGTGCATGGGTGTGTATGAACATGTGTGAGCACGCATGTGTGTGTGGGGGGGTGCTTCTTTTGTAAATGGCAGCATGCATCAAGAAGAAAGAGGTCAGGTAGAACTGAACGTGACGGACTGGTCTTCCACCGACACGAGTTCAAAGGCTAAAGACTATTGATTGCGATAAAAGCCTAGGTTCTTATCCAATGTTAAAGACACTCCTTGTTGTCTGCAAGCTGTGCCATAATTAGGCAGAAAGAAGAGTACTTCAGCCAGAAAATCACTATAAACTGAGCTTCATTAAACTTAGATATTAGTTCATTTAAAGGAAGAAGTTATTATTCATTGATATATTTTAATGAGCTATCTCCTGTCTTTTCTACAGTAGGAAATAAAAACGTGTTCAGAGTTCGGTCTGGTTAATGTATCCCTGCTAAGATAGCAAAATAGATTAATATCGCTTGCAAAGAATCGTACTTCATCCTCTTCAAGAAAAAAATGTCCAAGATATTGAACTATGGCATTATTGTCAAGAAGAGGAGGAAGAAAATTGAGCCTTAACACCATGTTAAATATTTTATTCCGTTTACTAGGGTATATGAAAATGTGAGCTCACTTACAATAAACCATGGGTGTTGCCTGTATCATAGCTTATGGTCTACTTATATGACAATTACATTCAGCAAAGGAAAATCAATTTATTTCCTATTGAACTGCATTTATATCACTCTGAGTTTCCCCGCCTCCCGTAGTAATTAATGGAAGGGTGAATGGGTCATTACTTTGCCTAGGAAAAAAATTGATACAAATTATATTACAGGGATGGTACAGATAGTTTGGGTTCTCAGTTTAAACTGTGAGGTTTGTTAAAATTTCTTTTTGATTTTTATGAGTATTTGAAGATCTTTAGGGAAGTAGTTTTGGCTTTTTTTTCTTAAAGACAAAGTACGTTTCACAGTTACTAAAGAATTCCCACTCAAATTGGAACGGAATGGAATTAAAATATCTATTTAAATGACCATTTCTGAGGTGTTTATGTTAAGTGGTACGTAACTGAAATTCGGCCTTGTTTAATGTCAGAAAGAAATTCAAGAATAGACTCAGCAATCTCTTTTCAAATTGCATTTTGTTTTATCTTTAAATTTTAGGATATACAGGTTGATGTTTATTCATTGTGAAGGGCTTAGCAAACTCTTCATACAATACAAACATTTTTGAAACTATTAAATTCCATGTGAGATTCCTGCTATGATTAGAATAACTTGTCTTCTACTGCTATTTTAAAATAAATATATCCACTAAAATCATATATTAAAATATGTCCAGCACATTTTTAAAAAGCAGAGGAGCAGCATTATGAAAGAGTTAGGTGTATAAAGTGCTACAGTTTGTAGATCCAAATGTGAGTCTGGCAATAGAAAGCACAACTGGAAATGCACGCAACATCTCTTCTATTCTGATTTTTTATTGTTGCTAGAAAGACATTACACCTGAGAACTAATCCCTCCAAGGTGTAAACATTCTTGATTTTAAAAGATCACTGTATTTATTAATAGATAATAATTGGAAGCCTACCATTCCATACTATTGGAAACTTAAAAAAAAATCTTATTTCTTCAGGAATGTTCATATGTGGGATTGCTTTTGTACCGATTCTGTGCCCTCTCTCAGTCTTAAATGGGAAAACAAAGATACAGAAGGAAAAAAAGAAACAGGTTCAAAAAGTTTTATTTAAAAAGAAAAAGGGAGAGAAAAAAAAATCTGGGTCCTGTTTCTCAAAGAGGACCGGAGTAAGGGAAACGCATGAGGCCAGCAGTCACAGAATCAGGAAACGAGTCCTGATGGATGGAGAGTGAGTGCGAGGAGGAAAGACAATGACAAGAAGTAAGAAATCACTTCCTTGAATTAAGAGTGAGTGATGCAGCTGGAGAAGCAGAGAGACAGATAGATGGAGCTTCCCCACAGGTAAGGAGAGCTCCGTCGCAGAGCAGGGAGCGTGTCAAAGACCCTGGTATAATAAAGTGTACTGCGTGCAAAGTGGTGCATTCATAGAGATATCTGTGACTCAGTCCTAAACATAAATCCCAATGATTTGGTAGCCAATAGCCAATAACAATAAGTGAATAAAAGAAGGAAGGCAAACAAAAAAAAAAGACAAAACGTATATATAGTGGCTCTGGGTTGCAATCCTTTCTGCTGATATTTTACCCTTATTTATACAAATCTTTCCATGTGACATATTAAACAGCATTTTTTCCATCTGTTCCATGAATTGGACAGGCAAAAGAAAGCTTTGAATATGCTGAAATAACTACAAGGCTAGGGCTTTAATGTGACATCTCATCAATTCTCCTGAGTATTTAAGTCAGAAATTTTTCATTAGAATAAAGGTGCAGAGAGGTGGTTTTTGCCTGTGATAGGCAATGAAGGTTGTAAAACAGAACTAGAAGTGGTCTGAAGAAACAGAGTTTTCTGGAAGGTTAAAAATTTTAAAGCACACAATTAAAAGTGTTTGGGAAAGTTTTAAGGATGCGTTGGAAGCGAAATAATTCTCCCAGTTCTACAGAAAGTGAACTGGTTTTCCATGCAAAGCTATTTTGAGCCATAAAAAGACAGTAACTCTAATCAAGTATATAGATTCATTAAGGACCACACTAGATCAAGGTCAAATATGTGACCTTCCAATCTGGGCGCACTTAGCAGAGACAATACTATCTCATCATTACTATCTTGAATTTATTGTCCATGAAATAGGCTATTGCCTGCTTTTCTATCAAAACAAATATAAAGACTAATCCAGCAAGTAAAAATGTGAGTCAGACTATTGAATCTTTTTATCTGGACTGGGTATGCTGCAGAGAGGGAGAAGTCTGCATAACATTTTTAATATCTTCTACTAAATAAAGCATTTTCCTTCCTAAAGATCTACTGCATAGAATCAGTTTCATTAATTTCAGGAAATGGAAACCAATCTTTGTATATCAGCTTCTCTTTAAATGTGATCTGTGGAGCAAAGTTTTAAAGAGCACCAGTATTTTCATACCCAGATAAAACATGACCAGAAACAAGGATGCAGGGTTTGGAAGAAATGTTTAGAAAATAGAATGTCAATATTGTCACAGAGGCTGAGTGAAAAAGTAAATATTAATAGTTTGCAGAAAATTTTAAGTAGAAAAATATATGTGAATGCTGATTTCCAATGTTCATATGTTTATTATTTCTTTATTAAGTTTTAAATTGAGAAATTCTGTTATGAAGAAATCCTTTTTCAATGAATAAGCAGTTCTTGAAATTAATTTCAATGTGATTTAATTAAATACCAAATTTGTACATTTATTTTGGCATTATTCAACATCTTTTTCGCAGCATTTGTATAAGGAGAAAAAATAGGATTAATTTAAGATTATTACAAAGTTAATTAAATTGAACCCAATCTTTTATTTCTCTTTATTTCTTTCACTCTATGAAGTTTGGTTTTCAGCGAAAACTTTTCCCTTTTCTGTCACAAGGTAAAATATTTCTTGCTATAATTCAGACCAGCTGCAAATTTAAGTTGTACCAGAGAACTATTTGTAGGCTGGTTGCTATTAGATAATGTATTGCACATAGATTAGCCTAAATTAAAATGCTGAAAGAAAATCGCTCTTCCATTTCATTTTTTTTTTCTTTTCCCAATGATGAGTAACTGTCAGCGTGTGGACGCCTCTTTTCAGGGAATGTGTGAAGCTGTCACCCTGCTGTATCTGCAGGACCATCCAGATGTTACACTGTATGAAATCTGGAACTCAGCATTGTGATGGTTGTCAGATGAGAACCACTTCATTGTATGCCAGAGTCTAGGGGAGGTGACAATGTGGGAAAAGCTGAAGGATGTCAATATCTTTCAATATTTCAAGCCCATGTCTCTCCCTTGTTAAGTTCGCAGTGTATTCTTGTAGGATAACATTAAGCTACTTAAAAATCTCTTTTGGAAAAGAACTTAGGACCGGATTTGATTAGTACTTAGGAAGAAAGAGCATCCTTACATGTTTGAGATTTTCTCTAATCACAGCTTTGGAATATGAGGAATTCTGATCCGAGGACAATACGTGCCACGCTGGCATCAGAGCCTGTTTATGCAGGTAATGGCTGGCGTAGGATACCTCTGAACTGTCACGTACCATTTGAATTAATGAGGCCATCCAGGTCTAAGGTCCCTAAAAAGGCCTCTCTACATTAGGGTCTATTAAACCTGCCACAAGCTGCTCAGCGTTAGGGAAATGACAACAGGGACTATTTTGTTCCCTTCTCCATTTTTGCCTTTGATTTTAGAATGTTGAAAAAAATGCCCCTATTCTTCAGCAAATATTCTACCAAGTGACACTACTGAAATTCCTATAGTATTAGACCCTCAACAAAGCATCAGTGCCCCTAAATGAACAATATCAAAAAATAAAAAAATTAATAGAAAAGCAGCTAAGAAACTGCATGGTGAGCTAATCCACGAGCCAATTAATATTATCGTGTATGGTTTGTTTTCTTTTTAAGATCATTAAATGTAGCTAAATTTTAGCAAAGTAAAACAAGGAAAACTATAAAATCTGGCCTACGTAACCAGGTCTAAGTGGAAAACATTATCTCTTTCCAGGCATAATTTTGTAGTTAACTGAGGGAACACACTATCATGGTACATTCATATGAAAGGCACAAACATCATCAAATAAAGAAATGGTAATTAGCTTTCTTTAAGGATTACATTTAGCATTATTCTCCTGCCAGGAAGTTCATTGTCACAATACGGGCCTTGTATTTTGCTTTGCATCTTTTGTTTGCTTCCTGTATGATTTCAAAACTCGTTCTCCAATGACTAGTGCTTTTCTGGGTTGTGAATATTATTGCATTAATAGACTTTTGTATTTGCTTTCAAAAACTTGAGTGCAAAGTGAAATTAACATTCCCAAATCTATTAGGTGCCTGGTCTTTAATTTGCTACACATTACCATTAACTGGTCAAAATATGAGGTTATTTTGGGAGTGATTAGGATGACGGTGACAAGGCCTGACACTTGCGCCACTTCAAACACGCAACCACCAACAGTTCCATTACAACAAAAGAGCTCCCAGCATAACACATTTTAATAGTCAGAAGAGTTGTGAATTCACAGCTTTGCACAGCAGGTGTGGCTGCACATCTTTGCACCCCTAAATACACGTGCTCATCTAATCTGACAGATTAGACAATGGCACAAAACCCCCATCCCCGATGTCTAAACAAAGACTTCATTTCGCCAGAGACAAAGCTTCGTGCAGACTGTGTGACCACTAATTTTTCCTAGCAGAAAACAATGTATATTTTATTAATGAAAAACAAATTGCGGCAGGGAAGATGAATGTCTTGGCTTTTCTGACATTTTAAATAATTTGCTTTCTCTTCCCTTTTGTGCTTTTAATATTTACCTTCATATCCATCTTTATGCAATTTTGATAATTAGCTGTGGTGCTGGCAGTGGGAGAAATGGGAAGCTTCCTGGGCCAGGGACCTTAAGATTTGTGTTGCAAGGGAAAAACTGTTTTCTGTATTTTATGAGTAAAATAGATTAAAAAGCACCCCCTCTAAGTCTAGCTGGAGGTAAGTTGAACTTTGCTGCACCCACGCTGTAGTAAAAGGACACTCTGAGAAGGGTCTGCGGTACCAAAAGGCAACCAGATTTGCTATTCAAGTTCATCGCAGCCAAGCATTAAGGCACTGGAGATGTGCATATTTACCATACGGGAACGAGCTGAGTCCTAATGGGCTCAGGGGCTTATTGGGAGGGCACTGCACTTACCATGAATCAGGAAAAGGAAACAGCAGCCCTGGTAGGCTGTAGGTCAGTCACAAATGTGGACTTGAGAGATTCATAAATCTCAAGCATGACTTCAGCCAGTCACTCGCAGAACCTCCTTCCAGCGTTTTCCGACAATTTAAAGATTATGCAGCGGGTATCATGAGTGTGTTCGATGAAAATATTAATTTAGAGATAAATCCTGCAAGAGCTCTGTAGCAGCGGCTCTTGCCTCGCAGTTACACTTCCAGCAGGACAGGCTGCTAGTTTTGGCAACAGTAGGAGGTCATGGAAGGCTGCCAAGGAAAACAAACCTTTTTCAATAAAATGCTTTTCGGTTCTAAGAAGTCACAGAATATCTCCTGTACTATTTTATTCCTAATATCTAATCTTTGATGTAGTGTCTTGGGTCGACAATTTCTTGAGACAGAAATCTTCACCATAAAATGAAGCGGGGCACACACAAACCAGGGAAGCAATTCATCACGGTAAACTCTTCCTGAAAGTTCAAGTCATTTTTTGTTGATTGCAGCACAGAGAGGAAGGTGTGGCCGGGAGGGGGTGACACAAGTTAGAGTATAAATGATTTCTCTGCTTTATTTTTTGTCATTGTTGCCTGCAAAGCATATGATATACTAGGAAGGAAAATTGAGAGCCTTTCAAAAAAATGATAGACCTCTCTCACTTAAGGAACAGCTTTATTAATGATAACAAAATACAATGTCTTTTTCAATTTTAATATGGTACAATTGATCCTAAAAGAGTGCTATTCTGCATCTTTCTCTTTGTGTAATTGGAGAAAGATTCTAAGTGACAAAATAGCACAATGAATATTTGGATTTGTCATTTATTTACGAACTTAAATTGGAATTAATGCCCTTGAAAATATAATGTTGCTCAGGTAAGGAATGGTGAAATGTGATGTAATCGATTTGCCAGATCATCCCTCACCTGCAAGGCAAACCTTGTGCTGCAGAATCAGTTACTGTAATTTTCATTTGCATTCTCTGACTCTGATTTGTAAAAATACTGCTTTTGAAAACAGAAATCTATTAATGGCCTTCTATCCTCTGGATGGAATATAAAACACATGGCGACTATAGCTATAAACATCAAATTCTATTAAATGGGTGCAGGGTACAATTGAATAAATACCCCATCTTTATCATTGTGATTCATACTGAGAGTTTTGTTTGAGTTTCTTTTTTTAAATTTTTACCTGTTAGTATTATTCAAGCCCTAAAGACGTATAAGAACAAATGCAAATTAACAATAATACAAATGAGGATTTCACATATTCTTAATGATATCCTGGAGTTGTAAGATATAATTAACGTTATAGAGCGCCTGGAGAACTCAAGCAGAAACAAAATGAGAATTTAAGCTTTAGTATTGGAAGAGTGTTCATGCAAAACTCACAACTATCTTTCTCTTGTGTGCTCTGGCTCTCGCTCTCATTATATATTTTCTTAGAGTGTGGTCCAAGTGTTTAAAACTATCTTGGAATCTTGGCTGGATTTAAAAGCAACCTGTGCATGGAGAACTCTGACTCCTTTCGTACAGGCATTACCAGTACAGTGATATCTGTAAGCTATGCATGACCACCTTTATTGTTTTACTGTTTTAAAAGCTATGTTCCACTTTAGAATTACATTAAGAATATAAATTCAACCTCAAAATTATGGTTCGGTACACCAGAAGTAGAATGTGTGCTTTGTAGCACAAGATCCCTTTCATTTAATATTAAGCATTCATCCTCTCACATTTTTCTATTTTTGAAAACCATTTGAAATGAATAGACATACACCATAGGATTCTAGACCCTGTAGAATCCCAGGGCCCGTGACAGACTGAAGCCTAGCAGCCTCTTGTGCAGACACTGCCAGCAGAATATTTGAAGTTGAGGCAGCTTAGGAAGAGGCTGATCTTCACAGAAAAGCCAGAAATTCCAAAAAAAAAAAAAAGTTTTTAAAGCCATTTTACCCCTAATCATAGACAAGGATTAAAGATCTTAAAACATGGCTGTGATCAGGCAATTTTTTTCTGGCATACTTTTGTAAGTGCAGACTAGTGTCTGCACAATTTAGGATGAGGGCTTGATATTCTTATACTTCCCAGATAGTACCCTTTTGAAATCTATGATATCTGTATCTATCTATCTCTCTATATATCTATATCTATCTATCTAAAATTTATTTATCTATCTATAATGTTCTTGAGTCTTAGTCTATCCTATTCATTAATAAAGGAAGAATTAATGGAAAAGCACAGAAATTATTTAAATCAAAGTGGAAAAAACCTTGTCCCATGGGTCCTCTGACATGGGTGAGATGTGCTGCTGTGAACTCAGGTTGATTCCTTCAACTCCTCCCTACTAGTCTACAGAAAATGAAAGACCACACAATAGTCATTGCTCACTTCTAACCACATGCTTAGAAAAAGTTATCATAAGTACTGAAAACGGAGCAATGAAAGATCTTACTTTGAATTAGTGCTGTTCTTTCCCTGAACCAGTTTAGAGCTGGAGTTCAAGTTTTAGCTCTGAATTCATTCTGCTTAAAGTTCTACTGTATAAATTTGAGATGATTTTCTACTTGGTTAGCAGAAGCTGTCTAGTTCTAATACCATTTGTTTAGTATTATAGACACTGATTTTATGATTTGATTCTGAGTCTCTGATTGCTTACTATTAAGACATATCAAGTTTTGTGATGGAGAACAGCATTTAGAAATGAAAATCAAGAAATAAATTTCCACAAGTAGGTTGTTTCCTTTTTGGAGGTTTCACTTAACAGAGGTGTAATACCAACCATCACCATCGGAAAGATTTGCAATTGTAAGCTAATGGATAATTAGTGTTCTATGATTGCAATCCCTTGACTGGGAAAATATCAGAGAAAGAGAGTAGAGAGGGTAATTGTAGTATGTCTTTTGATGCCCAGAAATCAGCTTAAATACTTACCATTGTTATCCTGTGGCAGAGATGGGCATTTCTATGTACATTTTTAGGTTACTAGTTGCAGTACAAGGACTATGTTTTCTGCTGAGCTTAGAGAGTAAAGATAGTGTTTATGTTCAAGGGAACCTGAGTTTACAGGAAATATCACAGCTTTTCCCTGGTCTCCTCTAAAACATCTGTGTCCCTCCACCGTCATGGTCTGCAAACCTGATCATGTCTACAGAGCTGCCTAGTAGCTCTTTGATTTTCCTCATCAGCACTCTCACCTATTCTTCAGAATGACAGTTTCAAAGTCAGTGCCATCTCTCCAAACCATTTGCCCTAACCCCAATCCCTCATTCTCAGAAAATAACCTTTCCTCCCACTCAGTGGAGAAAATAGGAGTCATCACGAGTCAACTCTTTCCACTTGCTGACATCAGCAGGTACCTATCCAAGGTCCTCTTTCCCATCTCTCTCCCACTCACATTCGTCTACCAAAATTGCTGTCACAAATGCTGCACATGGATAAGCTTCACTCTTTCTCTTATTTGACCTCTTCGTCAGTTGACAGTAGCAAGAATTCCATGGTTATTGAAGGATTCTCTGTACTTCCTCCCCTCCTTCCTAGGGTCATTTGGTGCTACATTTTCCTCAAACTGCTTTGGCTGTTCCTTCCTTGGCAACTTTGTCTAGATGTTTTCATTTGATTGTTATTAAATATGCATTTTTAGTGGGTTTTTGTTTTTAAAATAGATAAAAGAATTATTGCAAACAGTACAAGAGTGAGCAAGACTTTTTTTTTTGCCAGCAGTTAAGAGAAAAAAATTGGAAAATCTTGTCTCAGCCTTTTTACTATAATGTATTTCAATTGTTTTTGGAGTCAATAACGATGTTTAATTAATGCTAATTGAATACACAGTAGTAAATAATATACTGAAGAAAGTTATTCATGATTTCAGCCCTGTCCACAGGATTAACTCTACTCTGTTCATTAGGTGAGGCTCACCCTAAATCTCCTCAGTCATTACTAGCATGTAGGAACCCAAACCCTTTCTTCAGCAGTGACCGCAGGTTGTACATAGTTGTTTAATTGTGTTGAATTTAATATAATTGTGGTCATAGTTTTTTCTATCTCCATAAGGTTTTTCATAGACCCTTCCAAGTTTTATGACAGGAGCATATTTACGTCCATCAATACCTATGTTACTTACCTCAAGACTTTGTGCAGACTCTTTGGAGACTATCAACCCCTAAGTGTTTTGATAAAATGTAAATGATACCATGATATAACCTATTCAATTAATTAATTTCATCTGAAAAAGAGTGTAGTTTAAAATTTTCTGAGTTAAGTGACTATGCATTTTTGTGCTTGGTTTTTTTCCATTCACTAGAATGTTACAGATACCCCATTTAGTGTTTCATATTGGGGCAATACTATAGGGCAAATTGGACATGGCCATGGAACCATGTAGTACAAAAAAAAAAATCATAAAAGCTTTTAAAAATATGTTTGAACAAAAATTCTGAAATATTTTAAGTTAGTCTACTAGTCAGCTTTCTATTATTGTGACAAAACACATGACTCTTGCAACCTAAAAAGGAAAGATTTATTTTGACTCATGGTTTCAGAGGCCTCAGTTCATGGTTGGCTGGCTGGAAGGAAGGAACATCATGGCAGAAGGGTACAGTGAAGGAAAGCTGTTGAACTGACGTTATCTGGTATGCAGAGAGCCAGGGAAGAGCCCAAGGGAAAAGGACTAGGGACCAGATATAGTTGCCAAGGACACAAGTCTGCAGTCTATCTAAACACACTCACAAATGTGCTCTACTAGTCTCCTAGGTCTCTTTTAAGCCAATTAGGTCCACAAATGAAGGTTAACCATCACAGTCATCATTGGCATATTACTTCACTTTTCAAGAAAGAAATTCCTTAGGTTAATAAGAAGCAAAATTTTGCATGTTATTGAAATTAAGTTAGAATGAAAATGAATTAGACTATAATGGAAAAATGTTCACTACAATCCAATGGACATAGATAGATGATAGAAAGATAAATAGATAGATAGATATTATATATATATATATATATATATATAAGAGGTCGTCAAATCAGTTGAAAATAAAAGAGATATTCCATGTAATCAATAAAGAAAAAAAGCTGGAATGGCGACATATGTAAAAAAACAAAATTTAAAAAACAGTCAAAAGCAGTGTGGCAGAGAAAAAGAAGGACATTGTACACTGACATAAGGGCCAATCCATCAAGAAGCTATG
This sequence comes from Chinchilla lanigera, assembly GCF_000276665.1. Classification (NCBI taxonomy): domain Eukaryota; kingdom Metazoa; phylum Chordata; class Mammalia; order Rodentia; family Chinchillidae; genus Chinchilla; species Chinchilla lanigera. The sequence goes on along the minus strand of NW_004955418.1, from coordinate 19,470,246 downwards.
CAACCACAAATATAGATGCACCAAATAACACAGCTTTCATAGTACATGAAGAAAAGCCTGGGAGGATTGAAAGGAAGGACAGGTATATTAATAAGAAGAGTTGGAAACTTTAGTATTTCACTTTTAATTATAGGATAGCTAGAAGGAATACCAATAAGTAAACAAGGAACTTAGACAGCAGTATAAGCCTAATAGATCAAATGGGTATCAATAAAGCATTCCACACAACAAGAAAAAAGTGCATATTAATGCCAAAAGCACATGGAACATTTTTCAAGAATGACCATATATTGGGGCCATGAAACCAATCTCCATTAGTTTAAAACATATGAAAATACAGATGCATGTTTTCTTATAGCAGTGAAACTAGAAATCACTTGCAGAAGCTAATCATAAGTGGGGATACTTAATAAACTCCTGAATAACCAATGGAGCAAAAGAGAAACTACAAGAAAAATTTGAATAGTCATGAAATGTATAAAAAGAGAACAGACCACCAAAGCTTATAAAATGTTAGACAATGTAGTTAAGGGTGAATTTACAGCTTAAAGATCTACAGGCCAACTTTCATTAAACAGAGAGATATCAAATTAATGACCTATCCATCTATCTTAATAAAATGTACAAAAAGAGAAAACTAAACCCAAAGCAAAGTAGAAAAGAAATAATGTATATTATTAGAGTGTAAATAACTGAAGAGTGTTGGAAAAAGAGAAATCAGTGGAACAACACTTGAGCCTTGGAAAGATAAAATAATTAGACAAACTTTGTTTTTGGTACACAAACTTAAACTCAGTACTTTGCACTTTCCAGGCAGGTGCTGTGCCACTGAGCTCTACCTCTAGAACCAATTCGACAAACTTATAAGTAGAATAATGAAGAAAAAAACAAAACAAGACTACTAAAAGCAGAAACAGCAGGAGAGACATTACTATTTATCTTACAGAAAAAAACAGATTATAAGTGAATTCTATGAATATTGTATTTCAATTATGTAATTTGGATGAAATGCACAAATTCTTGAAAAAAAGTAAGCTTCCAAAATTAATTCAGTAAGAAATTAAAATCTGAATAGAACTACTATAAACAAAATGACTGAGTTAGTAAAACTCCCATCAAAGAAAAGTCCAGGCCCAGATGGTTTTACTGCTGTAATGTAACAAGTATTTTTAAAAGAATTGATACCCATCCACTTCCAAATTTCAGAAAATACAAATGATGGGAACACGTTTTACTCATTCTGTGGGGCCACTATTATTTTAATACAAAAGCCAGTAAAGACATCACAAAAGAACTACACATTAACGTCCTTACAAATGCTGATGGAGAAAAAGCCTCAAAAAAATGTTATAAACTTGAGTTCAGCATTACACAAAAAGTAGTTATATACCATTCCAAAGTTGAGTGTATCCTATAAATGTAGTCAGTCACATATTAAAACAAACCAATGTAGTACACCATGTTAATAGAATAAAAGGAAATACATGTAATCATCTCAAAAGCAAAAAATAATGTGAAAAACTCCAGCACAATTTCATAGTTCAAACACTCAACAAATTAGGAATGTAAGAGGGCACTGTGTACCTGACAAAGGACGTTTCTGAAATACCCATAAGTAACATCATACATAATGGAGAAAGACCAAAAGCTTTCTCTTTAAAATCACAAACCAGACGAGGATATCTGTTCTTATCACTTTTTCTGAACATTCTTATGGTTTAGATCTAGAATGCTCACCAAAATACTCACGTATTCAGAAGTAAGACTTCTGGAAGGGATGGTGTCATGGGGCACTACACTCGCCAGTGCTGAGTTCAGAGATGAATGTGCTGATAGTGGGAAAGTCATGGCTGGAAGAGCCGGAGCAGTGAGTGTGTGACCTAGAAGGGTTCATTTCTATCCTCTGCTCCTCCATTTGCTCTCTGCCAGCCACAGACCAAGAGAGTCCAAATAAACCTCTCCTCCTTTAAGTTGTGGGTGTTGGGTGTTGTGTCCAGTGATAGGACACTGAGTAAGGTAACTGAATAGAATTGCTAGTAAGGAGTCAGGGCATTGAGGCAAGAAAAGGAAAGAAACTTCATCCAGATTGGAAAGAAAGAATTAAAATTATCTATTTGCTGGTGACATGCTCATCTACATATAAAAAGAAAAACACTAAAGAATACACATACACACAACCAGAGCTAGTAAATGTGTTCAACAAAGTTATAGAATACATTACTCGATAATCAATCAGAAAATATTTTAAAAATCTATTTAAATGTTATGCCTATATTTGTTTAACTGAGTAACTAATATGAAGATAACAATATGTAATACAACAACCCTTGTTAATTTCCCATCACTTTGTCTGAAATTCTGTATTGCTTCTATTTTTTTGGTATTGTTTTGTTTATGTGTGTTTGTTAATGTGTGCTCTTTCTTTTATCTTCAAAATTAAAAAAAAAAGAGAGTACCTCAGGTTAAGGAAAATCATATTGAAATAAATAATATTCTTAGGAAAAATTTTAAATAAATAATTGCATTTATTTAAATAAATTATTGTATACTAAAAACCAGAAAGAGTATGGAAAGACATTTAAAAATTCATGTAGGGCTGGGGATATAGCTCAGTGGCATAAGTGCGAGCTTGGCAAATGCAAGGTCCTGAGTTTGATTCCCGATACCAAAAAAAAGAAAGTCTTAAATAAATGGCATGACCTTCTTTGATAATGAGTTATAAAGCTTACTATTGTTTAGATGGTAATAGTGTACTTTCTAAATTGATGTATAGATTCAGCACAAACCCCTATGAAAATTCCTAGTCCTCCTCTTTTATTGTAGAAAAAGACAAGCATTACTGAAATTTATAATGAAATTTAAAGGATCTCTGAAAGTTAACACAATCTTTAAAAATTAAATGAAAGGCAGAGGACTTTCAATTCCCTGTTTCAAAACTTACTTTAAAACTATCACTATCAATGTGTGATAAGTTAGATATATAATCAATAGAACAAAGTTGAGTTAAAAATGAATCTATTTATTGTTATCAATTTCCAACACAATCTTTTCAACAAATGGAATTAAAAAACTCCATGTTCACAAACAAAAGAATGAAAATTGAGAAAATGATTAACCAAGGGAGCACAGATCTAATTAGAAGGACTAATAGTATAAACATTTTAGAAGGAATAGACATAAATCTTTATGATTTTGGACTTGACAAAAATTTCTAGGTATGACAGTAAAAGCACAAGAAACTAAAAATAGGTATTTTGGACTTTAAATATGAGAATTTTGTACTTCAGAAAACATTATCAGCATAGTAAAATAGCAATCACAGAATTAGTGAAAACATTGTAAATGTCCCATCTGATAAGGATATATTATCCACAATATAAATATAACTCTTACAACATACACAAAATAATGAAATTATAAGAATGGAAAAAGACTTAATTAGATATTGCTCCAAACCTGTCATTAGAGAAATACAAATCAAAACCACAGTGAGACAGCACCTTATATCCACAAGCATGTCCATTAAAAAAGAGAGAACAAATAAATAAGAAATTTTTGGTGTGAATGTGGAGAAGTTTAAATTACAGTCACTGCTAATGGGATGATAAAATGCTAGCTATGGGAATTTGAATTCCTCAAAAAAGTGAACATACAGTTACTATATCTCACAGCTATTACACATCTGAGTGTATACACAAGAAAATCGAAAATAAATACACATAAAACGTGTGCATTAATATTCGTAGTTACTTGTAACATGAAAAAAGTGGAAAAAATTCAAGTGTCTATTAAGTAGTTAATGAATCAAATGTGGTATATCCATACAATGGAGTATTATTTTGACAAAAACAGGTATTGAATCTAGCTAAAACAGGAGAGGGAACCTTGAAAATATATTCCATGAAAGAAGCTAGTGACCAAGGGCCACCTAATATATGTTTGTATTTCTATGGAATGTCCAGGATCACCAAATCCTTGAAGAAAGAAAGTGGAGCAGGGTTTTTGGCAAGGAGATAGGGAAAATAGGAAGTAGGGGTCATTCTGAATGGATTGACAGAAATTGTAGAGAAATAGTGGTGACGATTGTGCAATGCTACAATGTGTATATAAAAATTAAAATTAAAAGTCATGAGTTTTGTTGCATTACCTGAACTATAATAAAAAGAGTGATTGAGCCTCCATCAACTCAAATTCCCAAGTGACTATAAACAGCAGAATCTTCCTGCCCATCACATTAAAAATAAGGGAGAAATGAACTTCTTTGAGTCACTGAAATTTGTATTATCACAGGAAAATGCCTCTATTCAAACTGATGTTCCCAAAGGATAAGAAATATCTGTCTCTGGCTACAAATTAATTTAGCAAGTTTGTTCCCTCTCCAAACAGTGAGACAAATTTCAGTCGCTCCACATATATCAGTTTCAGAATCCTGCAGCCCATTGGGAAGCAATTTGAGTTTGTAGCATATCTCACTGTGCTACTGAACATACAACAACCATCTGAAAGTGTGACGGAACTGAACCCTGAAAAATGCACATCAAACGTTTGGAAAATAAACCCATAAGCAAATACTACATGTTTCCAAATTTCATCCAATGTCTTCCCTGGGGTTTCATTTTATTGTCATTAGGGGACCAAAGTAAGAAGGTCAGATGCTGGATAATGATGCTACAACAAAAAAATATTTGTTTTTTCTATTCTAACAGTTGAAACTTCTTCCAAACAAGACATTGATATGTGAATGGCACAGTACTACTTTTAAAGTGAATAAAACTTGACCTAAACTGAAAGTGTACAAGGCTGTATGAAGATTTATTGAATGTGAATCTGCCAAACTTCAGCTTTTGACAACCATTTAATACTTTTGAAACACATTCATTTTTTTCTATTTTAAAAATGTTTGTGTAAACACAATACCTCTATCACACTTCTTACTCCACTTTTTAAATAATTATTTTAGATGTAAGAGTGTTAATGTTAACTTCATTTCCTGAAAGCTCATAGGAAGATTTCTCAAATCAGATGTATGAAGGCCATGTTGTTCTTGAGCTGGCCATTTTCTTTCCCAACAAAAAGTAGAATTTTTCAGTAATATCCTAATTATTACTCTTGTTGTAATCATTTGCAACTGTAATGGGATTTTTAGATAAATAATGCAAATGAGGTGGGTGTGTTGGCACATGCCTGTAAATCCAGCAGTCTGGGAGGTTGAGGCAGGAAGATACAAAGTTCAAACCCAGCCTGGACAGCATAATAACTCCGTGATATCTTGTGTTTTTACTGAAAAAAAAAAAAAAAAAAAAAAGGAAAGTGCAACTAACTCAGCTTGTATCACTGTTTAATTTAAAACACTTCAGAATTCTTACAGCAACATCCACAAAACTTAATATAGTCTACATAAACTAACATGATCTGGCCCTTGCCTGTACTACTGATCCTCCCCGTTTCCAAATCCTGAATTCATTCAATCCCAAGGCACTTCTTCTTGTCTTACATGTTCTTCCTTCCACTGAAGATTTCACATACTTGGTTCCTTCATGTCTTTGTAGCCATAGGTCAATCACCCACTCTTCAGAGACAGAACTTACCTGATTACCCTAGCAAAAATTTTCACATGAGTTTCAATGGCATTGTTTTGTTTCCTCATCTGTATCCTGGTTTATTTACTACAGTCATGGTTTATTGTCGGTATTGTGCCTCTAGAAAGAAAACTGTAAGAGCAGAAAATGTAAACGGAGTGTCTAGAAGGTGCACTACCATTATGGAGTGAATGCAATAATGACTAATTCCGCGAAGTCTAACATGGCCCAGCACAAATAGTATTTGATGTTCTCCGTCTCCCTGCCCGACACTGGCGTACCTTCACACATAATTTTCCCCAAATCTCTCAACAACTCCTTTGTCAAACAGCGAATCTTGAACATTCTCAAATCAATGAGCTACTGCACTCAGTGTCACTTTGGAATTGTATAAATAATCACTCATTTGTACCATTCATTAGGGGGCACATCGAGACTTGGAGGCCTGTTCTGGGGTCACAGTTTGTTGCCTAAAATGCTCTTGTTTTCTTCAGCCTTGATGAGCAGCCTCTGTGCTTGTCTAAGGACAGGATTTAGCCATGTGTGGTTGCTTGATTGCAACAAACATATGGGGAAAATAGCTGAGAATGCTCAGATATTGAAACCATATGTTACTGCATGGGAAACTATGCCTTATTAAACAACAAAACAAAAACTGAGAATCCGGCTAGCAACAGTCAGTTCGAAGCTTTTGCTTGCAGAGGTTGATGGCACTCCTCTTAACAGAGTGAAAACTCTGAGATAGAACACAGTGTTTACAGCTCAGATCTGTTACTCCGTGAAAACACTCCTTTCCACTACAGAAAATTGCAAAAACTCGGTGTCTTCCAAAATTTTAAAAATCATTAAGAAGCATCCTGAGGTTTTTATAGATGCTTTTATAAAGACAAGCTACTTTAACTTTTTCCCAGCATCACATCATCTCCATCAGGAAAGGGAGCAAGTGAGGAGGTTGAGTGTATATTTGTGGAAAATTGGTCATGCAATTAAAGGCTAGAAATATTCTGATCCTGATAGTATTTTTAGTACAAATGATGCTAAGTCTCCGTGGCAGGCAATAGAGTCACATCCCTTTTCTTCTGGGTCACAGGTGAACCTCCCTCTCTATTGTGGTTTGTATCTAGAATGTGTTGCCAACCCTCAAGCACTCAGAAGAGCATACTGGGAGAGGCGACTGGATTACGGGGAGCTATGGCTGGCTTGCCCTTGGGAGCTGGGTCCTAGTTAGAGAGGGGTCACTGGGGGCTTGGAAGGGTGAACCCCCACCTTCCCTTTTCTTTTTGCTTTCTGCCACTATGTGTGCAACTTTCCTCTACTGGACCTTTTGCATCAAGTGGTCTTTGCCTAGGAGTCAGCCCACCATGGATTGTAACCCTGAGCCAAAATGAACTCCTCTTTCAAGATGGCGGTGCCTGGAAATGTGCACTGCCATCAGTGGTGAGAAAGTGGTGAGAAGGTGAGGAAGGCACCCCTTCAATTCTAAAGTGCCATTCATTGTAGAATGCATCACCACTGAGAAAAAAAAATGCATAATTTAATGCTAATTAATGGTCTAATTTAACATTAACTGTAATACATACCTTAATTTCTACAAGTTTATGTTGTGAAAATGTATCTGTGGTCAACCCAGTAAAGTACGGTAGTTACATAAACTTGAATTTTGGCTTAATGTCCTAATAGACACATCAAATACACAGTACTTTAAGACACTGTTTTGGGTGGACTCACACTTTCGTCCTTATGCTGGCACCTCTTCCTTCAGCAAAGAAGCTCAGCGTTCTCTGACTCCTGACCCACAACACTCAGCCCTGCCTGCTGGGGCACTCTGAGCTTTTAGTTTTGCGTTCCTGGAAGGGCCAATGTACTGGATTTTTCCATCCCACTTTGTCCCTCTTTACTGTCACTATTAGACACTGATGTGACAGATTAGGCTAGGAAATTTGACAGTTAAAGGTAACCATATGTTATCATTTTAATAATATTAACATTTTTAATGGTTGCCTTACTGATTCAAAAATTTTTCCCATTTATATCTATTACAGTGGATTTTGATATATATTCATAGCCTATATTTGAAAATAGAAAGACACTATATGATAATTACATCTAATTTCTATTTAGATTATATATATTTCTCATTCATATTCTCTAACTTTACACTGTTTAGGTAGGTATGTGTAAACAGCAAAATATTTCCATAAAGATCTAGATAGTCACAGAACTGTACCACGTTGTGCCAATTATTTGAAACTCTTTTTTGTGTTCTGACATGAAGGAAATTTATTTTCTATAACATTAATGTATTTTGAATATTTGGTCATAATGTTTTCCTTTCTATGTATTTTATTTTAATTTAAAACTATTGTTTTAGTAATAACACAGCTCTATGATGAAACTAACACATCTTTTATTGCTTGTGGATTTATAAATTTCTCTGACTATTCTCATCTTTTTGAATTTCCATTTTGTCATTTTCCCTTCATTCTTTTATGAATTCTGTTTAATTTGGTGGCTTAAAAATTGAAAAGTTTTCTTCAAATTTCCTCACCCTCTTCAAGTTCCCAAGGTTTCTTCTTTAGTGCCCTTCTACAGAATAAATACAGAAGAAGAAACATAAAGCAGTGCATAATTCTACCCCTTTTTTCAAATAGTTAAGAATATATTTATTGATTAATTTGCATTCATCTTTGTGCTTACCTATATCTTTGCTGATCCTTCATAAGGTTCTGAAAAATAAATTCTTTCAACATGAATCTCAAATACAAATTTTTCAAGAAAGTACAAATTTACAAGATAGCTCAGATAATTGTGCTACTAATTTCTATTAGTTCATTGAAAGGAACAGTTAATGTTTATACTGTGATCAATTTTACGTGGCTATATCTGGTAATCTGAGCAACTACTTTGAAGATAACAGCATACAGTATAGTAACCATTGTTAATTTCCTATCATCTTGTTTAGGAATTCTGTATCTTTTTAAAATTCATTTTAAAATAGAAAAAGAATTTTAAAAAAGGAACATATTTAAAGAGGCAGAAATTCAACTGTAGCAAAATTCTGCCTCATGAGAATCCTGCCACCTGCTGAGTAGGCTGTGCAACCCTGACATCAGGGAGAATCACCAGGAATGAGGCAGGTTGGTTTTGGTGAGAAATCACAGTCCTAGTTCTCCCAACACAGCTGGCTATTCAATCACTATCTTTGGAGCTGGACAAGAACAAAGCAGAGGACACAGTTTAGAGTATAATGTGATGGCTTGCCACCAACCAAAGCCCTGAGTGTGAAAGCAAATTGTGTGTGTGTGGGCAGGTATGGATGCATTACCATCCAACTTTCTGACAGTGTCTCTGATACATTAAGTTGCAAAGTACCAAGAATGGAGCAAAAAAAAAAAAAAAAAAAAAGAAAAGAAAAAAAAAAAAAAAAAAAATCTTTGTATATGTTAATGTATGCTCCTTAAGCTATATAAAGAAATTAAGCTTTCTGGTTTCTTTGAATTTAAAACAGTATTTACCCAAATTTGAACACAGAAAAATATTTTTTGGAAATATTTTCCAGAGCACAGTGTGCTAAGTGACATAAAAGTCTCTTTGAGAAGCCTGGTAAAAGTTATATTTTAAACAGGTTGAAATTTATGTAGCTTCAGTGCATTCCAACGAGCACATCTAGTAAGCAAGAAGTGATATGTCACCAGTGCTGGGGGCAAAGGAAAGCAAATTCACGTACTCTGATTGAGGAAGAAAAGTCAGGAGGTGCTGACATTCAGAGTCATGTGGTTGTATGAAGTTTCTAAAGGCAAAAGACTCCAGAGAGAGCAATAAAGAAGGAGAAATATGTTTGAGGAAGATTCACACTTGAGGGTGAAACCATACAGAAAAATACCCAATTGTTTGGAGAAGAATAAGACAATAAAAGTGGCAGGAAAAATATCAGGCTTTGCTATGTAATGTTGGATAGATAAAGCAAGAAAAATATAAAGGTAAAAGAAATGGTGGTTGGTCTCAGATTCTTCTGAGAAGTATAGGAAAATAAAGAGTGGAAGAATATAATGCAGTTGTCACTGATAATCTTGGACAATTTATTTCCAATGCAAAAGCTAAAGTGAATAATATGTTTAAAAGTAAAGGAATAAAAGAAAAGAGAAGTAAAGTGGAACAACTCTGGATAGTAAATGAGAAACATGTTTTAAAATGAAGAAGACAGCATAACTGCATAAACAATGGTAAATGTGCCATTGGAGAGTGAGGACTTCAGCATTTTAGAAGGAAGAGAGTAATTGGTGGAGGAAGAGGACGAAATTATGGACTTGACAGTCACTTTAAATGTTAATGGAGAGTTCCTATGTGTGCAGGAGCAGCTGCTGACAAGAATTCAGGACATGTCAATTTTAACTATCACCCCTAGGGAGATGACTCCCAAATACCGTCTCTTCCCTTGACCTCTCCCTTGAACTCCAGTTTAGTGGGTGGGCCTGTCACTCAGGCAAACACCACAAGTGCAGCAGACATGTTCCCATCCATCTGACTCTGCTATTATTAGTCCAAAGGCACACATCTATTTCTGTCTGACAATTTGTCTCTGCTAGCTTCATGATACCCCTACTTTTCTTTTTCCACTTACCTCCCCAAAATATACTACTTAAAGCACTGACAGGGGAATTACATGTGATCTGAGACCTAGAACCTAGAAAAGGAAAAGAAAAATATTCAATGGATGAGTGCACAAATGAATAGATACAGATGAGCAAGTGGGTGGATGATGGATGATGGAATTTATTGGTCATTTACTATCTATTACATACTATTCTAGTCTTTCACATGCAGAAGTGGGCATGGGGAAAATTTTCTGCCTTTATTTCACTATTGATATGACTTGGATTTATTTCATGTGCTTTGCAGTAAATTCTAAGAAGATAAATAAAGCTTAACCAGAGGCCTGAGAGTGGAAGACTACAGGAGTGACTTTGGATTGGTTGAAAGCAGAAAAGTAAATGAAACCTGAGAATAAATCAGGCAGGGTATTTGGAGAAAGCATTTTCTTGGTGGAGGGAAGAGTGAGTTCAAGGATCCTATGTGAAAAATATTCTTACTCTGTTTGAATGGTAGTGAAACATTCTTAGTAAGTTCATGAAAAGAAGTCAGGAGGAAAGCAAGACAAAAGAGACATAGAACTAAGATCATGATACATTTTTTTTGTGTGTCTTTTTGAGACAGGGTCTTGCTATGCAGTTCAGGCTGGCCTTCAGCTCACTTTGTAGGCTATGCTGGTCTCAAACTCACAACAATCCTCTTGCTTCAGCCTCTCAAGTGCTGGGATTACACACATGCACCACCATGCCTGGCTGTACATATTTTTTTAAATCAAAATGTAGGGTGCTAGATTTAGCAATTAAAGACAAAAAATGCCTTCCTAAATTTGAATTTTAGATGAACAGCAATTTCCAATATGTGTATGTCTCAACTATTGCATAGGACATATGTATTTTAAAATACTTGATGTTCATTTGAAATTCATATATAAGTGGGTGTCCTATATTAACCTGGAAATTCTACCACAGTAATATCTTTGGATTTTACTCTCAGTAATAAAGAAAGGTATTGGAGGGTTTTGGACAAAGAAATAGAATAATTTATAATGTAGAAAATAAATCATGCAATGGTAAGGATAAATATGTGCAGATTGGCTGAGAGTTATCATTATAGTCAAGGCAAGGGATGAAAGTGGCTTGCCAGAGTTATGGGGAGGAAGATTAACAGTAGAAGATAGTATGGAAGGAGATATCTGGTAGTGGGGGCAGATTATGTTTGTAATAAAGGAAAGAGCTAAAATATTTCCAAGATTTCTTACCTGTTACATGACTGCAAAGGAGAGCTGCTAATTCCTGAAAAGGGAAAACACCACAAGAAAACATTCGAGACCAAGGCTCAGGAGTTAATATTTTTTCACGACAATCTGTTTGAAGTACCTTTCCTATACCATAAACTTCATCCACCTGAGGGTAGCATTTAGTGACTTTCTACTCAACTTAGAGTCGCTAAATCTAATTTCAGAACATTGCAATCCAATCACCCCCCCAAAAGTCATTGTGGATCCATTTCTGCTAACTTTTTATTTTCACCTCAAACCTCTGAACTACTTTCTGTTCCCTTGGCTTTCCCTTTTCTGGACATTTCACACACACCAATCGTACAATATGTAGTCTTTACGTCTGAATTTTTTCATTTAGTAATATGTTCTGAGGCTCATCAGTGACATAGCATGTATCAATACCTCATTCCTTTTTGATGAGGATCATTATTCCCTTGTATGCATATATCACTAGTCACAAGGTTTCTAGTTTGGGGTTATATAAATAATTTGGCCTTGAACAATCACGTACAAGTCTCTGTACAGAAATCAGTTTTGTTTCTCGAAGTAGGTCCCTTGGAGGAAAATTCTCTATTACAAGATCAGTTATGTCAAGGATTCTGTTTTAAGCTAACATACAAGTACGGGGGCTAAACTCGTACCTGTTACATGGGATTTAGAATTCAAAAAAGGACAAAAGAAAAAATGAATTTTAACTTCATAAACAAGATGTTTAAAGTCACTGAATGTGCTCTGAATAACTATTATGAAAACAGCACAATGTATTAGTTATTGTAACTCTCCTACGAACCTGTTTTGAAACTGTTTTATTGTTACTATTTTTTCTCTTTAAAATAAAAAAAGAAAAGAGGAAGTTCTGAGGATTAGCTTCTGAAACATACTAATTTAACTGGTAGGATAATGAGGAGGATCAATGAACACAGAGTACAATGCAGCAAACAGAAAATGTCGAAGCAGAACCTTTTCCTGCGTGTCATGTTGCCCACTCACCTTTGACCAATCTTAGGCCCAGCTAGGGACAGTTTCAGTCCATGCTAACAACTTCCCAAGTTTTTCTGCTTCACTGCTCCCTGTTTTCTTCTAAAGTGCATGGCTCATCAGAAAGGGTTAATGAGGTTTTCCAGTAACTAGACCCCAACACTCAGGATGATCAGTACCCACATCTCACATCCTTCTGCCAGATGACCCTGAGGTGGGTTTGGTCCATGAATGTTGTGGTGCTTTCCTGCAAGCAATTGCAGAATAATAAGAAAGCTAATTGAAGTGGACTTCAGGGAAAATAAGACTAAGGAAAAGGAGAGAAAATGAGATGCATCTATGATCTATTTGCTGCATAGCAGAACTCAGAAATATGGTCATTGTTAAGAGAGGTGAGATTTAAGGTGGCTCAGAGGAGGGACTCAGTGGAGGATATCAGATGGTATGGGGAGAGTGACATCAAACCTCAGATGCAGGAGACAGAATTCTTGCAGTGATCTTTGAGGAGAAAGGATGTGATTAGGGCTCAAGGGAAGGATTCTCTTAAGAGTACATATTTTTATCTGTTTTAGAGGGGGTGAGGAGCTGTAATATTAATATACTGGTACATTTAACAGTGGCAACATGTATTTGACCCTTAACGAAATCCCACCTATATATCTGGTTAACAGGTGATCCACTTTTACTTGAACCTACCAACAACATCTAACTCTTATATTTTATTTCTATTTTTTTTTAATTTTTCTTGAAGGCTTATGTTTTAAAATAGTCCGTCCCATCACAGATAGGCCCATGGTATCACAATTTCTTCTCCCTTATACTGAGCTGATGATACAGAGTGGAGTTGTAAAGGCTTGGGTATGCACTGAAGGTGTACATTTGCTGCAAAAATGAGAATCACCAATGGCCACATGTGAAGATAAGAGATGTCCTTATCTGTCAGGCAGATGTGTTAGTAAGAAAATAATCTCCATCCCCACCCTCTAATAAAGACAGTTTGGATGGTCACATGCATTCACAAACAAACTCAGCTATAAAGCAAGGTCCAATAGGATTTCAACATGACTATATCATTTTATTTTTCATCTGGAATTCTCATTTATTCTCTTTGAGTTGAGTAGTAAATATGAAGCTCTTCATATACAAATTATGATGGAAGGAGTCACAAGCAAAATCACATAATGAATAAAACCTTACAATGAAGAGTGAAAAACTAGTTGTGTCTATTTCTGCCAGTGTGAGACTGAATAATAAATCTTGATGACCCTAAAGAAAATGGTCACTTATGACAGCATTTAGGAGCCATCTGCTAAGGTCAGACCCTCTTAGCGGCTGGACATGAGCATGAGATAAAAAAGTTTCTGACACCATGGAACACACAATTTTAAAATAATTTTATTTTATTTATTTTTATTTTTTTACAATTTTTTTATTTTAAAGAGAGTAATACACGAGACACAAACAAAGAAAAAATAGAACAATAGCAGCATACCCGTATTACAAATATAAATAAACCAAAGCAAAAACATTTAAAGTGATACAGGGTTTCAAGACAAAATAATACGACTTAACAGTGGTTGTTATATTACATATCACTATCCTCAACTACGTTGCTCAGATTACCAGATGTAAGAATGGAAGATTGTTCAAACCATTCAAGAAAATAAGAAATAATTACGAGATAAAATATTAGAGATAATTCAAAGTTACACTAGATAAGATGACAAGAATTCACCATGGTAAGAAATTCCATTGCATATTGTTACCTTCAAATCAGCTACCCAGATTACCAGACACGAGCATGCAAAATTGATCAGAACATAAAAAATTTTAAGCATTAACTGTTCCTTTCAATATATCATCAGACATCAGCAGTACAGTCATTGCAGCTATTCATATATATATATATATATATATATTGCCTTCTTCCTTTTTTCTTCTTTCCCTCATTCCAGTCGTTCCTTCCTTTGAGCAATTTCTTTCCCTTTCCTATCATCTATTGTACTTTTTGAGTTTTACTGATTCTTTCAGGTTCCTACACCAAGGAGACAATATGATGTTTACACAATCATTTTATTTTAAAACTATAAGGAAAGGTATGTGGCGAGAGAGTGTGATGATCTTACCCAGGAAGAGTCAGCATGTTCACAGCAAAGTATGCTCTCCATGAAAAGGATTTCATGCATGAAGGTGCTGATAAAGGGGCAGCACTTCAGATGTGGTAATGTAATGGGCAGGTAAGAAAACGGACTCTTAGAAGACCTATTTTTCTTAAAAATTCTCAATTTGTTAGTACTGCAGAGGATCCAGGAAGTTTTTAGAAACTATTCCTTCTCTATGTACCCTGATAAATATTGTCAACATTCTATAAATTCAATTTTCTGATGGAAACAGTTGTCTTTTTTACATTCATGGTTTTATAGTAATGTAGTTTTGACATAACATGGCACAGACGTGTCGGTTGGCTTGCTTAAAATTTGCTTGCATATATCATAACACACCAGCTTTCTTTTCATGTCCCATTTTATGCAGTTGCAAGCATTTCTTTTGTAAAATAAAATATGCCTTGTAAGCTTATTGATCATTATAGTAACTTATCTTACAATTCTTGTAGACAGGACATTCTTTGTGTCAAGATATTTAAAAGAAATTTAAAATGTCCTGTGTTGTTTTTATCATGGACAAATTGCATTGCACATGTTTGTTTTACATACATTTTTCTCATTATTTTTCTGTCAAATTACAATGAATGGTGGTAGCTCAAAAATAGATATATTTTTAAACTGCATATTAACTAACCTTGATTTATGTTAAATGTATCAAACTAGTATGTATCTGAAGTTGTGGTCAAAAGAGTTAACCTTAAATATATTTTCAAAAGCCATTTCTATTTATCCTTTAGCTTGCTCTGCCTAAGTTGACCTGGTGCTACTGCATTTTGCAGCTAGACTAACTTTGTGACTTTGAAAAGTGTTCTCCACATTGCTTTTTAGATGACATCAATTTCCCGTGCACCAGAGGTGACTGAGAAATGTATTTTGGTGTTTAAAAATATTACAGCAAGCTTCTGTCCTCCTTGCAATTTTCAAATAAGAATCAATCAAATCTTGTGCGGTGATGTGCAAATTTTTAGTCAATTTTAACGGTTTGGCTCTTCCAAAGGTTAAGGTAGTTTAATGGCTGAAAGCAAAATGTAGTGCAGTTAGCTGCAAAAGTCAAAGGGTAGAGGATTAGGATTTCACTTCCTTTTAGCCACTGCCATGTCTGTTTTCTGTCCAAGCTGCCTCTTGTTGCTGTTTAACCCATGCATTTAAAGACAAGAGGGGTTGAGAACTTGCGG
Source organism: Chinchilla lanigera (assembly GCF_000276665.1). Lineage (NCBI taxonomy): Eukaryota > Metazoa > Chordata > Mammalia > Rodentia > Chinchillidae > Chinchilla > Chinchilla lanigera. The sequence continues at coordinate 19,454,480 of NW_004955418.1, read as the reverse complement.
GCCTCAGGCTTCATTTTAACAAGGCGTCGCTAGCACTTTGGTTGGTAATTTGTCATAAATGTCATAGGTCACTGGATGCTCAAAACCTATCACCAGCAGATGGTCATGATGACAGCAGTTATGTTTCAAAGGCAAAGGATGTTTTGTGGTATTTACTTTAGTTTGTCAGCGCTACACCTCAGAGTCTATCTGAGAAGGCTCTAGTTTAAATCAAATCATCCTTGTGCTTACTTCTTAGGAGAGAGTAACAACAACTAGACTAGTTTTTACAAGGTTTTCTGTTTGGTAATTCTGATCTAAAGTTTAAATAAAGTAAGTTCTTGTTTTTCCTAATGTTCATCTACTGACTAGCAATTTCCCAGGTTTTCTCATCTGAGAAAAGTTACAAAATTAAATCAAATTTAAAAGGTTATTATTAAAATGTACCCATGTAAATTTAGATATTTAGACAGATCATTGAAATTGTGTAAACTTTTATGGACTGTAGGTGAATTTCTATTATGTAGCTATACATCATTATCTAATAGCACAAGCAAGTAGAAGAAATAGAAAGTAGCACATTAAATTCTACTGTTTCCAAATATTTCTGAGCTTAAATTTTAATTTGCTTATTATTTTTCCCAATATCTTACCTATCTTGTTTATGCTAAGTAATTTTTGACAGGTCCTGGCACCTGCCATTTAAAAACAAAACTCAAATCATATTTGTATTAAATTATCTGCATAGAATTAAAAAAATAAGTGTTGACATTAAATACAGTGGTCCATGATTTTTCAAAATGGATTGGCTTCTTAAAGTATGGGTTTAACAACAGGAATCCTTCAAAATAAACCAGTCGAGTGTGTATTTGTCTCACATTCATACTAATGAATTTACAAAACATGCTTGGCTGGTTGAAATAAAAAGCAAGACTCTGATGCTGAGCTGGTAGCAGCGTCTTACTGAATGCCCAAATGCTGGGCATGTGACAGTATGAACGATGGTTTCCTGATGCAGGTGAGAAAGGAATTGCGGGGAAAGGTGCAAGACAGCTATGGTCTCCATCCAGCAGCATCCTCTGGGAATATCAACTCTGCTAAACGCAAGATTCCTGAGAGCTTCCTCACTAATGTTACTAATGATCTTATCTCACAGAGATGGAAAGGGCAACGAGAACTGTTACTTTGAACTTCACTTTGATCTATAGGGAAGATGCGTTTAATGACCTAGAAGTGACAGCAACCTTAAAAGAAATTAAGACGTTATATAGTCAGAATTAAGTTTAGCTGCATGTGACAGAAAACTCAAATTACCTGGTTTAGTGCGTAGGATCTTATCCTTCGCTGAAAAAGTTCAGAGGTCAGCTCTGCAGTGTTAGTGCTGCAATATCTGAAATTACTGTGGGTCCCAAGCTCTGTTCTGCTTTTCATTCAGAAGAGAAGAGAGCAGAAGAGGCTACAAGGACGGATTTAGAGTGAAACTTCACCACTTCCAATTTAATCTTTGGTAAGTCACTTCATCCCTGTATGCCTCTATTTCTACATGTGTAAATAGATTTATCATCAGTAACTATAAATTACTTTAATGGAAAATGCTAATTGGAAGCATGGATAGTAATTTAAAGTAACTACTCAAAAGTAATAGTTGCTAACATTTAATGAGCTCTTCATGGCCAGATACTATTCTGAGCCCTCTACTTGGTAAGGTACAGATTGTAAAATTCTGCATCGAAATACCATCGTAGGCAATGTGGCTCCCTGATCCCTGCTCTTACATGCTTGTAAAGATGAGGAAGCTGATAGCCTTACTTCATGGTTATTGTGAAGGCTGTACAAGTCAACATGAGCAAAGTGTGAAGGATAATTACTATTCTACAGTGAACGCTACATTTACTCCTGGTTATTGGTCTTTATCTTCCGTGGTACTCCTCGTTGGATCCTAGTCCAAGATGGCTGCCAGAAGGCCAAACATTTCTGCCTCAGTAAAAGACAAGTTTCTAGCACTTTCCTTTAACAATAATTTCTATATAAATACAATCTCTACTTCCACCCACCTGGTCAAAATGTAAGTACATAAATATGTTTTGCTCTGAAATATTGAAAAAATGTAGTCTTTATTCTGTGTCCTGGTAAAAACATGGAGATTATCATCTGGGAAAGAATGCAAGGTGGAAATTGGGAAGGCACTTTTTCTGCCTTGTGTCATATAAAAGTTCATAAAAGTATAAGTGCCTTTGATTTCTAGGAAAGCATTTATAAAATGCACACAAAATTGTAGACATAGCCTAATGTCTAGAATGCTCTCATCCAGCCCTTCCCTTCCCTCCAAAAAATATTTTGCCATATGGAATATTTAAGCAAAACCTATGCTTAAATAAAGAAGAACTCTTTTAAGAAATCATACGGATTATTTTGATGAGCACAGATTTACAAATAAATGTATTGTCATAGACTTCTGTACTTAACAGAAAGGTGTTTGAGAAGATGAAGTTGAAAGAGAACTATCCATATGGTGTTTGTTATCCTCAATATCGAGAGTAGATTCTTCCTCCTGATACACATATGAGTAACATCATTAGGTCGGATAATCAGTCAAACATGGGGGCATAGATCTGTAATTACAGCAGTTTCAGAGGTTTAGGTAGGAGGATCACAAGCTCAAGTATTTCCTGGGCAATTTAGTGAAACCTGTCTCAAAATAAAACATAAAATGCTCTGGAGAGATGCTTTAGTGTGAAGGCTCTGGGTTCAGCCCCTCAGTACCTAAAAAAAGTGTCACGTTGTACCTATTTACCTTTCCTGTCTTGTGCTTGTCATGTGATTTTCTGCTGTCTGGAAGATCTACCTGTCTTCTCAGAAAAGTCCAATATGTTTTTCAAAAAACTGTTCAAACAATCACAGAAAGTCCAAAAGTGAGAGTTTCCAGAGACACCCCTGTCAGATTATATCCAAGATATGTTTCAAGGGCAGGTGAAGGTAAAGTCAGCTTAGTTACCCAGATGAATCCAGCTCAGAATCCTAGTTCCATATGCCAGAGCTCCTCCTAAATGGAGGCAAAGGAAGGATAGCTTCGGGACCTGAGAAAAATGCCAAAGTGAGGGCTAAATGGGAAGCAAAGTCACCCGTCAAGCCCAGTGAGCTGAGACTAGAATATGGACCTCTTCATGTTAGGTAGAAATGTTACCAAGAGAGAGGAATTTGGTAATAAATTAAAATGAACATCATTGATTTCCATATATGGCTTTGGATGTCTTAAAATATCTTTGAATGTCTTGAGAGATCTTTCCTGGTTGTCAATTTCAGTTTGCTCAGCCGCAAGTGGACTCTTTGTAGAAGTTCTGACAACTAAGTATGAAGAAGCCTATGAAGCACCCTGCTTTATTGCTGGCACAAAGTTCTTATCCGATGCTGTGTAGCTTTAAAAATCCTGAAGGGATTCACAACCTTGCCTAAAATGGAATAAATCAACAGCACGCTAATTTTCAAAAAAGAAATGGCTTTATTTCCACTAGAAGTAGTTGCATACCCAAAACTGTGCGTTCTTTCACACAATTCCCAAGCCAGGTCCTCCTTCTGACCCCTCTGTCTCTGCCAATGTCTTCACTTTTCAGGATTATCCAAGCTCAAACGCTTGAAGCCCCATTTGATTCTCTCTGCCTCATCTTTGCATACATTGCCTTATCAGGGTTGGTACACTCTGAGTGCTCCGTGTCACTCACATCCATTCCCATTCACAAAGTTCAAGTGCTCATTTCTTCTCTCCTGAAGGGTTAAAACCTTCCCCCTGCTCTTTCACCTTTGCTGCCTCCCCCGGAATAATGCATTCCCTAGAACCCTTCTTGTATTTCATCTCATTTTCGTTAACCCATCATTTCAACCTGTCAGTATCATTCCATATCCTGATTCTGTCATCTGCGGCTTATCATCCCTCCCTCACTTTCCCACTGTCCTTGCTCTTTACATCATTTCCATATCACATGATTAAAATATATATAATGACATAAAGGTGTATCCTCACACAATTGGAGCCATTTTCTTGGTTGATTACAACTCAAAGCAATGTAATCAAATAAATATGAATTGGTTTCTTTGTTTCCTTCCATTTATGAGGTGGTAGAGCATGATAAAACCATTTTAAAGTTTTTTCTGGCATATGCTTGGTTTGATATTCCAGATTTTATATTTAAAAGTAATTTCAAAAAATCCACCAAAGCGGCCGGGAGTGGTGGTGCACGCCTGTAATCCCAGCACTCAGGAGGCTGATGAAGGAGGATCGTTGTGAGTTTGAGACAAGCCTGGGCTACAAAGTGAGCTCAAGGCCAGCCAGAACTGCATAGTGAGACCCTGTCTCAAAAAGACAAAAGGAAGGAAGAAAGGAAGAAAGGAAGAAAGGAAGAAAGGAAGAAAGGAAGAAAGAAAGAAAGAAAGACAGAAAGAAAGAAAGAAACAAAGAAACAAAGAAACAAAGAAACAAAGAAAGAAAGAAAGAAAGAAAAGAAAAGATCCACCAAGTAGATAGAATGGTTTTATTCATACCTAAATTTTAAGATTGAATATAAATAAAATTATCAGATGAACAATCTATTTCAGTGTACAGAATATGGCTCTTGTTTAACACAATTTTTTTGATTAAGCATCATGTTAAATCTGTGGAGATATGAAGAATGAGAGATGGTTCTTGTCCTCAGAAAACTTGCAGTCTGTTTGAGAGGGCTTACTGATCAATAGAATAATACACAGATATTACCCAGGAAGCTCAAGGTACAGATCCCAATGGAATGCAACTGGGTTAAAATAGAAAATAGTCCCACCTAGAGGATAGGGCCTCATTTGTTAAATTGAAATTAATTTCAAAGCAGATGACTGGAGGAGAATCAGTGAACATTTTTAAAGTGAGAGTAAAGTGGTTAATGAGAGTCATGCAACATGAAACATGTAAGGTACATATGTAGCTATGGAAATCCAGTTAAAATATACCACAATGACTTATGTTCCATTTGAAACCATTGATCACTGCTTCTTCCTGGATCTTCTACCTCCTCCCTTTTCTTCACATGTCTCTCAAATTCTTATCTAGACTCTTTTATTTCTGGCTCTTACTCCATGTACATCTTAACTATCTATGGTTCCTAAGTTCTACCATAGCCTTCTTCCCCTATTATCCCTTTATTCCATTTATGTGCTTCTTTTTTCCCCCTATATGAGGAATTGAATACAGGGCTTTTGCCCTGACCTACACCAACAGCCTGTCCTTTTTTGTTTTATATTTTGAGACAGGATCTCACTGAGTTCCTAAGTTGTGCAGGCTGAATGCCATCTTGTTATCCTTCTGCCCCATCCTCCCAGAATCCCGGGATTAGAGGCATCCACCATCAGGCCCAGCTTCCTTAAGGGATTTTTATCCAGACTCCAGGCTTTAAATGCTACACAGATATTGGCATTTCCCAACACCATTTCTTCCACAGAACGCTTTCTTGGGGTTGAGGTTTGTATTCACCTATTTCCTAAATCTCCACAACTGAATGGTCAGGTTAAAGTACTCACCACGCTTAATTACAACAAAGGCTCATCATTCATCCAATCATTCAGTGCACAGCTTTTGCATCTCTCCAATGTGCCAAGTATTTGGGTGTAGGATTCACCAGGGAAGAAAAAGACTGATTCTTGGAGAATTTATATGAACTTTACCCTGGCAATGGAATTTCAGGACTGTATCTATGGCCTTGACTCCCCTCTGCCAACTTTTTTTTTGGTCTTTTTTGTACTTGGGATTGAACTCAGGTTTTCACACTGAACTACATCACCAGCCTTTCTATTCTTTTTTCTTTTTTCTTTTTTCTTTTTTCCTTTTTCTGTTTTTTTGGTTTTTTTTTTTTTGAGACAAGGTCTAATGTCCCAGTCTAGACTCAGCTTGCAACTCTCTTGCCTCATTGTCCCAGATTTTTTCTTACACCCACTAATAAAAATTAAAATTAAAAAAATAAATGAGACACCTAGCCCATGATTCCCTACTGGCACTGCTTTTCGCTGTATTTTGCAATTGATCATATGAGCAATTCATCATGAACTTTAAACTCATCATATGAGTGATGCTTTCACTCTGAACTCTACCCTTGCTATTTCTTTTATGTAGAAAGCTTTCCTTCTTCAACCTTGCCCCATTTGGCTAATTCTCATTCTTTGAATTGCAGTCAAAGTGCCTACTTTCCCTTCCATAATCATTCCTTCACTTCCTTACTCTGGATTAAGAGCCTTTCTCTATGTTACTCTATACATTTTATATAGACCTATCGTAGATTTTACCTAAATCTATTGTTACAGCTTATATCTACATGTTCCTCCAAAGTCTAATAAATGGGACTCCTGTGAGGTGGCTGGATCATGGCTGTATGATATTTGACTATATTGGATTAGTCCACTCATTGATTTAGCATAGACTGTATGTGAATGATGGATTACTGAAAAGGGAAGACCCATGTGGGTGGCACCAACTAATAAGCTTGTAGCCTGGATGGAATAAACAAGGGAAGAAGGAAGGCTCGCTGCTTGCTGCCTGCTGTGTCATGAGCTCTTTCTCCACTGCCATGTCCTTCCGCTATTCTGCCCTACCTTATAGCCAGCCAATTATGCAGTGAAACCTCTACAAACTGTGAGTTAAAATAAAAGTCTCCTTTTTTATTTTATGGGTGTTGGACATTTTGCCCTAGCAATGGGAAAGTAACTAAGATATGCATTATCATTGCTTTTCAAATCTCAGTCCAGGTAGTTTCTGAGCAAATGGGAAATGAGGACTTTATTGTGATTCTTTGATTCCTGTGCCACTTGTTACATTATTGGATCTTAGTTCCAAATCTTTCTTTGCTTTGCTTTGTAATATGATAGTAGGACCCTGGAAATACATCTCCTTTGTCACCTGACCTGATGCTGGACTTCTTAATAGAAACAGTGGAAGAAGATAAGTGAAACTTAAAAGCAGACTTTACTAAAGGACCAACCCACCTGCACCCTCAGAGTGTTCTGGTTTTTTTGTAATTGTTGTTTAAAACAATACAAATTTATTGTCTTATAACTCAGGGCTGGGCATGGTGGTGCATGCCTGAAATCCCAGCACTTGCGAGGCTGAGGCAGGGGGATTGTTGTGAGTTCAAGACTAGCCTGGGCTACAAAGTGAGATGAAGGCCAGGCTGAACTGCACATTAAGATCCTGTCTCAAAAAAGACAAAAAATATTATCTTATCACTTAAGAAGTCATTTATCCAACATCAGTCTTAGTAGTCAAAAGAAACAATAAAGATATTCATTCACTTTATCTTGATTTTTACATATTGACTGTATAGTTTAGTGATGTAGAAGTGTATCTTTTTATTTAAGCAGAGCATTTTTGTATTATTTTGGATTCCTCATACACAGTATCATGGTATCAATGAGTAATAATGTTCAATTCTTACCCACCCACTGTTAGTCTGGTTTATGAAATTCATTGGTGCTGGCCTGAATAGGTATCATCACAGGGAGAGCTTCAGGTCATTCCCAGCAGCACAGGTACCGATTTTAATTCTCACCTTTAGCAAGGGTAGCCAGGGGATATTTTCCCACATCCTTCTGTAAGGGATAGGAAATTCCTTTCATTTTGATGAATTTTTATTATAATTAGTCTGTCCTATTGAAAGATTTACCTGTATTTGTTCAGACTATAACTTGTATTAATATTTTAATGTGTCCCATTATGTTTAGTTTTTTTTAATTTTAAGCTTTTCTTATCTTCCAGACTAAACCCCAAAATCAAAAACACTAGTGTGCTCAAGATATATTGTCTTTTAATATTTTTATTTATTTAAACTTAGATTTTTATTAGCGTATGTTTGCAATACATAAAGGTCATGTTTGTTTTATAGCTTAGATGCCCATCAATTGATAAATGGATATATATATATATATATAATTTATTCAGCCATAAAGAAGAATAAAATCATGTCATTTTCAAGAAAATGATTGGAACTCCAGACCATAATGCTAAGTGGAGTAAATCAGACACAGAAAGTGAAATATTGAATAACTTCTCTAATATGAAAAAGCTAAAATATAAGTACAGAAAAGAGTAAGATAAGGCAAAGGCGGTAGGAAACAAAAAGAAAAATCTTGAGGGTCTGAGTGGTAAGGGAATTGTGTAGGAAAAAGTAAGGAAAAGACAGGACAAGTGATCAAATGTGAATCAAGGTTTATTATATGCGTATAGTAAACCCTGAAATACTTTTCTTTAATGACTTGGGAAGCCATTAGTAGGGACCAGGTCAGCCTTGACTGGACCCTCTAGTAACAGTCTCACTTATTGGTTGGGACCTTCCTACTGCTGAGAGGTAAACTGATCTGCATTGAGTAGGCTTCTGAATTTCTCTTCGGGCCACTCTTTAGGTCCAGCCAGGGCCATTTTCCCCTTCAGCAGGGTTTGTAGCCAGCAGGGCACCCCTCACTTTGGTCTTCATGCTTCCTCCAGTAGGATCTCATCCCCATCCTCCCACTGATTCTTCATCTCAGTTCTTCATTCCTTCTTCCTTACTTCCCTTTAGTCCCATGTACTAGCTGCTTTCTGCATCTTCTATTTCATTAGGCCTGGGCTTCCTTATCAACTCTATTTGCTAGTTAACAAATCTTTATGGTAAAGTTTTATGTTCAAATTACTGCAATTTTTATCTCCTGGCTAAACTCTGACTAACAAATTCCCTAGCACATTACAGGGCATGTATTGAGAACCAAACAAATTATGGCTTGACTGCTTTCATGGCAGTCAACAAAATGAACAAAATTAAGTCAAATGGCACAGTCAGCTGAAGGAGTACTGGACGGGGAATCCAGGAGAATTCCAGCTCCACTTTGGAGGGAAACCAATTGCACGTAAGGAGAAGGCAAAGCCATTGATAACACCAATGTGTTGAGCCTGAGACATCGGGGGAAATGCAGATGGTGCCAACAGAAACAGAAAACTAAAGAGGAAAATTCCTTAGTAGCTACGGATGGTCATTTTCAGTGATTTACTTTTTTAAATAATATACTTATCTCTTTAGACAGTGAGATTGTCTAGGCTGCCTGGAATGTATGTGCTCACATTAATCAAGTGATTCTGACAGCTAAACCATGCAAGAGGCAATCCTAAGACACAGTGAATGCTCACATTTTAGAAAACAACTTATTACAGGAAAAGACCCAATGCCAAGAATGATGGGAATGATGTGTTTGGAGCAAGGGAGGGAGTATTGTGCAGAGGTCATGACAGTGTGTTGTACTATTGGAAAACCCTGATGAATGGCTCACGGGATGTCTCTTTCTCACTCTCGGAAGGGCTCAGCACTAGTGTTCGGCTAGCAAGTATTTGCTCAGTAATTTGGGGGTCCAGGCTGCCTCCATCGCATAGCTCGGCTCTCCTCCTGGGAGTGCCGTGCTGGGACTTCTGCCTCTGCCCAGAGATAAGTGATGAGAATGAGAAGGAAAACTGGTCCCATTCAGATACCTGTGGCACGCTCAGTAGGGAAAGGTAAGAAGGAAGATGAGTCCACACGTTTTCAATCAGTTTTTCTTGTACCATTTCGATCTTATTAGATTGTATTAGTACTCAGGTTGTTCGGAAATTATCCCGAGGGTCAGCACCATTCTATGAGACATGTGAAAAATCACCAAAACTTCTTTTTTAAAGTAACAGAGTTTTTTGATCTTGGTTAAATGCTTGGGCTCACTTGTAAATTAGCTGACTGGCTTGTCTGTGAAATAAGGACTCTCTTTCCCGATGGTCATATATATTGTCTGTAACATCATAGAATATTTACCCTACGTAAATGGGTGCTACTGATGAAGAATATTTAACCAATGAATGTCCACCTTGCAAGCATTATTTACATAATCTTGGGAGAAAAATTGCCTGGTCAAAATTTTGGAACTCAGCTATAGCAGTAATAAGACATTTTGACTTATCTCTCTGTATCCCCATGTCATGCCTGAGCATATGAATTATTGTGCTCCAGGCTTACACTTGCCATGGGAAATACTATTTCAGTGCTCACTGTGATCACTGGAAGTGCACTATTTTCCCATACTGGGAGGAGATGCACTCTCATCTGTGTATTCATTGGAGCACTTTTCTCCATTTACCTCCTGCACCACTGTAGAGTTAACAGAACACTGTAGAACTGGAACAAAATGTGGGATGAAATACATTAATTTTCTTCTGGGAAGATACTTTTAATTTTATAGCGAAAAGTTCAAAGAGTAATCCTCACCTAGAACACATTAAAAGATGCTATGCTACTATAATTGTGCTAAATATGATGTTCTAGTGGAATGAGGTCTGATGAGTTTTATATATACGAATGTTTACATATGAATAGATATGAATACATTTATTTTATGTATGTGTATAATAAGAAAGCCCCAATTCATAATTCTCTTATCTTCATTAGTCAACAAATCATGTGAAGGAGAGAGAGAATAGTTAGAAAGAACTGTAAAATCAAGTACTTTAACATGTAAGAGAATTTTAAACATGTTTGTCCCAGCTGTGGAATATTGTGTAATGGAATAGCTCACAATATGGTCAGTTAGAAACAACAGCTAATGAATTATGACTCAGATTTGGTGGGTTGGGAATTTGGAACAATGCTTGGTGGCTGAATCTCCTCTGTGTGGCATAGACGTGAGTCACTTTTAACATTCACCTGATGGATGGGCTTCTCTGTAAGATCCGGAATGGTTCTCAGATTTCAAGCACGATGTTGAGACAGAAGGCCGAGATCAACTGGAAATCCTGACTGGGTCCTCTTTCCCGTGGATCAACATGGACCAAATGTCTGGTTGGTCAAACTTGTCATTACAGCAACTCAAGGCTGCAGGAGCAAGTGGTCTATCAAAGCTGATAGAAACATGTTGGCTTTTTTAAAACCAGCCTTGGAAGCGCTATAGCTTCATTTCTGGCATGTCAAATTATTCCTCATAGGTGGGAGATTACCCAGGTTAAGTGGTAGAGGAAGTTGATCAACCTCTGTATTTAGAAATTTTAAAGAATTTGTGACAATGCATTAAAAATTGTATACTATACAATTGTCAAATACCATGCTAGTTGACTTCTGAATAAACAAGAATCATAAATCACAAGCCTACTCATAAACTATATATAATAATAATGAGAAATTGCTCTCTAACAATTATAGCTGAAGGAAGACATACTCCAGAGTATACACTGACATACTACAGAAGGGACATTTATTCCTCCTTTTTTAGACATCAAATCTTACTCAAATTAGGAGTTCCATATTAAGTTTTAATAATGTAATCCAGATTAAAGATAACCTAGATTAAATGCAAACACTTTTTTAACTTGAAGTCTTCCCATAACCTTCCAGTCAGAACAAGTCTTTCTTTCCACTGTATCTTTTTAGAATGTTGTGAATGCATTTGGTACTTACTATATGATTTATCATAATAGACTCAATAATTCCATTAGTTCTTCTGGGGTCCGTGTGCCTAATAGTCATACTACAATATTTTCAGGTTGCATGGAGTTCATACTCAATAAATGCATACTAGAAAACAAGTATTTTGTACTACATAAAGCACAGCAAATTTGATCCATCTGTTTAGCACAAAAAAGTGAAACCATCAGTTAAAAAGATTTCTGAGCTAGAAACTAAATTTATAAGCATTTTGGTGTGAAAATCTAGTTCAAGGTCCATATTATTTATAAACAAACATTTTAAACTGTGTCATATTAACTAAAGTTTATATCCTATGTGTATTTCATTAGTTCTCTGTTACTCTTCATACTTTTGAGGGCTTCCAGAGATGTGCAGAGTATTTTAGCTTCCACTATGGATGAGCATTGACCTAGTCAGACTGCCTTCCTTCAGATCTGTTCTTCAGATTTACCAATCTCATGTTTTGATTTCTTAGCTTTTCCCTCTATAAAACAAGAACAAACTAACTAATTCGTAGAGTTATTGTGAAAAATAAATACTATTATTCAAAATAAAATTCTGGTATAAGGACAGCATTTGTCAAATTTTTTCTACAACTATATTTCAATTAGAACTACCCATGCATGTAGTCATGAACGTGTCTAACTTTTTCTTTCTATATTTTGAAATTTTATAGTTAAGCAAATTTGTTTCATGTGCGTCCCTCTTCCTCATAACATTTTAGTAATTTCTTTCTATGCTTGGACACAGTATAGGCAAGTAAAGTGGTCTCACACAACCCACTACTTCTTATAAATTTTTAGTAATGCTTTGAAATTACATTTACCTCTCTGGTTTTCAAAATTTTTCTCATAGCTATCATTCACACCATGTTTAAATATGTTTAAATGATAGTGAAAATTATTCAACTGTGTAAACTCTAGATCTGAGTATTAAGTTGTTCACTCAAAAAGAATAACCTGTTGAATGTGTTCCTGCATGTCTGTAGGCTGGGCTACTAAGGAGGCTGAGACAGGAGGGTTGCAAGTTGGAGACCAGCCTGGGAAATTTAGCAAGACCATGTCTCAAGAAAAGTAAAACACGAAGAGGACTGAGACTGTAGCTCATTAGCAGAACATTTGCCTAATGTGTGAGCCCTGTCTTTAATCTTCAAAAGAGAAAAATGTGAAAAAGGAAGACAGAAAAGGGGGGGAGGAGGGAGGGAGAGGGGCAGGGGAGAGGGGGAGAGAGAGAGAGAGAGACAGAGAGAGGGGAAACTTGGTAGAAAATCTGTATTGAAAGTTTCTAAAGTACCTTGTAGAATTCTTTGATTCTGGAAATTACTTAACATTTTGAATAAGATACTCATTGGCTACTCACATAAAGTATGTGTACTTGAAAGAACACAAACAGTATAGCTCTGTCCTTTTTGTACTTCGCTGTTTTATTGTTTGTCTTTTGTGGGGTGTTTTTTTTTTTTTGAGATAGGATCTTACTTTGTAGTTCAAACTGGTCTTGAACTCACTATTAAATCCAGATTGCCCTTGAATACATGGTGATCCTCCTGTCTCAGCCTCCTGAGTACTGGGATTATGCATGTGCCTGACCATGCTCAGCTAACAATAAATCTCAGCTTGATTCATTTCACAGTTTGAATGCAGCAGAGCAACCAGAAACTACCTAAGTACTAATCAAATTATTTAAAATTAAAATATGAATTATTTTGTCTTCTCAAGTACAAAGAAACTTTGTTTCAGTTTTTACATTTAAAGCCAGAGATAAATTCTCTTCTAAGATAAGAATAATCAAAGTAGAAAATGGTAAGAGTATCTGCTCCTTCACAGACTTGTTATCTAGGTCATGGGTGAAGACATTTTGTGTTAGGAATACATGCTTTGCTGTTTAATTACTAAAAAGGTTTATAGTTTTATCACTTCTTCCCTTAAAAGAAATATCTTCTCTTTTTAAAGGCCTATCAAATAGGCTATCAATTATATAACATATATATGAGCACAGAAGTAATGGTAAAATATGCTTGTATTTTATGCTTGTATTTTCAGTAATTACATGCAATCATACAATCGTATTAGTAATAGTGTTTCCCTAAGAGGCTAATCACCATTCACGCTGGTGAAAAAGTTAATCATGGAATTTGAATGACACTTGGAAATTGTGATTGAATCCCTCATGGATATTCAAGTTTTATTTCCCCTCAAGACAGATGCCTAGAGAATCTTCAAGATTATAAAATACAAATACCTTGATATTTAGTGGGAAAGAAAACACAAACTTTCTTTTTTTTTCCCAACCTGCACTTGGTCATCTCACTTATGCTGTAGTGTAGATTATGAAAAATACCTCTTCCAATATGCCTTTCCTTTTCCTACATAACAGCAAGGAAAATAAAAGATATCCTGCCTGGAAAGTAAAACTGAAAAGCTGAAGTAAACTGTTTGAGTGGACATCTCCCTTGATGCTCCCGTTCTCGGCAGAGCACATAAGTTTTACAGAATAAAGCACTTTTCTTCACATAATTAAACAGCGCCAAGCCTTTCAGTGTACCTTCAGAATGTCCTGTAGAAAGGACTTGGCGAGGCGAACTTACAGGAAAGCCGAGGATGGTAGGTAGGTCGCCACTAATTAATTTTTTAAAGAGCCCTAAATAACTCTAAATATTTAGGTTTGGTGGTTTAAATTAGGGGTGGCGATTAGCCCGTTGGAGAGATGGTCAGTTCATTCAGGGACAACGGGGGTCCTTCTGAGACCCGCTGCGCAGGGCAACAAAGAGCGGGGAGCCCCACCCTCCTCAATCCTCCTCCACCCAACACCCCTTGTTCACAAAGCCCCTTTCAACTGTTCTTTTATGCTACACGTTTGCTTTTTCTGCTTCAGGTCTCTTTTTTGCTACTTCATTCATTACATTTCCAGAACCTGGACCCCAATCACCACGTAACCACCAGCCTGCCATCCAAAAACACCCGTCAAGCCAAGGATTCAGCAATCTTGTATGAATCCTTGTAAATTTTCACTTTTTACAGAACAATAATGGAAAGTATCCCAGTGCAAGCTAAGATGAAGTTTCTGGAGAGGAATATCGCTGCAGTAAACATGGACAGACATCAGCTGAAGGGGGATTTTGTTTTGTTTTTCTCCTCTTGATATATCAAATCAAATCCGTGCAAATATTTTCACCTGAGTAACAGAAGAATAGTAGAACCAGTTTCTGTTGTGTTATGAAGTTCACTCAGTGTGTTTGGTTTTGACTATATATTTTAATTTTTTTTTACATTTCAGAAAATGTTAAGTTCTTTACTGAGAAATAAATGAATGTGTATGTATTACTCTATGAAATTATGTACATAGACCATATTCCTATGATATGGAATATGTCATACACATGTATATAGAACATTTTCCAAGCCAAAGGATGGGACTTTTAAATAAAACATTTAAATTATTAACTGAAAAAGTGTAACAATTTTAAAGACTTTTTAAAAAATCATTACAGTAGGGTCAAAGAAATATTAAGATTTTATAACACTTGTGAAAGTTTTTACACAATTCTGTGTCATTTATATAAAATAGCATAGATACTATTTCTCCATATCATTTGAGCAGGAATTACAAAGTAATTTAAATGTTCCTTAAATTAAAAAAAAACTAAATACTGGTAGACTTTATGAAAATCATTATTTTTAATTTGGCTTAAATTATACATCATTGAACCCAGTGAAAATTACTATTCAATATATTTTTAAAATTTTACAAGGAAATTGTTTGTCAGCTTCAGTTTTTTTTAATATAAGGCATATGTCAAGCCCTGTAAGAATCCAAATCACAGTAATCAAAACTCATAATAAAATTGTAATGTGCATTTTTCCAGTCCCTTTGATGTAAAAGTTAGAATAACTTTCTCACATCAAGGAGAAATGTTATTATTTCCTATACCTCTACCCCTGTATTTCTCTGCATATGTTCAGTCTATTATTTAAGCTTTGTTTTAAACGTATTTAATTCCTTAAGATTTTATCTTCTCCATCTGTAATACAAGTATTACACAAGCCATATCTGAACATTTCCCCCATTTCATTAAACATGTGGCTCATGTGTGTGATTTTAATAGGGATCTCCTGCGCTCCCCAAATCTCAAATACTTTCAAGAAAGAGCGTGTGCTTGGAACGGACGATGGCCCTTAGAGCAGTCATAAATTTAGCTGCTGGGAAATGAGAGAACGCCACAGATGACTTAATCGCGGTGGGAACCTGCACTTCCTCGGACTGTAACCTCTGAGTCCGAGTCCGGCTGCCGGTGACCTTCAGCACCAGCAGGTCCACCTGCTGGAAGCCTTGCTGATTCTCTGGCCAGGGAATGCCTGCTTGACGGCTGCATGGAATCATAGGACGGTGTGATGGAATTCTTTCTCTGTCATCATTAAGGGGGTTCCCCCTAGGGCGAGGGGAATGAAAAGTACGATTTAATGTTCTCTGGAGAGTGGCAAGGGAAAAAAAAAAAGCTCAAAGCTTTGCACGCTGCTTTCCGAGTGGGTCATTTCAGTCCTTGTGGCGAAAGGGATGTCCCAGTGGAATTTGCCATAGTCTGGCCTGAAAAGAAAGGGATTAAGACCCTTTTAAGAGTGGAAATGTAACAAAAGGCCCACTTTTATGATGTAGCAGCATAAAATAAGGGGCTCTATTGTGCAACTGATTGCCCGAGCACTTTGAATTGGGCAGCCTCCACTACAAGGCCCTGTTCCCTGAGGGTTGGAAGCCTTGTTCAAATGATCTGTCTACACTAGCACCACCCGAGTTCTGCTCTCTTTAGGGGCGAGCTCGAGATTACCAGTTTGTTCCTACATGATTTCTTTCTCCACACCTACCGAAAAGTGGCCTGTAGGGAGATTATACTCTAGTGAAAGTTGCTGCTAATTAAAACAAGTAATTAGTGTTCCTCCAGGCTCTGCGGTTTCACTCACTTTTGCCTGCCAGACAGCATTAGTTTAAAAGCAATCCAATTTCTAGCAATAACAGACTGTAAAAAAGTCATTTAACAAGTATATAAGTGTAAGGTTACAGTTCAGGCGTTGATTTAGCTCTTCTGGGCTAGTTAGAAATACTGTAGCAAAGTTGAAAAGAAAGAAAGTTAAATAGCTCTTTATTTAGAAAAACATAAGAAAAGAAGACCACATGTCTCAGTCCATTTACAAAAAAAAAAAAAAAAAAAATTGAGAAAAAAATCTTCGATGGCTATGAGACTTCCTAAATTGCATTAGGAAACCAAAATTGGATTTAATCTGTTTTCTCTGAGAACCCTCACTTAGCATTTTGTAAACAGATCATTTCATTAAGTCCTTTTGTTTCCTCTCCCGCCTTTGCTGAAACAGGGACTTTTTATTGACTGATTCTCATTGAAATGAATTGGAGCAGTAGAGTTGAACACAGCACATTATTACCTCCTCCTTTCTCACAGTTTCAAAATGACTAGCATGGCTTTCTTTTGCATATTTGGTGGAAGGATTTAGTTAAAGTAGATAGGTCTCCATAGAGCTTTATGATATTCATTATGAGAAGACACTACTGACATCAATATAAAAAAAATCACTCGAATTCAGGCACTCCTTAGTTTTTTATCTAATTGCTCAATTTCTATAACTGAATATCCTTCTATATGTGTGGCCTTTGCTGAGTAAAACAATTTATTCAGAGGTTGATGATATCAAAGGTGTGTGTGCTATTGTACAAGCAATTCAGTAGAGTTCCTCATTAAAATCAACTGTAACGCTACCCTCTCTTGAACAAATGAAATCAGAATACTTTAATTAATGCAAAATTTTCAAATTTGTCATATCTTCTGTGCTGTTTTTTAAAAAGTAGAGTGTCAACTATCATTCTACAAGACAAAAAGACTTTCCTTCCTCTGTTTTTCATTGTGCTAGTCAATGTAAATAACGATGCATATGGGAAAAGACATTTATTATAAACTGTTCATACCATAAAAATGTTAACTGTCATATTCAACTAGTGGGTTCTGAATTTAGTCTTCAGTTTGAATGGATTACAATTAATGAAGGTAAATGGCTTGATTTTGATCAAACCAAGTTAAAATAAGACTGTAAAATTGTGGACTGTAAATTTGAGTGAAATAAAGCAGACCCATAAGCTTAAATATTGCATGGTTTCTTTTACATATATACATACCCACGAATAAAGAACAAAATAGAAGACAGACAAATAGGAAGCAGGGAGAAGATCAAATACATCCCCAAAGTATCTATTCTGCTGTTGTAAAAATATTTCAGTATATATATTAATTTTTTTGTTTCATTGACATTAATAGCTTTCATTCATTAAAAAGAAAGTTTGTGTGATCTGCTTGCTTTCTTTTTCTAAGAAATCTTTTAGCTTTATGTCTTTTACTGAGCAACTACTTTGAAGATAATGATATGCAGTGTAATAACCATTATTATTCTCTTAAAATTTGTTTATGAAATTTTGTTTCATTTTTCATAAAGTAAAAAACAAAAATAACATGGCTATCATATTTTAAATATTGATTTTGAATATGAAGATGACTTCTGCAAAATTGGGCAGATTATTTAAATTAATGAAATAAATTTCTATCATGCAATTTTTGAACTATAAACTATAATTAGAGTTTCAAGATGCGCTTTTCAACTCCTCAAATGTATTTCTTAGTATTATTTAATGAAGAAGAATTTTAGAAAGAAGAAATTCTGCACACAGCATAGGGTCAATAAATACAATTTATTTGAATCTCCACCTAAGTTTTATAAACACTTAGAAGAAGAAAAAATATACTTGGTGATGACTTCTTATTTTCTGAAGAAAGAATGTGTGAAATAATAAAGTCTGTTTTCATGGTTAAATGCATTTTTTGTATAAATGATCTTTCCAATAGAAACTCGATCTTCAGAAATAGCTTCAGAAATTCTAAAAGCAATTTATAATCCCTGGAGAAAGTCAACTGTGGTTATACTGAAAATATATCCTCTGTATCATGCCTTTTTTCCTGATAATTAGCACTGTGCCATACTGGCATTTTAAGGTAGTGTTTGTTTGTTTGTTTGTGTTGGTTGTTTTGTTTAATAGTAGAAATGCTGCTTTCAGAATAAAGCTCTGATTTTCCTGAAATTGAATTTTGCCTGCATCTCTCAAGTCTTCGGTGCTCAGAATTTGCTTCTTACTTCAGGATTGATGTGCTCGAGGTGGTGGCTATGGTAGCCCAGACCTGGGGCACCAGAGGGCAGACTCTGCAGAGACCTGTGAGGATACTAGGAACGCTTTATGGATCATGATGGAACCATAAGGGACACTGTAATAGCTCTCATTTTATGTATTAAGCCGTATTTGCACAGCAATTTCATTATAATACCAAGATAATCTTTAGAAGTAATTTTAAAACAGCAAATGTATAAATGCTGAGTCTCAACTAAAAGAAAACAGTTTTCCTAAGCCAAATGTCTTTCCGAAGCCATTTCAATTGTCATTTGATTCTATTTTAAAGATAATTTGACCTTATGATTCACCCATTTCTTAAATGCATGTTGCAAATATAATTGTTTCATTTGGAATTGAAGTTTTAAAAAATCAGCAAAATAACCCTTCGTGATTTGTTGTACTGCTTTGCAGTGCTTTTATCTAGCCACAAGGAACTCTGAGCACACAATTATTAGTATTAAAATTGATGTTTCTAAAAGTTCAATGTCAATTTTGCTAAAAAAAAAATACCCTGAAAGTGATGGTGACTCCAAGTCCTGTTTACATTTTTATACCTCCCTCGCAATGTGGCTATTTTATCTGAGTCTATCCAGGCAAGTTGCGGTCTTTAAAGACAGGAATGGTGTGATCTTCATGTAAATATCACCCCAGTAAACAACTCTCAAAATGTGTATGATTTATTCTTTATGTAGCAGCAGCAGACATGAAGGGTAAATGTTGCATTTACAAGAAGCTGCAATAGGCCAGGTATGGGGCCACCCTCTTATGCATATTTTCTCATTAATTGCCACAGTTTTGGAGGTGAAGATTCAATACCTCATGTGAATCAAGTAACATGACCACAGAAGTAAGACAAAGAGGATTTGATTTTTATTTGTTTTTTTTTGTTTTTTTTTTTTTGTTGTTTGTTTGTTTTCTGGTACCGGGAATCGAACTCACGACCTTTCGCTTGCAAGGCAAGCGCTGTGCCGCTGAGCTAAATCCCCAGCCCCAAGGATTTGATTTTTAAAATAATGCGCCAGTTGAATAACATGTATAGTTTGCTCACAGCATGGAGCCACTGTGCCGAGGGCAGGGGGACAGCTGTGGTCAGGACACATGCGCTCCTTGCTGTCTGAACACTTCCATTCTGGCCAGGGAAGAAAGGCTACACACACAGACACTAACAGATAAATGTATAGACATTATCATATACAGTACTGGTATCAATGGAGAGGAAATAAAGATAATTTTTGAATTTGGAAAACAAATTTGCCCCTAAGATAATGGTGATTTTTTTCATATCAGTTTGGTTTTTTTGTCTCCAATGTCAAACATTTCCTTATTATATTTAATTCCAAAAAATTTAGTCAGTTTTCACCAGACGCTAAGTTCCTTTTCTTGTCAGAAATTTTTATGCTTTGAAAAACCATTTAGGTTAAACCACTCTCACCACTCAAAATAACCCGTATTATACTTTCACAAGTTCATGTTACTCTTGAGAAATTTCAAAAGCTACTTCAACTTTGTCCTTTCAGAGAACTGACTTTTCGTCTGAATTGATTCATAGGCCTTTGTCTCATGCTGTGTTGACTGATTATCTTCATTCTGAACCTACTTGTGTAACCCTTACTTCCAATTCTTCACTTTCAGGGTAATAGCCGCCATTTATTGGGTGCCTACAGTATGGCAACTATAATGCTAAATACAGCTCTTCATTATCACAATTCACGTAATCCTTCTATTGACACAGAAGAAAAAGCATAGCTGCTTAAATTAGGAGAATGAAATGCAGAGAGGTCAAGTGCCCAAAATTCATACCATTGTCCAGTAAATGATAAAGCCAATATCTTTAGAAGGCAATTCAGTGATTTTTATTCCTCATTGCAAATTTCTACATCTTTTGTAACACCGGAACCTTTTTTAACCAGGTAGCTGTAGAATCAAGTCCAGTTGTTCTTCAACATTTAAAAACTATTTCCCTATAGTCTAAGATACAGGTTGAATTACATTCAGATTTCTTTCTACAGTTGCTATAAATTCTGAGTTCATAATATCATATCCTCCTAAGCTTCCATACACCACTTCTCCAATATTTCAATAGAACGAAAAATAACAAAGTAGAAAGGGCATTAACTGCGCAGTCAACCAGGATTCCATTCAAATCTAGTTCTTCTGTTTGTAAGCTATGTCACTTTGGGCAATTTATTTAATTTCCCTTAGGCTCAGTTAGGTTTTTTCTCATTGAGGATAATATCTATCTTGGGGTGGGTTGCTATGGGAATCAACTTAATATAAGTGTAATCGTTTGGCACATACTTTGTACAGAATATTTGTGACTTTATTTGGAATTAATATTGAACCGGCAATTCTTTTCATCACTCCTTAAAAGCCTAAGAGATAGTTTTTTAAAACTTGGTCAGGTTTATCAGATTCTATGGTTTTAGTTTTCTGACCCTCTGTAGTGTGTGCCAAGTTTACCATTAATTCACTATTCAGTCACTTATTTAGCTAGCAAGTAAGCGGCAACCAAGTTTTGCAATAGAAGTACTGCACTAGGTTCTGTGCTAAACAACGGGGGTCCAGGGTTATATGACAGCTCACTCCCAGTAGTGAAGAAGGTGACATTCATATATGAAGTGAATAGGGAATGAGAGAAATAAAAAATAGAACTAAGAATACACCCCACGTGTTGAGATAGAATTATCCATCTCTCCCCCAGCAAGTGGTCTACACTCAACAGTTCCTTCAATTTGCTTTCATCTGTAAGTTTAGAAAGTCTATATAATACCCTTCTAAGATCTATTTCATCAAAAAGGGATATCTTTATAATCATGACATATTTGGTTCTCCCTTTTAGTTCTTACTTAAAAGCCACTGAGTTTATTTCCATTCTCAGATACGTAAAATTTATTACAAATAAAATGCCTATTTTGCAACAATTACCAAGTGACATCCTTTCTGCTAGGTCAGGTTTTTATAGAATGTTTTGAGTACTAGCTCATTTATTTGATACCTAGCTGAAAGTGAAATTTTGTAACTAACCCTTAGTCTTATTTTTGGCTTTTGTTTGTTTGTTTGTTTGTTTGTTTTTTTCTCTGGTACCGGAGATAGAACTCATGACCTTGCGCTTGCCAGGCAGGCGCTGTGCTGCCGAGCTAAATCCCCAGCCCCTGTCCTGTTTTTCTTAATGATTTCAGAGACTCATCCAGACTCCCTTTTCTTCCTTCTTCATTACTCCCATCATATCTCAAAGCTTAAGACATTATCTCTTTGTTCAAATGTTACTGAAGTAATCATTTTTGCTACATATCATGAATGTGGCTATGTACAGCAGAACGCTCAAGTGGATGAAATGTAGGGAGAATTAACAAGCACCTGAAGACATGTAGAACTGTAATCATGACACCCTCCAGAAAATGTTAAGCAAGAGTAGTCAGACACACTTTTGTCTGTGTGCAATAATATTAGATGAGGAAAGGTGGCTCCAACTCTGAATGCATTTCTTCACCTTGAAAGCATATTTACTGTTACAAGAACTTTATTACTACAGCTTCAAAATAAGGAGTGACCTATAAGTTGAAAACTGGAAAACCACACCTTTTTTCCTTTCATTATTATTACACCAATAATCTCATTCATAACACAGTTTTCTACAGAACATCTTCTATGTACCAGGCACTAAGAGATTTGTAAGTTCAAAAGAGAATATAGTATTATCATAGTTGCTGAGTATTTTCTAACTAAATAGGGTAAGACAAATTTGTAGTTGAAATAATGTTGAAATGGTTACTATCTAAATACAGGATAGAATTGGACTTCTAACAGAGACGAACAAAGGAGGACAGGGGAATCAAAGAAGGCCTCCAAAGGGAGACTATTAGTGACTTGAGTGTTTAATGCATAAGTAAAATTTACACAGGATGATCAAAATGATTGAATTCCAGCATGCCCATGATAACTTCTTCACCATGAAGACTGGCAGCTTTCAGTAATCACAGTAGAGTGGGTGTATTCTGTGTAATTTTTAATGTGTGTGTTGCCTTTTCTTTTTCTAGAGAACAATCTGTAATTCGTAAGCTTCATTTGAAACACAGATGTAAAGAATACTTCCTTATACATTAGATTCATATCAATATTTCATCAACACAGGGAACCAAAGCCACCGTCCTTTACAGAATAGTTCAACTAAGATAAAAGATAATAGTTTTTACATGCTAAGCAAGATAAGAAGCGATTAATCCTTGTCTTGTTATTTAAGATTTTAAAAAATTGAAATGTGGTTATTTTACTTAACTTTCCTGTCAGTAGTATGAACTTATATGGGCTTAAGAAGTGATTTGAAAGACTGTGTTAAGAAGAGTGTCTTATTGAGGACAGCTAACACAAATCACTGTAGACCAGGTGGTTTAAGCAACAAAGTTATATTTTGCAATTCTGGAGCTAAGGGTGCTGGCTCGATCTAGCTTTGCTGAGGGTTCTTTTGTAGTTTGCAAACAGCTAACTTCTCCCAGCAGTCACAAACTAGCTCTGTAGCCTCCTCTTACAAGGATACTAATCTCATTCCTGAGGGTTCAAAACTCAGAACCTAATTAAGTCACCTCCATATACTACCAAATCAGGAATTAAAGATCAACACAATGAACATGTCCATTCTGGGGAGTCACATATATGTTTAGTCCACAGCAATGTGAAGCCAGATCTCATTTTATCCCGCCCACTTAGCATGACAAGGTCAAAAGAAAAAGTAGTTGTGCTGCTTTGCCTTTACTTTCTCTCTTGTCTCATCATCACTAGAATTACTGTGGTTAAACCAAACTAATACATGTATAATTTTGCTTCAAAGAAAAAGCTTTGACTCGGTGTACAGCTCAGTGGTAGAGTACTTGTATAGTATGTATGAGTTCCATTCTCAGTGCAAAACACCCAACCAGGGGCTGGGGGTTTAGCTCAGCAGCAAAGCGCCTGCCTGGCAAGCGCAAGGTTGTGAGTTCAGTTCCCATTACCGGAGAAAAACAAAAAAAAAAACCCAAACAAACAAAAAGAAACACCCAACCAAAACCTTTCCAGCCCCCCAAACAAAACAAGCACACAAACAGGTGAAAGAAGGAAAGATAAGAAGAAAAAAATGAGTCTAATTGATCACATTTCACCATAATTCATAAGAACTGTATTTGCTAGGACCTAGAACTGTAGGTTCATTTTGGAGACATACCAATGAATGGGTTTGATATGTTTCCAAATATATTTGTTAAGAGGAAGTATATAATCTGTATTCAGCCATAATTTTGATGCTTAATTCCCAGTTTCAATCATAAATTGTATATAACTAATTGTTATTTTACAGAAGGTAAAAGTATAGTAAGAGTATAACAAGGATTTGGGGATGTAGTTTAGTGGTGGAAGACTTACCTAACATGCATGAGGTTCTGGGTTCAGTTTCCATCAATACACACACACACACATACACACACACACACACACACACACACACGCACACACACATACACAAAGTGTAGAAAGTATACTTGCTGCCTCTGAACATTTAAATTTCCTGTTCTCCGAAGATCTACTATCTCCATAAATAACTTGCATTAGCTACAAATTTTTCAAAAGTGGATATTTCCATTTCTATGGAAACTCCCCTAGTTTACCTTCAACTTGCTTAGCGAAAACAGCCTTGCCATTGAAACCCAAAGACCAGGCTCCAGTGCGTGTTCTCTATTTTGCAACCACATGATATTAAGCAAATAATGTCTTTTTCTAAGTTCTCCTGGGCCTGACACTTGACAAATGAGAAAAAGAAGATGAGATCATCTTTGAATTCCCTTATGGTTCTTATATTTTTAATCCCTTTATAAGTCACTCCCAACTTCAAAATTCCATATGGTTCTGCGTTGTTGTTTATTTTGAGCTTTTATTTTTATTGTTGTCCTTGTTCCTCTCTGTGGGTTTCTGTTTCTACTTTGTTTGACAGCAGTGTCTTCATCTGTCTTTTGCAACACTGTATCCTTTTCAGCAGTTCAACTGAGTCAAGTAGAAGGGACCTTTTTCCTACGAGAAATTTTGTTGCAAAAGTTTACAACTAGAAACTTCATAAAGTTTCATAAAATTCAACTTTCCCTTATAATTGGGATTTTATTTACTTTGGAATTTTGCTAATGATTTGACCAGTGCTGGTGGTTTAGAGCACTGTCTAATAAATAAAGGGAAAGAAAGTGGTGTTTGTATTTGTGGCATCCTTAGGTTCACATTGTGCATGTCCTAATGTGTCCTAGCATGAGGCATTTATGGAAAGGCCCTCCGATCAAACAGCTACTCCCAGAGACGTATATGTGATCTCAGTCAAGTGAGCTGTCCACTGAAAGAAAGTCTGAGCTCAGCGGAAATGACCATGCGATGCGTCGTTGGTGTCATCTAAGAAACTCCACATGAATTGGACCCACAGACCATACCAATCCTTTACCATTTCAAAGCGGCCTCTGCTGATTACAGATAGGCCCATGGAACCTGGTCCTATGGGCTTATGAATGATAACCATTTTTAAAAGACCCTTAAATAACTTTAAAAGACAGCACTAAACTGGGATATAGTGAGATGCAGGAAAATTGAAAATAGGAAAAACTGAAAGGTATTTTCATACTGTAGAGCTCCACTGATCAATCCACTTTGAAATGACCTAATAAGCTGGGGGGAAAAAAGAAAAAAAAAAAAAAAAAAAACAACCCAGCAAAGTAATGACTGTATTTAAGGACTGGCTGGTTATACTTTAGAAACCTTATTAAACCCTATTAAACCAGAACAGAACAGTTTAGTTTCAACACCTGAATAGAATGCAAGCAGTTTCTCACAAGATACAGGTTGATGTGACCCACAGGCATTTGATATATGCCAAATGACAAAAATCAGGGTAATTTTATCAGTGGATACATCAGTAACACACTTTTAAAAGAAAATACACCTCCCTTGTGGTCAGGTGGATATCCTTATTGATGACAAATTTGAAATCTCATTATTGTCATTGGGAAATGCATGTTAACATAGAACCCAAGAGTAAAAATTAGACAACTATGCATTACTTGGCTACTTTATTCCCCAAAATTAAGAAGATTTAAGGCCGAGGCTAATTGAATGTGCTTATATAATCTCCAATCTGAATTTTAAATGAACTAATATGAATTTTTTCAAGATATACAATCCTTTAAAAACTTACTGAAATTACTGAAATAGTAAGATTCCTCCCTTCTTTGAAAAATTTGACATACTTTTTTCTTCTTGTTTTATTTCTTTTAGCTTAAAACAGTGACAATGATTATAAATGTATAAATAAAGTTTGGGATTTTAATTTGGTAACCAACTGTGGAGTTCAAACTCTCAGAACTGTTTCTAGTGTTTTGTTTGTTTTCTTTTTTCTTTTGTTCTTTCCTTCATTCTCCTTTCTTTTATTTCTAATTGCATGATAAATTCCGGAAAATTTCTCACTAACACTTCAACTCTAGATTTAATGAAGTTGCTGAACTTTTAACCTTTGATCCCAGCACACTTGAAAACTACTGCACTAATTTTTTTTTTCTGTACTTCTGTCAGATATAGTAAGGACAAGCTTTTTAATGCTTTATTTATCCGTGCTCATACAATGGCAAATGGAAGGGATTTAATTCTTTTACTGGTCTTTTGCAAAATTGTGGAAGGATAAAACAATGCTGGAGCCCCTGACACCCCATTTCCTGGCCTGCTCTTCTGCTGGTAATTAGATGCAAAGAAAGACGTCTTGCGTGTTGGCTTCCAGTGAAAAGTCATTTATTAACCCTGAGGCATCAACCTTCCCAACAGAAACGGCTGTTTTTACCATTGCATCTTCTGTCTTCCAAACTCTTCCTGTGTTTTCTGCAGAGTGCTCTGCCTGCAAGCTAGCACAGGCAGCTCTTCCCAGAGCTCCAGAGCCTAACAAACAGTTGAGCAGTGTTCAGAGGGATCCAAAGGAAGGAGCATGTTTTACAATGTAGAATTTACACTTATCCTCCCCTCTCTGCTCCATTAAACACCTATAAACACAGCTCCAATCTTTGTTTTTCTATGGGAAACCAAGAAATCCAGGCATTTCCATCTTATTTGTTGGAGGAATCCTTTGATAAGCAGTGAACACTAGAGGGGGAGCTTACCCGTTCCAGAGAGGGAAAGCCTACCACCCTGTGCCAGAGAATCACAGTGGTGCTAGGGAGGCCTGGCTGAGATTTGGTCTGCTGTGGTTTTCAAGTCCGGAAAAGCGTGGCAGGTGGTCAGTCAGTTTGTTGTCATTTTCTCAAAACTCAAGAAATCCTACATACGGAATGTGAGAAGTTTAGTTGCTGGTCATACCATGGCATGGAATATTTTTAAATCCTGTTTGAACAGGAGGAATAGGATTACAGAGGCCCCTCCCCCCATGAGAACTGTCTCTCATTTAAATGTCTGAGGAATGATGGAATGAATTATCATAAAATTTTGACAAATTTGATGGCTCAAGCAAAAGGAGGAAACAGGCATCCCAATCATTAGGTTCTAATAGGACATGACATTTAAAATGAGTTTACATGGCAGTTAGACCTTTGCTTCTCTTTCCCCTTATTTAAAAATACTGGCATCATTTTCCTTTGAAAAGGAAATTATTTCAGTTTCTCTGCTCTTGAGTTTAAAGATAATGAATCTTTTTTTAGCCACTACCTATTTCCTTTCCTTATAATCGTAATCTAAATACTTTCCATAATTTTCCTAAAATTGAGAAAACTTAAAATATGCCTTGGAAACTAGCTGCATATTTCAGTAGAAATATTTACTATGATTTCTCTAAGAAGAAAATGTAAGCTGATCTTTCATTTATTATGCTTGATTTTTTTTTTAGTAACAACTTATAAGACAAGAGATAAGATATATTTATTTAAAAGGAAAAGAAAACTACTTTCCAAAGAGAAAAAACTAATAGTAAGAATGGGTTTTAAAAAGTACTGAAAACATAATTGTTTTCTCTGATGCCGTACACTACTACTTCTTTAACAAAGCAAATATCAAATTCTCTTAGCAAGTAACTATCTCATTAACCCACAGTAGCAACTCTTACTATGATGTTTATATATATATATATAAAATGATGTTTATATATCTGTGTATATAATATATGTATATATTATTTACTGAAGTGCTTTGTTTTATTTTTTAAAAATCCTATCACAATTAGTGTGACCTTCGGAAACATCCTGAACTTTTAGTTTAAAACTGAACTAGTTTATAGCAATTATAAATGATGTACCTTTAGCTGTTATTATAAACCTGGATCTTTCTGGTAAAAAAGAAAAGGAAGTGCAAAGAATTTAAGAACCATTTTTAAAATGATTTTTACTTTTTAGAAAACTTAGTGGAAAGCAGGCATTTGATTTTAGAAAACTAAATTGTCTGTTAACTGATCAGCTCTGACTTTCCTTAAAATTACTTTATGTAAACAGAAGAAAGTTTTTTGAGCTTTTCCCAGCAATAAATAAAACTGTGGGTTAATCTTGACTTTCCAGGGGATTTCCTAGAACTGTGGTGACTACATCTTTACATTTCTCCCCTGATCCCTGAAGTTCTTTCTCTAGGGGTTCATTCAAGGTTATCTGTCATCTCCTACAAACTTGGACAGCAGCACATCTTTAAACACTGGTTTTCACTCCCATAGCTAAATAACAGAGTGGCCGGAGCTGGAATAGAATTCACTAGTGCTAAGAGTCTGCAGTTGTACATTATAGAAGGCAACCATTGGCTGCTTGGTGAAATCCACCTGGAGATTGATGGTCAGGTGTGTAATATATGCACGAGTTTGCCCATAGGTGACACAAAAACTGTGTGAGCCACACGTGACTTGTGACTTTTAGAATCTATTAACCCTGAATTAGAATTTTCCAGAGTCCAGCTTTATACTAAGATAAATATTCATTTTAGTCCCCACTTGAAGAATTTGAGGAAAATCAGAATAAAACTGAAGATGCCTGCAATACTTGCCTTCAATTTATATGTATCATTGTATAATAAATATGTTCCTCTTCTACATTTTATGCCTCAACTTCAGATATAAAAGCATTAAAATAAAATCAATATTTAAACCTCATTTCATACATAAAATAAATGTGGGATGCTGGAATAGAAAAGGATGAGATAGATGATGGAGCTTGATCATAGAAATAATTTAATAGAAAATTAGCTAAGTGAATATTAGGTTTACTTGACTGGGAAAATTCAATAAACTTTCATTAAGTTTTTGTTTTTATTTAGGAACTGTATGGAAGTGATAGTGTTTGCTAATGACTACAAGTATGGCAGAATTTATGTCATAACACTCATCCTTCAAGATTTTTCAAGTATCACTCAGAACATTTTGTGAAAATGATCTCTGGTCTTCTGGGGTTAGCTCACTGGTGGTACACTTAATTTTGAAATCTACCTAGTATGTGCAGTGAGAGAGAGAGAGAGAGAGAGAGAGAGAGAGAGAGAGAGACAGAGAGAGAGAGAGACTGAGAGAGAGAGAGAGAGACTGAGAGAGAGAGAGAAAGGAGATAGAGTGAATATCCCCAAAAAGGAAAAAAGATAACAAAAATGAATCCTTAAAGATGTGAAATTAAATAATGAATTTATTTTTAGCACTCATGATCATTCTCCACATCAAACTGTGTTAGGAAATTTACTTGACAAGACAGAAATCTATATGTTTTTATCAAATTGTTCTCACAGATGTCAATAATTCCTTGGTTGGTTCATGTATTCAGTAAGTAAATACTGAACATCCACTATGTTTGAACAAGTGACAGTGGTTAACCTTAGATTAGATGTGGCAAAAAAGAGAAAAGGTATCAATGGTATAAGCAATGGATTACACAAACCACATTAGTGCAATACTACATTGAATTTATATATATATATATATTTTCTCCCATGCACTTATCTATGAATATGGAAATGTATAAAGATGTGAAGTGTGCCTGTGTGTAATTCTCATTTATACCAACCTACCACAAATCCAAATATAGGAAAATAATGCCATAAGGAAGAACATGGCATAAACACAATTTTATTCATCTAAATACCTGACGTAATCTTAAAAATTTGGATTCTGGGAAATGTATTCACTTTCTTATTTTAATGAGAATATATTTTCATAACCATTTAAATTTAGTGGTACTTCCAAATTTAGAGAAAATTGCTATATTTTACATTAAGTAAATACAACATAAGGGTTCCAAATAACATAGTGGCTTGCTTAGAATAAAAAGCACCTGCCAACTAATCAAGTCCCAAAAAATGACTCAATAACCTATCATCTATTTTGCAATTTTAGCATAATGGTAGTTTTTGTTTTTTTTTGTTTGTTTGTTTGTTTTTTTGTTTTGTTTTTTTCTCCCGTACCAGGAACCAAACTCACGACCTTGCGCTTGCGAGGCAAGTGCTTTTGCCGCTGAGCTAAATCCCCAGCTCCTCATAATGGTAGTTTTAAACAAAACCAAATAGCTTATGGAGAAATATTAAAATTTTTGCAAGCATGTGTTTGCATAATTGTATACATAAGTATAAATAATAATGTAATTATTAATTTGCAATTTAGTTCTACTTGCCTATTGAGTCATTCAGTAAATTATCATTTTATGAAACACAAATATTTGTGCAAATTTTGTGATATAAAATTATAATAGCCAAGGACATCAGTTGGCTTAAAAAAATCCCCTCATTCTCAGTTTATTCTAATATTTAAAGTAGAAGAGTTACAGAAATTTTCTGCAATTTGTTGCAGAAAGAACAAAATGACAGAAGACACACAGAAAGAGAGAAAGAGAGAAAAAGAGAAAGAATTTACTATGCACTAAATAATTCATGTGGATTCAGAACAACTGAGCTAAAGAATAGGGGGAATAGTCAGGCAATAATGAAAGTAGATTTGCCCTAAAATATTTAAACTCAGAATTTAGAGTTTGACAGCAGCATATCTCTGATACTTTAAGTGAATGAGAAAATGAAACCTCTGATTTTAGAGTTCCTTTTTTTTTTTTTTTCATAACAATCATTCTCAGTAGTTTAGAGAAAATGTAGGAGGTGGGGCTAGGTCTTAGGGCAAGACAAGGACCATGGAATTTGGCTAATTCCATGTTCTTGATTTGGGTGTCTAATGTTCACTTTTATGATTGAGAAACTTTTTTCAGTGCCCTGAAATCAGAGCAAAATTAGTATCCCTTATGCACTTTTTTTCCATTTTTGTTTATCAAAGGGTCAAGATGAATATTAAGGGAATAAAAGTATACCAAGATTTGCCAGTTAACATTGCCTGAGGACCCTCAAACAAAACTCAGTCTAGCGATGTAATTGCTAAGAAATTTATGAAACAGGATCCAATATCTTTTGGGGGGGCTGGTAAAAACCAAGGTGACTGGAGATCATTAGCTATGCAAAATAGGTTAAGTGAAACTGGTGTTAGGGAAGAGTGATCATTTCTACAATTTTAAGGCAGATTCTATATTACTTCAAGACAATTTCTTGTAGGTGGAATGCCATGTCAGGTTTTTCCCGAAGTGCTTCACCTACCTCATTTCTTGATCTTATTAACAACAGTTACACAGGCAAAGTCAAGATCATAAGATGCGTGGTCCCTGGAAAAATGGAGTTTTATGAGCTTAGATGCTTTGCGCAGTGCCATCCATAGCACTTTAGGAAGGATCTAATATTTCAAATATGATACAAAGGGATATCAGCATTGAACAGTGGCATCAAACATATTAATATACAACTGTTTCTTTAAAAATGTTATTAATAAAGAAGAAAATCCTGGAATAACAAAAAGTAAAATGAAAATTATATAAGTAAGAAAGAGAGTAGGCATGCTTTGTTTAACTATTGAAAGTAACACCTCAGGCTGCTTACCTCATGGAATTGCTATTTCCATGATTGCATTATTTTTTTAAAGGATAAAGATGTTACATAAGTAAGATCCAAAACTATTCTCCATCAGGTCTCCCTGAATGGTGAGAGCTGGGTATTTCTACATCCTCTCAGAATGGATAAGAGTCACGTCTTCCCTCTGCACGCAGTTTTTCGTTATTCAACACAAGATTTTGAGCCCCAGAGTATCACTGTGCACGGTAACCCATTGAGAGTTGTTACTAAGGACTTCACATTATCCTTAGTTCATCACAAGGAGCTAGCTTAGTTCAATTAGAAAACAAGTTCTATAAAATTTGAAATTCTTAAGTGAAATTGATAAAGGAACTAAGGCACCCAGCAAAAGGCCCAGTCAAATCAGTGGCTTGCAATGTGTTAAATGTGTTTATTTGTACTTTCAAAGTTCAGGTTTCCTCATACATTTTCATACTGATAGAGATAAAATGCTAAAGTCTTAAATCCCTCTATGCCATGCTGAGTTGCTAAGGGCTGTTGAGTTTTTGTTATTTCTTCTCTCGAGTTAGCTCTGATTACGCCTGCTGAGTGAAAAATTTGTATTTGCCGACAGAAATAGGAACCACCCCACGTGCACATGCACTGAGCAAATGCTCCAATACATCACAAAGATTTGCTCAACCCACCTTCAGAGGCCAAATCGAGCATGTTATTTTCTGTTTAGATCCGATTCTGGAGCCTATCAGTCAGGAGTGTTTTCCAATCTCTGATTAAAGCAGGGCCTACAAAGCTGGAAGTGTTCACACACAGTCTCATTAGAGCGCTGGATAGAGTGACCCAGGCCTTCTAGCACAAAGCTTTGAGTGAACTTCAAATATGAGAGTGCATCAATCAAATCCAAGCAAGGCTTTTATGTCATTTTTCTACTTTGCCTTTAAAGTCCTATAGGAATGCCCTTTCCAGCTGTACAGCCAAAATGCATTCAATAGAAACAAAAAAGCAAAGACCACCCCAACCCCCTGCCCCCTCCAAATGGGGATGGTTTTACCTCCCCCACCAAGCATTAGAGAGTCTTCTGTGTGTTTTAAATTATTTAGCATGTTCAACAATTCAGCGGAGTATATATTCGCATCACTCAGTGGCTCTGTGTTAATTATCAGTGCCCATTTTAGGGGGAAACCAATCAGGTCAAAGGCAATGAGGATGCATATTGTATGTTTTAAATAGAGTAGATGAGAGGTTGAAGGAAAATACAGCAATGCTCACAGAGATTTTTCACACCCTGCCTTCAGTTCTCAATTCCAACATTAATTCTCCATTGTCTACATTGGCTTAGACCATCAAGGAAACAAACAAACAAAAGAGCGAAAGAATAAAGAGATAAGGAAAGGCCAATAACTTTGGCAGCAAAGCTGATAAGGCACAAGTCTGAGGAAGAAGCTTAAGGCATTTGGTGAATGTCTTTCCTACACACTTCTCAGGGCAGTAGAGCCATTTTCAGAAGTACATCTCCAAAACATGGGCTTGACGCAAAACAGTATAAATTTTCCCACTAGTATCATTAGAGAAAAATACATGGGTGCAGTTAGCAGTGATTATGAAATTTAGGTACTTTCCTTTCAAACATAGGGCCAAAAAGTACTGCAGCAGGCTAACATCAGCACAAATTTAGTAAAATGAGCTATTGAATCTTGAAACACAAAATAATTTAAAGGAAGAAAATAAATCCTTATTGTAGTGTAGATAAAGTTTCCTAAACTTTGCCCCTCTTTCTAACAAGTTCATATTTCATCTATTCCAGGTAAATCAGGACCCAGGTGGATCCAAGCAGGAAAAGTAACATACCAAAAATACAATGCACACCACAGTATTCGGAAGGTATTTTTTTTTTTCAAGGAAATTCCTTGTATGTACACATTTGATTCCATCTCCAGTATTTCTAACCAAATACTAACCACAAATAGCACTTTGCCCACTCAGGTATATCGTGGCAAGTAAAAGAGTGTTTCATTGTAGAGTAACTATTTTTTAAACATAGCATATGTTTCTTTGTAGTTCTTCAGATGTTTGGAAGAATTATGCAGACTTTATACAAGAGGACAAGAGCACTATGTACTTGATAGTGTCTCATTTGTGCTTTCCCTACACTGTTTGAGGGGGCCTCTGTGTATATTGTTTTTTTAAATTAGATTATTTCATAAAACTCGATACACTCTCTGATAGGAACTTTTTGTTCACTTCGGCATCTTTCTCCTCTGGAGCCGAAGTTCATCTTTACTTCTAGTCAGGCCAAACTTTTCTTTTTAGATTTCTAAAGTAAAATAATGAAACAATGATTTTTCTTCTCTAGAAAGTGCTTATATGACAATGAACATGAGTATTAGTATTAGTAATACTATTAGTACTAGTGTTAATTTAAGTTGATCATCCCAGTATTTCACATACTTTAATCTAGCTTTCCAGTCAGACTTTTCTAGTGATTTCTGAGGATTATTTTAAGAAAGACTTTTTTTTCAAATTAACATCCTAAGGAGCAAATACACAGAGTAACGAAGTTTTTTTCAATCAATCTTTTCTTCTTTAAGATATTCTTGCCTTCATTTATATTATTTAGGTCCATGTAGGACTAAAAGTCTTATTGCAGTGTTATAAGCAACAAAATAAAAGCACATTATGAAATTAGTTTATTTGGCTGTATTTGTTTAGGATAAATTACAAAATCCCATATTCTAACCTACATTTTCCATTTTTATCTCAGTATTACTTCTTTAAAGGAGTAAATTCAAATTGGAAAAAAAATAGGTATTTCCTAGAAAATTGTACAAGTCATAAAAATCACTGTTTAAGGGGATAAGTTCTTATCCCATGACACAAAGTATGTAACTCTGCGAAGTTAGTTTTTACAAATTTCTTCCCCAGTTTAATTATGTTCCAAGTGATCTCATAATGGAGCCACACAGAGCTCTTACAAGGATGACAGAGTTTATATTTGTCAGTACATAAAACAATATCTGCAATGCGACAATTGTTCACAAAATGTTAGCTGTTTTTTGTGAAGTCAGTGAGAATAGTTTTCATGCTAGACACATAAATTATACTATTCAGTTCAATATATTTAACAGTAACTAGTAATAATTCAAATATTCTTATGTAAAATAAAATGCTCATTTCAAGCAGACATCATTGATCTTGTTTAAAATATACCTTTTAAAAGAATAATCAAGAGGAGAGTGCTGAATGTCTAAATCTTATTTTATTCACCTTTTTATTGGTATGTGTTTGCAGCGCAGAATAATTACATGGGCTGTGCAGAGTAGATAAATGTACATAACATATCTTAATTCTTTTTATTCTCCTTCTTCTCTCTTCCCTCCTCCCTCCTTCCATCCCAAAATGCTCTTCCAATTAAAAAAGGATCTGTCTCCTCTTTTTTTCTGTTGCCTGTCTTTTCTTTGCACTTTAAATTTTTTATACTTGGAGTTTATCACATAAGAGAAGCTATGTGATATTTTAGCTTATATGTCTGATTTGTTTCCCTTAATATTAGGTCTCAAAGTTCATCCATTTTCTGACAGATGTGTCAAATTTACCTTTCTTTATAGCAGAGAATTACTCCATTGTGTAAATATCACATTTTCTTTATCTATGTATCTAATGGTGAATACATAGAACACTTCCAAGGTTGAGCTATTATAAATTGTGCTGCTATAAACCTCATTATGGATGTATCATGGTAATATGATGTCTTTAACTCTTTGGGGAAAATACCTAGCAAAAGAAAAGCTAGGTTAAATAAAGTTTCTGGTTTTAGTGTTTTGACGAATGTCCACTCTGATTTCCATAGTGACTGTACTAGTTTATATTCCCACCAACAATGTAAAAATTTATCAAAAGCCAAGATATGAAAATAGAATCTGCTGGAAAACAAAATATGCAAAACACTTGAAGACTTAGGCACGGGTAAGGATTTTCTGAGCAGAACCCCACTGCTCACGAAATAATAAGAACCAACAAATAATATTATATCAAGTGTAAAGAGCTTCTGTGCAACAAAAGAAACAACCAACAGAGTGAGAAGAGTGAAAAGATAACTTAAAGATGGGAAAAATTTTTCCAGTTACTCCTCTGATAGAGGACTAATATCTAGAATATATAAAGAACTCAAAAAAGTGAGCACGAGGAATAAAAGTCCCAAGCAAAACATGAGCAACAGAAATAAATACATACTTCTCAGAAGATGTACAAGTAATAAAAGAATACATAAGAAAATCTTCAACATATTTGGCCATCATAGAAATAAAAATCAAGCATCAAAATTCATCTTACTACAGAAAGAATGACTACCATGAACAACCAAACAATACATTCTGATGATGTTGGAGGGAAATACGCTGATGTCGTGAATCTTTCAAATTGAAGAACAGACATATAGTCTGCCGGTTTTGTATATAGTAGCTTTAATTTAGAGATTTTTTTACATTTTTCTTACTTTATGATCATCATAGGATGAGATCCATAAGTTTTGATTGCCATATTAAGTGGACATTTTTTTCATTTAAAAAATAAAATTTCTTTGCTCATTAATGTAACTGTTCAATGGGCACTAATGGTATAAATTAAGTATAACATACTAATATTTATGCCGCACTTTGCCCTTTGGGCAATAGACTTAAAAAAAATGAACAATATAGATAAAGAGTTTGCTTTTAAATTTAACTAAAAATTTAGAAAGTTTGTCAATGAGGTATACTCTTATTCATCTAAAAGAGTGAATGCAAATGAACAAGATAAAAATTAGAATTTGGAACAAGGTTTCCAAATGTGAAAATAAAAATTTAAACATCAACTGTTCTGACTTGGAACACACTGAACTATGAACTAAGCCTCAGTATGAATGTTTAAGGACTCAGGACATTTCAAGAGTGTTCTTAAAATCCAGTCCAGTGCTATAAAAAGTTTAAAAGTTACTGTACAAAATAAAAATACTTATATGTATACTGCCTCAAGGTTTGAAATATAAATGTTTCTAACTGTTTTTTAATGCACAAGGGGAAAAAGGAAAACATCAATTTGACACCAGTCATAAAATCTATTGAAGGAAGAATACTTTATACTCATAGGTTGTGTTTCCCATGTGAAAGATGATACTAAAGTCCTGGATGAGAAGCATTATAGTTTTTTGTATTAAATGTACCACATATCCCAAAACTAGTTCATGAATTTCATTTTTTAGTATGTTTACCTTAACACAGACTAGAAAATGAAAATCACTAATGTATACACACACACACACACACACACACACAATCATTAAGTGGTACAATAGAATAAAATATTTCTAAAGCTCTTGAGGCTATTTTGAGACAATTTAAGTGATGAGAAAGTTTATAAAAATCACATCTACATATGTCTTCATAGCCATTGACAATTCTTAATGGCACATGAGACTGTAAATTATACAGCTTTCCCATGATACCACAAAAAGTATCATTAATTATACACATTCACTTGAAATTGCACTTTGTACTGTCAGAGGTGGTTGAAGATGCCTGGATTCCATCCTTACAGTATAACTATTTCAAACACTATTTTGATAAATTTGGAACCAACTTATTTTTTCTGAGCTTTATTCTATCTGGCAGGATGTTCAAGCTTGTGGTAAACACTTTAAAGTTACTATCCTCTTCCCTTGGAGAAAGTAAGTCACAAGCATAGCTCTGATATTATAGAACATCACCACCACCATGTATTTTTTGTTTTCTTATCAATTTTACAGATGGAATACCTTTGTACAATAATACTCCTTAATTTTATATTTGTGGAAACAACTTTCTGTCTCTTTCTAGTAATATTACCTTCAGTTCTTTTGTACAAAGAAGAGAAAAAAAATGTATTAGATTCTCAAACCCAGAGAATATTATCGAATAATTGGGGCTGGTCAAATGGGAGATCAAATACACACACCGCCAGTGGCACTGATAAAGCAAAAAATCTCCAGGCAAACTTAAAGAATTCCCCAAATTTGCTAATCATTAATTTTTAGACCAAGTTTCCATCTACCTACCCCCACTGTTATATCAGGTTGAACAGTCTAAAAGAAGGTAGACCCAAAAAAGCACTTTAAATGCTTTAATTTTTTTTTAATGTGGTACTGTTCTTTTTAAGGATTCTTTCATTTGTGATCAGTCAGAGATACTGACTTTTGTGAGTTAACACAAAAGTGAAATACACTTTTAAGTGCTGTCTCTCTTTGGAGATTTAATGTGCTTTGTAATATCTCTGAGATCAGTCAGAGAGAGACAAGAAGAAAGAAATTTGATTTTGAGCGTGGACCAAAGCTTGGTGACTTGAGAGGCACCTAAACATAATGAAAAGGAAGAAGTTTCAAAGAGAAAGTTGGCAGCTATGACCAGAATCCACAGGGCCAGCAGGACTGACATCAACCAGAGACAGATAGAGAGGGGGACCCTATGATCTCTCTTGATACCATTGACACTTCAAGACCCAGTTTGATTGGGGAACAGTCCAGTAAAAGAACATCTCCAAAGAACACAGCATGGTAGCAGTACTGAGAAAGACATGAAAATGCCAGCTCCAAGGCCTAATGCTGTCCTTTTCTCCTCCAAAGATCACATACATCGGGGGGAAGCAAAAGTCAACATCTGAAACGTGCCCTTTTTCAAGCTTGACTTGAATGAGATAAAGTTGGCCGTATAATAGCAAGATGCTTACCTTTGTGACCTAGGTTCAGTCTAATCTAAGAACAAGTCATTAGCTGATTCCTGGTAGTCTTCACTTACCTCCTGGTGAATAGCTTCTAACCCAGCTTTCACTTTTGAAAAATGTTAAATTAAAATACCACCAGCTAAATATGTGTGGAATATTGAAAATTAGCCCGGAATACCACCACGTCTGTCTTTGTTTCCAAGGTTTCAGTGATCTATGGAGTTTTAAGGGTTCCGAAGGTTGCAACAGATGCTCAAATTCCTATGCACAGAATGAAAAGTGTAAACGGGTATGAACAGTATTTAAACAAAAATATAACAATAAAGACCAGCGAGTTAAAGAAATCACACAGATATTTTAAGCTACAATGTGAATACAAAAAGGGTGGGTGTTCAAGTTCCATAGACAATGACTTAGAACTTCATTTCAGGGGTATATTCAAGAAAAATAGCTTATATTAACACATATAAGTTTTGAAAATTATAGATCCAATAGATTCATCATGATATCTGTTCTAAAAAAAGCATCTGAATCAAATTATATGAGCTAAAGAACAATTGAATTATAACTACAGCAAGTTTTACAGATTTGCTTTCATAGGAATTGTGTTCAAAATGAATAAATAATTGACAATTGTCAAAATAACTAAAGAAAAACTAATGTTAAGAACTCATTATTTCAATTTTGCTGGTACTTAATGTTATTGCAGAAATCATTGACATAGTGCATTCTGTCAGGACATCAAAAATTTGATTAATTTCACATAAAGAAATAGATTAGTGATAAAACAATCTAAACTCTTTCATAGACTATTAATTGAAATTTTATCTTTTAGTACACTAGGCTAGCATTTTGTGGATCATTTCAAAGATCTTTTACTTGAGCATAATCTTAAAAAACTGGAGATTTTTGTATAATCAAGGTAATTTTCCTCTTTGGTTATGTTATGCATCTATTTTATGAAACCAATCTAGAGGAACTTTTGTGGAACCCATATTCTTTGGTGTAACAAAAGTTTGTTTCTTTTAATTATGAGATGAAGAAAGCAAAGAATATGTGATTTTTGTTCTAGAAATAAGCTGAAATTTTATTCTCTTTTGTGAAAGCCTAAAAATAACATATGAACATACAAAAAAGTATAAAAATACTTCTATTGGGAAGGCATTTATTAGTATATAGTCTTTAGTTAATTACAAGTAAATGTTAAGTATTTATCATATAATTAATTTTAGTGAGCTGAAATTTTGAAAGTGGTCTCTTCTGTATTGTAAATATTAAATTGTCTTTATCAACTAGTGTTCCAACTCTTCCTATTTCCCTAGGCATTTCTTTTCACTATTCTAAACTAAGTAAGTGCGTTGTCCTCACCTTTAATACCTACATTAAATGCAAACTTTGGCTATATTTGAAAAAACATTATCATGCTATCCAGTACAACTCTAGCATACTCAGAAACCACAGATCACAAGGCTGAGTTTATATTGTCACTGGCCATCTGAAGTTCTATTGCAAATACAATATTTGTCAGTGTGGGAACATCTTTTCTATCCCCTGTACTAGCCTTCAAAAGTTGTTCATAATTTTAGTATTCTGTGAGTTTCCTATCAGTAACGCCTGTGTTTTCTTTCTCAAAATTCCATTACAATCATCAAAATATATAAGTAAATACATATTACTAAGAAACATCATCTTATAGCAAACATTGGAGGTAATAAATGTCTGCATTATTGTAAAGGAATAATCATTTCAGAAATATTGTTATGAATTCTGTCATTTTAATTCACTAATATTTACTCAGAGGTTACTAGACACCCATTTTTAGAGTCCAGTAATGAGCAAAACAGATACATTTTCCATGCTTATAGAACACACAATCTAGTATGAAGAGTCAGATGAGAAGTATAGAAAAAATGACTATGACATTTTAAATATGTTAAATATCTTTCGGACAAAATGAAGAGGGCAGAAAAATAGCAAGAAACTGAAATGTATCTGTTCCTTATGATTCAGACAATATTAATAGTATGATATTTGTCTAGTTGTATTTTATCTCATAACTTACCTCTAGATATACAGGAGTAAATTTTGCTGTTCTTAGAATACACAGGGGGAGGAAATAACAAAGAAGGATAGCTTTTCATCCAAAAAGCTAGCTGATGATCTATTAGTCCTATAAACCCTCTAATTACCTAAAATAATCTGTGATGATAAAACACTGAGAGTTCAATTCAACTCATATATATTAAGTAGAAGTATGTTAAGTGATTTACTTTATATATGTATATTTTCCTTCATTTAAAATTTGCCAGATCATTTTGGAGCTTAGTGTTATATAAGTAATTGTGATTTGTAATTTGCAAAACATGATGTCATCAAACAATTTAACATTCTAAACCTTGAATGTCTTCTATTGCTTCCCTGCTGAATACATCGCTATATGGAAATGCAATTATGACAGTGGCCTGGATCCATGCCCTTTCTTTCATTTTCACTGCTACTAGAACTATTGAAAAACTATGGCTCTCCTAGTTTTAAAAACGCCAGCCAGAAATTCAATGCTGAATTTTAGTTACTTTAAAATCACTAGTTTTATTTCACACTGCTACTTATAAAATGAACACAATTTTCAAATTATTATTTTCAAAATAGTATTAAGTTCATTTATTTTAAAAAAGAATAGTTTTTGTCCCCTAATACATAGAAGAGTGATAAAAATACCCTTGGAATTAAATTATTTCATATTGCCTCAAAAAAATAACCTACCAAAAGACAAATTCTTAGTAAACAGAATTTGCTGTCACCAATTTCTCTTAAATAGACTTTGGTATTAAACTAAAAGTGTAATTTTTAGACTCACTGATTACTGTTTTAAAAATACACCACTAAATTTTTATGTCACAAGTTAGTAATCTCTTAACCACTCAAGAAGTTCTTAAAAATAATGCAATGAGGACTATTGGGAAAAAGAGGCAAAAAATGGTGAAAACAGCTGCTTTGTAAACAAATGAGGTCCAGCTTTTCAAGTACTTAAGTGGAATGGTTCACTTAAAGTGCAAATGTTTGCGAAAGTCTTTATCTGGTATCCAATAGTGTTTCATCCATCAGTTCTAGACCCCATACCCGATGCAAAGCATGAAAACTGTCTGAAATTTTTTTTTTTTCTGTCTGAAATTTTAACAACAGCTGTACTTAGTGTGGGGTTCCATAAATGTATGGAAAGGATACCATGTGTAGCATCTCATTAATCCTTCGTATAGTCCTTAAATATATTCATTTATTTATTATTTTTATTTTAAAGAAAAGAAAGATAATAAAAACAATGGTATAAACTTTCAAAACAAGACTGCAGGACAGTAACAATGGTTAGTACATTGGGTATTGTTATCTTGAAGGTTTAAATCCTTTCACAGCATCTTAAGAGCATAATTCATACCTGAGTCCTCAGCTTCCTCAGAAGACCTTGGAGAAGGCCTACTTTATTTCAAACTGTAACTCTGTAGAAACCTCTTTGTACCATACAGGACAGAAATAGATAACACTTTATTTCTCAAATGATAGTTCTAAAAAATAGGAGTTATTGGTCCAGTTTAACTCTACATCCATTGATATCTTAAACATCAGGTTTTATTCTGAAACGACAGGTGGACAGGGACTGCTGTTCTGCATTTCTTTCCCAGTGGACTAAAATTGAACCTTAGCCTTTGTATAAAAGAGAAGGTGAGCCAAGGTGCACAAGTTGGAAACCACCTCTCTTGACTACACAGAATGCAAAAATTTCTTAACTATTTAGTTTTGCTTTGAAGAAAGAGTTACATGGAATAAAATGAGCCATAACTTGTGACAGAACTTGTGCCCCTCTACAGAGATGTATCATCTACTGTTTGAGGCCAAGAATTAAGTATTTTCTATAGCTAGTAAGGAAAATCGAATAATTGGACTGTGGTTTATAAGTCTTTTTTCCTTTCCAAAAGAAAACTGTGTAATCTGTAAGTCTCAGTCAAGTGAGGTTAGTGGCTTAAATTGATTCAGTCTTTTTCAGCATACAATTATCTAATGCTCCTTTAACCTAAGTTACAAAATAAATGTTCAAGCATGGATTCTTGTGCAT
Organism: Chinchilla lanigera; assembly: GCF_000276665.1. Lineage (NCBI taxonomy): Eukaryota > Metazoa > Chordata > Mammalia > Rodentia > Chinchillidae > Chinchilla > Chinchilla lanigera. The sequence goes on along the minus strand of NW_004955418.1, from coordinate 19,412,126 downwards.
TTTCTTTTACTAGGAAATCCATATAAGTGTATTAATCTGACTTAAAGTTTTCTTTGAAGGAAAATTTACTTTGTACATAATTCTAAAGTAAATTTACAGCAAGATTAGAAAACTCAAACTACTCCCCTGAAATATAAAACACATAATGTACAAATTATAATGTTATGAGAAGATAAAATTAATTTGATTCAGATTTATCTTTAAGCTTTGGAATGGCAACCATATATAAAGATTATATTGATTGTGTTATATAATTCTATGTATTGTATCTTCAAATTTGATTATATAGTAAAATATGTCTTTTCTAAGCAAAACCTTAGCATACTTATAATTTGATGAAGTGAAAAAATATTCCTTTTGTCTTTTATAAAATCATTAATTCATTAATTCATGCATTCATGCATTCATTCATTCATCAATTCAGTTGATATTAATTGAGTATTTCTTTTGTCCCTGACCACATGATATCATTATTAGGAAGACAATTCTTTCCATGAAGGAAGTTGTGGTTTAATTTCAAGAAGAAAATAAGCAATATCATTACCTAAGTTGAACTACAGTGTTTGTTCTAATCCATTTTTTCTTAAGATTTTAATCATGAGTCCTTATACCATCTCAAACTGGTATTTATTCACCCTGTCTAGAGAATAACAAGCTGAAAAAGTGTTCAGATACCCATTATCTCTGCTACTTTTTCAACTTTAGCACTCAAGTCTTGTTATGAAGAATGTTGAGGAGGTAGGCATTGCTTAACCAGATTTTTGATAGTTAAGTCATTAAGTTTTAAGATATCATTTAATCATGAAGTGCACTCATAAGTTTTAAGAAAGGAGACTTGAAAGGACCTGGAGAACCTTTAGAAATCAGGCACTAGGGAAAGTTTATAATGCAAATGTTCTATAGCAGGAACACTGGTGAATTAAGATTGGTGGTAAATTACCATTAAAGGCGAATTTATAGAAAATCTAACGGGTTCTGTGGAAACACAATATATGCAAAACTTACATAGGAATTACTCAGTTATACTCTACATAAAATAGTTCTTGGCTTGTGGTAGTTTATTTTCTTGGAGGTACATATGTGACTGTATATGTATTTGTTTATGTAAATGTACATGCATATAAGAAATTGAGTTAAACTTCTGGGACTCCTGGAAAAGTTAACACTTTTCAATAGCTTTTCCCAGTCTCTAACACAAAGTATTAGCCCATTTTCTATACACCGTTACCAAGAGCTGGCAGCAGTAATGTGTGTGATAGTATTATAAGGTCATTCCCAGAAATACCATCTCAGAGAAGCAATAGCCGTGGGCACACCGTTTGATCATGGTAGATAATAAGATTACAAGGCTGAGTGTGGCAAAGCAAAATGGGGTGTTAACTATGACTCCATTTCTGAAAACATCCTAGTGCTTTCATATTAAAGCTATACAATTTTAAAAATTAGATTTGTTAGATTTTCTTGAAATGTCTACTTTCAAAAGAATGCATTTTTGTTAATTTTGGTGAGAAGTTTTCATATAACATCATCAAATGTGTTTTTCTATTATGCATGATATTATTCTTAATATATTAAGAATTCACTGATTCATGTTGAAAATAAAAACACCACCTAGACTTGCTTTGCACTTACATTGTTATATATTTTGTATTTTTGAGTGTTTTATTTTAACAATATCATCAGCAAGGAGTACTTTTGAGTAACTCCTGTATTTTTTATGCCTACAATCATTTTTTTATGTCTCAGATCCATAGATTTTCTTCCACTGTTTTCATATTATATTTACTTCCCTTCAGTAACATAATTTAGATGTTTATTTTTACAGAATTAACATTAAAGTTTCAAGAAGTTCATGATAGTTACTGCCTAGCCCCTAAATGTCAACGGCAATAATGAGGACCAAAGTTTTCTTTTGATGTCACAGCTTCTACATTTTTAAATATTATTTTTCATCTTTTTTGTTGAAATTTCTATCTCTAGATGCTTATTAGCATCATGGTCTCATTGCCCATCTTTTTACATCTATGTGTACATTTTTAGAGGAATCCATTTATAGGAATTTATGCTATCTCTTTGCCAGGTATTATTGCATTATCATATGTAGGCCATTATATTACTTTGCTAAGGAAGGTACACCCTTAGAGAATAACCTAAAATCCTTCAGGAAGAATTGGTTTGTGGACAGTTGTACAGGAGGGAATAGCTTTTTTATTGCTTTATTAAATATTTATTTGGCTTGGGTGGTACACACAGTACTAAAAATTGGTAGAACATGGTATATTCCACATGGCCTAGCGAAAGAGTCCTTCAGCAGCACAGTATCCACTGTATCTTGCAAATTACTCTGTTCTATTCAAATGAAATTGGATTAATTGTCTATACATAATCTGATAATACAACTTTAACTTTGAAAATGATATTATATTTGTCAATCATTCAGATTCATGTACACGGCTTACCTGATTGGATAAGAATGTTTAGTTTGAGTTAGTTGTGAGGTTATTTTAATGTTATCACTAAATATGGTGTTTTGCTTCTGGAATATCAGTAGGTAGCAGGTTTGCCTGTCACTGTTTTCTCTCCATTTGCACTTAACTTAGTGATATAAATTTTGAAGGAATGGTATTAAAAATAGAAACCTGGTATTTGAGTTCAATGACCATGTCATGCTGCTAAAAAGAACACCTGAGAGTGGATAAGTCATATAGAACAAACATTTACTTAGTACCATGTGGGTGAGTTGAAATCCAAGGTCGAATCAGCACGTGTAGGTAGGGCCTGCTTGCTGCACATCCCATGGTGCGTAAGCAAAAAAAGGGCCAGAGAGAGAAAGGGATGGAATTCCCAGCTTCAAACCCTCGTATGGTCGGTATTCGTTCATGTAGGCCTGTGGCATTCTTGTGACACAACCCCCTCCCACTGGGCGCCATCTCTCATTGCCTTTGCACTAGGAATTAAGTTTGCAACCCACGCCTTTTGGGGACACATTCAGGCAGTATATTTTGAGTCTGGAGAGAACACATGCTAAAACTTACCAGCAGGGCATATAGTTATTTGTTTTTCTTCTGTAGAATAAGGAAGAATTAATGAAAAGGAAGGAATCGGTGTGCTAAATCATAGACTGACCTTCCTCAAAAAGACACTCCCAGGAAAACTGCAGGAGAATTACAAAAACTACTTTTTCTGGGCTAAAGGATACTTGGTTTCTTCGGAATTGGTTTGCTCACTTCATGTGAATCTCTTGCGTACACACACTCCTCAAAGAGATGCTGAGATAGATGGTAGCAGGGCCGCATCTTCTCTCTGCTTTCATTACTTCCTACAAATAGAGAATGTGCTCTGTCCCTCTTTTTTGATGCAAACTTAAGCAATTGTCTCATAGGACCCATATCTTATTGTGGAATAACACAGAATCATAATGGCAGCTTCTCGTCACTTCTAACTAATTGGCTATGCATATGTCTTCTACTCAGGGCATCATGAGGAATTCTTATAGGTACCTTAAGTAATCCTAAGGCAGAGGAGAGAGAAGATGCAGGAATGGGTTTGGGAAAAACCAAAGGACAAAGACAATGGGTGCTCACTGTTTACATTTAATATAGTAAGCAAAAATATTAAACTATGTCAGTGTCACCCTCATCCAGTAGAGAGAACGCAGGAGACAGAGAGTCAAGATGGTTCAGTGGGTTGTCTTAGCAGATGACCCTGACACAAAGAAGCTGTGATTTTGTAAGTCATAGGGTCCAGAGGGCTTCCTGCGGCCCAAGAAAGAGTAAATTGTTCTTCAGTGTCTTGTGCATCCAAAAGATTAAACAACTGAGAAAGAAAGGCAGATCTTAACAGGGGCTAAATAGCTCGGAGGAGAAGGAGGAGAAGGACAGGCTTGTCCTTATTCCAGAAGCAGTTTGGTAAATAGACACACCTGCAGATACCAGTTGGGTAAAAGAGATGGCAGTAAGCAAGACACCCACCCACACCCTGACCTTTCCCAGTGCAAAACTCCCAGAAACGTACAAAGACACAGGAACCATAGATGATAACCCTGAATAGTTCATATTTTATCCAAAATGAGGGTTGGAAGTAGAACTTTAATTATAGAAAATTAAATACTACATTTCTTGCACAACAGTGACTAAGGATTTAGATCCAGTCCTGCTACAACACTGTCATTCTTACTAAATGATAACTTTTGCTGGCTGGAGAGACAAAGAGCACGATTACTAAGAGGGAAAGTCCCAAAAGATGTATCCAGATGGCATGCTTACAACTTGGTGTAGAAAGAGTGCCATTTAATTATATATTGGGATTTGTTTACAGAATCCCACACAAATAAAAAGAATAAGAGTTTAATCAGACATTATAGCTTCAACCACAGTTTGTTCATAAAACTTGGATTATAAAAGAATCCATGTTATCTTTATGAATTGTAATTTCTAGCCATAGTTTTGCATCAACATCACTGGTGCCAAGTTGATAGGATATATTGCACAACTCAAAGCTACAAAAAAGGCAACTCTTTTCTGGAGTAAAAAGCCCAATTCTTTCTTTGACCTTCTTCAAAACTATAAGTACCATTTCCCAAGTAAAAGCTAAATACAGATCTTTTTTTCATGTGAAATAACAGTCTGGATTTTAGGTAAGAAATATCTTTTTTAATAAGAAAGTATACTGTATTTCCACATGCAAAGTACTTAGAATTGCAATTTGCCTCTCATGAAAAATGTAGGGTATTTCTGTGTATTTGTTTGTCTTGTAGCTTTGGGAATGTGCTATGATTAATTCCACTAATCAGCGATGGTGGGGCTAGACTGTCTCAGACCATTTTCTGTTGCTATAGCATAATACCTGAGGCTGAGTAATTACAAAGAAAAGAAATTTATTTCAATCAATGTTCTGGAGGTTGGAGATCGAAGGTGGGCTGGCCATGTTGGACTTAAGTCTATTGTAGCATCACAACATGGTTGAAAAACAGAAGAGTAAGTTATATGTATGAAAGAAAGAAAATATGAAGGGAAATCTCCCTTTATCACATGTCACACTTGTGGTAACTAATCCTGCCCCACAAGAACTGCATTAATCTCTTTGAATGAACTGACCGCCTTTCAAAAGTCCCACTGTGACTCAATACCATACAATGTAGACCAAACTTTGGCAAAGCTGCAGAAGGGGACAGACCGTACTGGAATGAAAGCTTAGAGATCATAGAACAGAGCTTGACACTTCAAATAGACAACAACGTTGACTTTTTTAAATTATTGATTGAAATCTTACTATGTCAGGGTACGTCATGGTAAAGCAATGAACAAAATCAACAAACCTCTCCTTCATCAAAGTACATGCAATCTGCATAGTAAGTACATAAGCCATAGATATATCAGTAAGAGTGCTTTAAGTAAAGCCAGGAAAGAAGGCCCAGAAAGAACTCAAATATTCCCAGACTTTTTAAATTTAAATTGGGCACTTGTGAAAAAAGTGAAAAGTGAAAAAAAGATGGAAAAGTGAAAAAAGGCTTGAAAGAAATGGAGAAGCCAGTTAACCACAGTAGGGGAGGACATATTGAAATACTGAAAAGTCTGCTACAGAAAACAGTTTGTCTTCAGCTGTGTATATCCACCTTCCCATTACATGTGGTTCAGCTTAATGTAGGACTTGTAACTCTTTTCACATAAGCATATAAATGTATATGCATATACATTAAGAGATATAGCTTAATGTAGGACTTGTAACTCTTTTCACAAAGCATATAAATATATGTCTATATACATTGCTTAGAAATGCACATTTGTATTTTACAAATTTTACTTATCAAAAAATTTCTCATGACATATACACTTCAATTTATCTTACCTCTTAGGCAGGAATTATGTATAATGTATTATGCTACAAAAATCTTTCTTTTTAATATTATTCAAAAATGAACTATAAAACTTATTAGAAATTTAACAGAGGTCATTTAAAGACAAAAGTGAGACTATCTATTGTTTTATGTCATTAAGCTCTTTTTAAAAATAAACTACTTAACTGAACAGTTAAAGACCCACTAAATTTTATAATTAGGAACTATCTTGATTCTTTTTAAACTTATCTTTATTTTCATCTTTTCAAATGCAAATTATGACAGTTCTACAATATTTTCTCAGCTTTACAAAATGATCTATGTTTATGCTATTCAAAGGACATTTTCAACCCCAGCGGACTTAGATTTGCCTGGATTTGTAAACCCGTTGTACTCCTGAAGACCGCCTGTTACACCTTTCTTTACACCCTACAGAAAGGCTACATGGAATAGCAATGGATTTTTTGCAGAAAAGCATGCAGCTTAAGAAAAAAAAAAATCCTTTCTGTAACAAATCAATGTATTCCATACATTACTCAGTAGCTGTGGTTTAACTATGGTTTGGGAGGTTTCATGAAAGAAGGAAATGAAGGCAGGAGGAGTGGAAAGGAAAATTTTTAAAAAATGATACTGCCTAGCTACAAGCTACAGAGGGAAATTAATATTCAAAAGGTTAAGGTGTCTGTGAAATGTATGTAATGAGTAACACTCATAGTTTGTTACTATAGGTTCATTGCCTCTAATGTTGAGGACGGCACATGGATAATTTACGATTCCCATTGTCCCCTCTGCAGGGATTAATTCTGAATTATTTATGTACCTATATACGCACAGAACTGAAACATTTTAGTTAAAGTCAGCCACTCACTCATAGTCTTGAAATTATGCAGCCCTTGTTGCTAAAAATGATGTTAGCCTCTTGTGATTTAAGTCATAACATTTTATTTTCAGTCCCACTGAGAGAGAAGGCATACAGGAGGGGCAAAATATATTTTTTCTGGGTTAAATCTCAGAATGCATTTTTTAAAGATGTAAATAGATAATGGTAATTTTGCTGAGCCAAATTATTCTTGTAGCGAGCATGTAAATAAACCTTTATTTTATTCATGATTTGTGATATTGTGTCGGTGCACACTAAGACTTGTTTTCATAGGGGTAACTTGACATCCAAGGTCTCTGCATTTCAATAAAGGGAATTCCACCGACATTCTAATTAACCAGAGAGCAGAATTTCAGTTTTGGAAGATTGTTCAAATCCATTCAGATTTCACACCAAATCATTTCATGTTGTCAGACAAATGCAGAAAAGGTACTATTTCTCTCTTAAATCCCACTGGTTACTCACCACTATTAATTCTCCTCTGACTATAACAGAATTGATGAAAAAAATTCAAGTATTTCACATTTCCCTTAAAAATACACCACATTTGGATTGACAATGTGTTTGATAGGTGTAAATTATAATATCACATATATCTAATGTAGTTTCTTTGAATGGAAAAGAAATCTGAACATCTCTTACACAGTCCCCTTTAAAAAATTGGGAGGAAATAAAGGAATGTCTTCCAACAACTGACCATGGACTTGGAATTCAGATGGTCCAGTCTGTACTGGTAGTAGAGTTTATGTTTCCCTAATAATTAGGGTGCATCTATGTAGACTCAATATCTCCGAGGGTATTGAAAATGAAAATAGGTAAGGAATTAGAGTACACAAATAGCAAAATTTTATATATATATATATATATATATATATGCACATATATAAGATATCAATTTCTTTCTTAGCCCCCACTTCATGCAATTCAACAATTGCTAATAAATTAGGAGGAGGGGCATATTGATGTACTGCTTGACTCTAACACAAAGAAGTGTAGTTAGCAAAAAGCTGCAGTGGGTAATGAACAGTATTTTAACTCGGCAGTTTAACCTCTGTGTCTGTCAGCTGTGACCTTTTACCAACCCCAATGAGAGTCTGATTTCTCATTTTTGCTACTCGCTGCTGGATGAGTGAATGTAGAATTTGACAGCAAGAGGTTTTACATGAAAAGGAAAGGTACTTAAAAAGCATGTTTTGTGATGATAGGCTACATTTATTCACTGTTCATTACGCTGGGTGCAGCGGCAGCGTTGGTGGATTGATTGGGTGTGAGCAAGTTGTCTGCTGTGGAAGTGAAGAGGCGTTATTGACCTGCATGGGAGCAGAAGTGACCTCTAGATGACCCCCCTTTCACCTGAAATTGACCTTGAAAACAACCTAGGGTTCATTCCCATTTAAATAGGGGGGGAATTCTTCTAACAGCATGTGAATTATTAGAATTGATATATGGAGCATTTTCTTTCCTCTCCCATCCCAGTCCTCTCTTCTTCCCCCACTTTTTTTTTTTACTTTTACAGAAGTACATGCTTGTAGGGGGTAAGGCGGGTTCTGGCTTTTAAATATCCAGAGTCTGCAGCTGCTCTGCTTGGTGTTTGAACAGATTTATAGAGGGGCCAGCCAGACTTTGGACTGCTTGATGTAAAATTTTACCATTTATCATTATTGACTAAAGCCCACACTCTATGACAGAGCCCAAACCTTACTATGACAATTGCTATTTCAGTTGTTATGGGCCATAATGGACCATAGGGATGATTTAAAGGAGCACAATAGCTATCTGTAATTACACATGAATAATCCATGAATTCTACACCACAAGGCTTATGATCAGACCCTAACAACTAAGGCTTGAGGCATTTATTTTTGTTCTCTCATTGGCACCTGTGCCAAAAGTTGCCAATTTATTAAAATTTAGGCATAACAAGCTCACTTCTCTCATGTTCAAAGTTGTTTTAATTCTTAGTTTAAGATGAATTGCACACTTGAAAATGATAGAGAATTGCTTTTTACCCATAATTTGATTGGTAATTGAACTCAGTCCTTATTTAAAAATGATATTCATGATTATTTCACCCATTCACATGAACAAAATGTATTAGAAACATCATAATTGCTGAAAGAAACAGATAAAAGCAGAATGTTTATCATTATCATCATTACTTTTTAAATCAATATTTTGCTTTCTTCTCATATTTGGTCTAAAAGTTAAAGAGAAAATAAACCAACATCTTAGATTTACTCCTATGATATGATGGAAATTTGGTAGTTCTTTTTTTTGTTTTTACAGTACCAGGAATCGAACTCATGACCTCAACTTGCCAGACAGGCACTTATGCCGCTCAGCTATGTCCCTGGCCCTTGGTAGCTCTTATAGAAGGGCTACTGACTATTGAAACTGATACACTAACCCAGTAGTTCATATTAAGAGCCTCAACAGTAAATTATGCCGAATGGAGAGATGGATAAACTCTTTACTCATGCATCTATGCACTCGTGCAGTCCCTAAAGTTCAAAGTGCTTACCCACACACCTAACAAAAGACCACATTTACTAGTGACTCCTCAAGAAATCCTCACTCCCAGATTATTTCTCAGAGTGGAAGCCACTCCATAGTTATAATACACGTTGAAAGTAATTTTAGGAATGGCTAGCTTTTTCTTGGCTATTTCTACAACACTCTAGTATTTATAGATCCTGAACCAGAAAATCTATGGCAAGTTTCTATAAGCTTCTATCTTCTAATCCTTAGACTGTATAACCCACTGATGGGTATACTCCACTTTGAAATTTTACATTCCTGACAATTTATAAAGCAATTTTAAAAATGTATTTTGATCAACCTCTGCATATGCCAGAGAAGTATCCCTTCTGCCTGAGTTATCACAATATTTCAGGAGTCCCACCTATTGGAGACATAATAGGGTGGATTCACTCAGATGCATTTTCACATTGCTCAAATACTTGCATGCAAAAATACAGGCTTATTAGCAATGTGATGAAGGATTAGTAAATCTGGATGAAAAAATTGGACAGGGTATTTATTGGATTGACTTGACCTATTTTGTATCTAAAGCCCTCCTCAATAATCCTTTTCATTTTATGTTAGTCCTGTGCATAAAAGACAGCAACTAGGATATTTGTACACAATAATACTCTGGCATCCACACAGGGATGCTACTAATCTGACTTCATCCCCACCTTGCCCAGTGAGAGAGGTGCTTACACCTGGGACTCTTCCCAAGCTCCTTAACACCTCACTTCCCCAGTGCATGTTATCTGTTACATCTTACTTTCCTTTTCTCCATTACATTGATGAACCCCTGCAAGGGACCTCAGCAGGTTACAGGACTTGCAAATTGCAATTACTCTAATTTAGGATCATACCATGGTTTCCTAATCCTCGGGAACATTTTCCCCTCTTCAAATTTCTTCTAATATTGAATTATATCTTGGGTACTCTACTAACTGAGCTGCACTTCCAAACTGAACTGTAAATGTTTTTAAAAAGCTAATATAAGTTTAAATAAAGAACACATTTTTTTCCAAATCATGTAAATTTTTAGAAAAAATTATTTCCTCTTGATTGCCCATCTCAGTCTGTACCTCACATAAACACAAAGCCAGGACATGTTGTCTTCAATATCAAATTCTTTATAGAATACCACAAAAATAAAGGCTCGTAATTAGAATGACATTAGAAACCCATGTACTTCTCTAGTCAGCTTCTCTCTCATCTTTGTTTCCACCTCTCTATAAAGGATGAGGCAGTTTTGCCCAAAGGAAGGAATAAAAGGAAATCCTCGTTAAAAGGTACATTAACGAAAAAAAGAACAGCTTTATTGGGGCATGTGCAGAAAGGGATGTTTGAGTAGTAAATGATAATTTACTTTTGAGGTATATTAAAAAGGTTTAATCTTACTGATCATGAGTTAAATTGGATGTTTTAATCAGTTAGCGAGTGCCAAAAATAATTATGCCAGAGCGCTTAGTCGGCAGAACGTGTACACAAAGCATATAAATCCTCTCCTTCCCCAGGGATTTCTCAGAATAACACACAACTAAAAGACAAAAGCGATATCAAACTCATATAAATTAACATTGCAAATGATCTGAAAAGTATAATAAATAACATGATCCCATCATTTTGAATATGCAGCACAGGGAAGGGTGTCCAACACAAATATGTTCATTAATCTCCTCTATCCTTCCTAAACTTTTTCAGTAAACTTTTCTTCCATTTACTTTCTGCAGTTCAACCCAAGGTCATTCCTTTCATTGCAAGAGCTGGGCTGGGTGATCAAGCATAGAAATCTGTGCTTCTTTTACGAATGAATGTGAAAAATAGGATTATTTTCCTAATGAGCTTTTACTGAGCAAGCAAAATAAAGGAATTGGACCCAAGGACCTTGAGAGTCCTTTGAAGTTCTTATAATTCTATGATTTAAGATTAATATTTACCAAAATTCTAGCCAGTATTACAAGGTAATGACTAGGATCTAGATGAGTTAAGGTTTTGATACTACCAACGTTAAAACCTCTCACAAATGTTTTCTTGAAAGTGTACATTCTTGATTGAAAGTATATTCTTTATAAAGTATATTTTTAAAATCAGTTCTAAAAACTGTATCTTGCTGCTCTGTGACTAATATCTGAAATTATGGTGACATTAGAACAAAAGAGCAAAAATAATAGATTGTAAAGATGAATTTTTAAAGATGTGAGTAGATAAAATCATTTTAGCTGTTGAACAATGAGTTTGGATCTGAATTATTTCTAAAATACCAAAAACTAAAAAGGCTAAGATAGGCCATATGCTTTATCTCATTTGTGTGACAAATATAAATAATATGGATAATTTTGTGGGTTGAATTTTCCATATTCCTAATTTAGATTTCTTGTCACATATCTTATCTGAACAAAAATACATCTTGATATTCAATAACATTATAGTTTTATTTAAAATATTATCTCTACCCTTTCTGTCATTAGTAATTGACAACTATTTAAGTGCCAATAGAATTTCCTAACATTAATAATAAAATTTGATTAGCCATAGGTTACCTTTAGCCACCTATTGAAATTACTTTTTCTGGTGTGAAAAAATGATGAAAGCTTAGGTAGCCCCCTCAAACACAACCAAACCCACATCACACACACGAAGACTGAAAAACATACGGTTTTCTTTAAATGGCAAAATGCACTGTGGAATGTGTATGTTCACATCTGATGTAAAAGCTTATCATTTTCTGCAGGCTGATGATTATTGAAAGCTAAAAGAAGAGTAGGCCGAGGTTAAGTGAATCATCAGTTACACATCTGATGCTTTTCCCATCGAGTAACTTAATTGGTTTACACTGATTTTGTACTGGAGTATTTAGGGACAACACAGGGGCTTTTCTGCAGATCTGAACAGCTGCTTGATTTGTTAATGAACAAGATTATCAGTAGCCAATTTCTCACAGCTGAAAAACTACATGCTCTGGGTTGGTCCATTGCAGAGGGAATTTTTCAAATATGGATTTTGTGTTTGACATTGTTGCCTACTGGGTAATTTGGGCAAATGTGTTTGTCCCTTTAGTAACCCAGTTTCATTATATGTAAATTAGAACTACTATGTACAAATTTTTACACTCTGTGTAATTAATTTAAGGGTGCAATAGAATTATTCTTTCTACATATGTAGGACCAAATGTGTTCATATTATAATGGACTGGTGAGTAGTTGAGTAGTCTGTGGGTCAAATACTCCTTTGAGAAACTTACAGAAATAGAGATATCTACCTATGAGTGTGTAATACACTCATATACATAACAGCTTTGCAAATAATATATAGGTGTTCATATACTTTATGTTAAAACCCCCTGCAATAGAAATAGATGTCCTTTAGTACCAACGAGAATGCAAAATTGGACTCAAAAGTCTTCCAACCATCAGATGGTAGAAGATTAACTCAATACTGTGTCAAATATTTTGCTCCAGTAATGGACTGTATCACATAGACATATAAACATGTATTTGCCAAAATATTTTATACACTCATCTGAATTCTCTTTTCTAGTAAAAGGATCACTGGAAGACTAAGTTGTATTTGTGTAATGGAAACATTATTTCATTGCATATGTAGTTTTCACTTTTCTAGGTATCCACCATAATTTCTTTTTTGCAGGTATTTTTTATTTTATTGGTACACTTTAGATATACATAGTGATAACATTCATTTAGAATCTGTACTTTTACATGATATATCCTGCTTCTTAATTTTTTCCCATTCTCCTCCTTTTCAGTTATAATTTCAATGGCAAGCTAAATAAAGTGTATTATGGTTCTAATATTAATTGCTCAGATATTAATTGTGAAATTGCAACAGAAATGAAGTCTATGCTCTTTGGTATACTATCCATTATCCTCTCCTATCCCAGAAGTGCCCTTAAATACTAAGGGCCACAGAAGAGATGCTTCAACTAACTGGGCGAGTGAAGGCTTTACATTCAAACTTTATTTATTTTATTTACAAAATAGTTAGTATACTTCTATTGAGAAGATACGTACAAAATAACCAATTGCTGATAGGATGAAGGTATAGCCCATACTCCACACAAGCTGTGAAAGAAACAATGAACACACCTTCAGACTGTTATGGTTTGTGTCTGCGTGTTCCCCCAAATCCTCATGCAGTCATGGGGCAGGCTTCTAGGATTATGGGTGTGAGTGCTACATCCGCCCTGGGGCAGATACTTTGCATATGCAAGGGAGAGAAAAAGTCTGCTTGCCACCATTCCTCCCTTTTGCTCTTGTTGCTTTTACTGTGCTCCACTGCCATGAACAGTTGCCTTCTGCCATGTGCCACCCTGCCTTGGAGCCAGCCACGTATGGGCTGAAACCTCCACCAACTGAGCTAAATAACCTTTCCTTCCTTCACTTTGGGCATCAGGTATTTTGTCTCAGTAACGAGAGGAAAAGTAACCAAGACACAGACTAAATAAAATTCAGGTTTCTGGATGCTCCCTCAAAGCCCAATGGGCCCACAGGCATGCTTGCTGAGCTGATTGGATTATGGGGTGCTACAGCTGGCTTGGCGTTGGGAGGAGAGGTTTGGTCAGATGAGGCACCTCGCTGTGGGTGTAATCAACAAGATGTGCCTGCCTCCCTGCCTCTTGCTCCTCTCTTCCTGTCTTTCATGATATGAGCAGTTTTCTTCCCCTAGGCCCCTCTACCATGTGGCTGACCATGCAAGGACTAAAACCTAACTCAGGAACCAAAACAAACTTTTTCTCCTTTACATTACGGATTTTGGGTATTTTGTCCCAGGGACAAGGAAAGACTAAGACTAAGATATTCTCTGTACACTTTGTCTCCACACCTTCACTATGGAATCTAGCAAGAGAATAACACTCCCTAATGCTGACTGTTCTCTCTTTATATTCAAGCTCATACTCTGCAGTGGGCCATCCGTGATGACATGTGAGAGTACTACATCTCAAGTACTTTCACACTTCTGTTCATAGACAAATATTTTACTTCTTCCCACTTCTCAAACTTCAACAGGTTCTTTCTGTCTTTGGACATTCAGTTGATCACTTTTCTTTCTTTCATTGAAAAAAGTATATAAGCAGCTGGAAGACAAAACTTTTAAGAACCTGCCCTCCACATTTACTGGTACAAATATTCATCCTGCTACCTGCCTGAAGTCATTTCCAGTGCCACCTTCAAGCTCTTTTCTAAGGCAGTATGATTTTGTGAAGTTCTTATCTTTCTCTTCTACTCAAAAACAAAGGACCAGGGATTCTAGCTTTCCCATTCTTCTACAACATAAATAGTTCATCGTTCACTTAATGTGCTCTTCTTTCTCACAGCTGGATGCAAACTTTTCTTTGCATCTTCTGGTTCTTTTTTCTGAGAAACTCCTCCCCAAGACTTTGTATTGTTTGTCCAATTCCACTCCCATATTCTTTACTGAACACACACAAGGCTAGAGTCCCCATCCTAACCCTGCCACCAAATTCTTCCTGACTCTAAATCCAGATAAATTACAAGTCACTGGCCTATTTGACTTGCCAGCAATCAACACAGATTATTACCTCTTCTTTGATGTCTTTCTTTCACCTGGTCACAGTCTCTCGATTTTCGCCAAGCCCAACTGACAACTCCTCTGTCTCCTTTACTGATTCTTTATTAGGAGGCCTGTAATTTGGGTGATCTTCAGAATTTGTTCTTTGATCTCCTTTCTATACACCCTTTCTTATGACCTCATGTAATTCCAGTGTGTTAATTAGTGTCTTCATGCCTACAAATCTCACTGCATATTCCTGTTTAAATATCTCTTCTGCACTTATGGCATTATGTAGCCATGAAAATGTCTAATGGACAAATGTAGTTAATGTCCAAGTCTGATCTCCTCCAAACACGTTCCAACTCCTGCTATTGAAGACAATTTTGTCTCTCAGACTAAAGCCAGATTTAATTCACCTTCAAATCCTATCAATTTTACCTTGAAGTGTGCAGAGTGAAACTACCTCTGTCACTATGGTACTGGTTAAAATAATGACCTTCTCTTATCATTGCTATAGTTGTTTCCACTTTGGAATATTCTTCCTGCAGTCATTGCATATAACTCATATGTTTTCTCCAAGTTTTTGATGAAATCTCATCAAAGAAACATATTTAATATCTCAAGCCACAATACTTCACTTTAAAACTCCTATTTTCTTTACTCTGCTCTAATTCTTTTTTATTTTCATTTCTTGTCAACTTCTAAGTCATTGTATAATTTACTTATTGAGATTTTTGTTTTCATTGTAAAAATTTAAAAACTAATGAAGTAACAATGAAGACAAAATCAAAACAATACAAAAACAACAAAAAAGATACATACCTCAAAACAAAATGATAGGAATTTACAATGGTTGCTACATCACATACTGTTATCCTCAAAGAAGTTGCTCAGTCCATCAGATGTAAGACTGTAAGATTCATCAAACAACCAAGGACAGTAACAAGTAATAATAATAAAGAAACATTGGAAATGATGCAGAGCTTCACCACACAAAATGGTAGGAGTTCAACAATAGTTCTTACACTACATATTGTTGTTTTCAGATCAGTCATTCTGATTACCAAATTCAAGTGTGCAAATTTGGTCAAGAAAAAAGAAAATTTTAAGCATTGACTGTTCCTTTCAATAAACCACAGATATAAGCAATACACCTATTCCAGCTATCCTTATATATACATATAAATTTTGTTTTTCATTTAAAAATAGAAAAATAACAAAAGCAAATACATAAACAAAACAGCATAGACAACAATCTACTACAAGAAAACCTGAAAGAGTAAATAAAATCTGAAAGGTACAATAGGTATTGTGAAAGGAAAAGGGAACTGCTCAAATAGGAAGGAGCAACTGGGATGAAAGAAGGGAGAGGAAAAAGAAAGAAGGAAAAGGGAAAAATATTCATATGTATACACAGGATAGCTAGGAAAATTGTGCTATTAATATCTGTTAGTTTATTGAAAGGATCTGTTAATGTGTAACATTTGATCAGTCTCACATGCTTATATCTGGTTATATGTGCAACCATTTTGAAGATGACATTATGCAATATAACCATTGTTACTATCCTACACCATGTTTTGAAATACTTATTGAGTTTTTAATGGCCATTCTCTCTTATCATTTCAGAAATCATAGATCATTTTTGGTTAGTTCATTGATAACTCACTACCTCTTAGATTCATGAAAAGCCCACATCCAATAAAAAGGTTGAAGAAATATCATTATTAAAGAAGGAATTTTAAAATATGGGCATTTAATATCCTTTTGAAAAAGTTTTAAGGAATAGATAATAGTTCAAAAGTTAGATGTTTTGAAAATTGGTTTGATTTTCAGCCCTTAGTTTTAAACCAACTTGTTTCAATAACCCAATTGATTTGGTGGTTCAAATATTTTATTTAGCACTTATTATGATAGAAGAATTTAATTTCAAGGAATTCATAAGCTAATGCACTATGATTTGTGCCACAGCAGAGTTATGCATAGTGAGTTACATGAGCAGAGACAACCTTTCCTAGCGCCTCTCCAGATGGCCAGGCCACCTCCTTGACTATCTTCTGCCTGAAAGAAACCTGGTCATGCCAGCTTTAGAGAAACTCAATCAGAGAATCTCTAGTTTTAAGGGCAGTAAGAATTGCACAGGGTAAATCTGACCCACAGTAATGAGTTTGGACAGACCATGTAAAGCTTTGTATACTTAATGGTGATTTCAATCAAGCCTACAAGTACATAGCTCCCCAAAAGTATTCCCAATGATGCTTGTCTATGACAGTGAATGAACTGTGTGGAAAGACAGGCTGACATTTGAGAGCTTACCTAAAACAACTGACAGGTTCCTCTTCCATCACTTAGTACCCCTGGCAATCAACAGTGAATTTCCAAGTAGGTGTTTGTGCTTTATTCTTGTATAGATAGTATATAAAGTATATAAATAAGCATCTTACAGACATTTGAGAAGAATCACTTATGGGAAAGGTGGAAATTGGAGGGCAGAATGAATAAAAGGAGAGGAAACTTTTTCAAAGAAACACAGGAAATAATGTGTGGGGCCTGCAACAACTTCAAGGCGTGATGGTTGCCTTGTGCTCACAAAGACAGGGAAGAGGGATTCTGCACTGAAAATGGTTCAGCGCTCAACCCGTAAGTTTCTATAAATGATATGCTAATCATGTGTTCAGTACAATAGTGAATCATGGGGTACAGATGGGAGTTTTAGCACTTGAAGTCCTGAGTGATATTTAAATCATAAGAATTTGAGCCAGGTGTGGTGGTGCATGCCTGTAATCCCAGCACTTGATAGGCTGAGACAGGAGGATTGCTGTGAGTTCAAGGTAAGCCTAGGCTATATAGTGAGACTCTGTCTCAAAAAGAAAAGTGTTTCAATCATTAGAACTTGATAACTTTTGTTTCCATAGGTCTTAGGTTCAACAGAACAGGGAGGGCTGAGCACCATCATCAGATAGCTAGTGATGAATACAGGTGAGCATACACAAACAGAAACAATAAACCATGCATAGATATAAGAAAATATTACCTTTGTCTTAATTTTAGAAAGGTATTTATTATCCAAGTATAAATATAACATAGTTTATATATGCCTAGATATAATATGAACCTTTTAAAATAAAATAGCACTAGTAGTTAAGAAAGAATAGCACCTCAAATATACCCTATTCCTTTCTCCCAATTGCACCAAATAAACATGTCTAAGATTTTGGAAAATTTTTCTCAATATACACGCATATACATGTATCAATTACATATATATATATAAATTCATAAATATATACATGTTGTTACATCCAACTGTTAATTTTAAAACAATATAACATTTTAATGCATTTAATTAGTAATATTTAATAAGGTATTCTACCTCTTTCTATGTTTTAATTTGTGACATGATGTAGTTTTATATATACTGTAAGTAAAAACACAGGCCCTTGATATTTAAGGTTTATAAATAATTATAAAGTGGTAAATTTCTAAGTTATTTACTAAATATACTATTTAAAATAGAGTGAATGAAATTAGAGAGTCAAAACATAGATTTTTACCAGGTGGAACTGTATGGAAAAAGTAGTTCTGTATGGAAAAAATAAGAAAGCACAAGAATCATCTGAATGCCTTACAAACAGAGGAGCACAAAGAACCAGGAGGCCCAGATAAGAGAGGGAGACACCTCAGCAAAGGAGTTGAGTTTAACACCTGATTTTACCAAGAGGCATTTACTAGTCCGAGGCTTGGACAGAAATCTAAGAAGTGAGATTTAGAACCAATATGAGTTCTACTCCTAGGAAACAGAAAAACTAAAACAGCATTCAGAAGGCTTGGAAAGGATCCTTAACTCCTGGGTTGCATCTCAGAAGAATAACTAAATTCAAGGTCTGTGCAGAGTAGGTGACTGAAACCCTAAGACATGCTGAGTATGGTAACATATGCCTGTCGTCCCTACATTCTAGAAATTGGATATAGGAGGAATGCCAGTATCAGCCCAGGCTGGGCAGCTTAATGATTTAAGCAGTGTCCCTGTGTCAAAAACAAAAAATAAAATTCAGAAAGGGCTGGACTGCAACTCACTATAAAGATCCTGAGAAAAATCCTGGGTGAGGATAAAACAAAATGGAACAAAACAAATAAACAAAAACACTTAATCATAAAAATAAACATTAAGGTCCAAAGATAGATCTTTTTAAAGAAATACTGTCATCTGCAACTTCCACAATTTTTACTCAAAATATCTAAAGTTTGATGAAAATTACTTAACACGCCAAAAACAAAAACACATATCTGAAAACCAAAGGGAAAATGAGAAATCTACAACATCAAATTATTAATTGCTGGGAACTCAAAGATAATGATGAGAAATATATTCACAAAATGGGAGAAACAAAAATAAATAGAAATTTTAACAGTAAACCTAAACCTTTAAGGAGACTCGAACAAAAAAACCTTTATAGAAAAAAAATATCCAAAACAAGGGATACTTTAAGTGGAATTAATGTGTTGGAAGCATCAGAATATTTTCAACGCATGGAATTTAGCCAGAATATGGCCAAATTTATAAAAGAGGAGGAATAAGACACTCACAAAAAGCATATAAAATATGGATCAATTATAAAAATGTCTAATATGTGTCAAGTGGAAATTTAGAAAGAGTAGAGAAGAAAGGAAGAGAAAAAGAGAAAGAAAATGATAAGTATTTGACAAGATATTGAGTGCAAATTCTCCAAAACTTATGCATAGAACTAAACTTATATCTTCAAGGAAGAACTGTGAATCCTATGTAGAATGATGACAAAAACAAACAAACAAAAACTATACCAAGTGTACCATTACAAGAGTTCTGAAAACCACAGACAACTAAATTTTTTATAAAAAATTTCTTTTAAGGAAAAAGAAACAAATACAAAAAAACAAAATTCCAAAACAATGTAACAGGAGGGTAACAATGGTTAATACATTGCATATTGTTATCTTGAAATTAGTTACTCAAAGTATGACATATCAGCATTTAACTGACAACTACAAATTAATCAGCAATGAGAATGAACTATACCCACATACAAACATGTATGATTCTAAAAACATATATTCAATGAGCAAGCAGGCACAAAATGGGACGTGCCGCATAATTGCACTTATACTATTTTAAAAGTGGTTAACACCAAGTTTTAGTGATAAAAGTAAAAAGAGCCTATAATAACTTTAAAAAGTTATTATATTTTAATCATATAATGGGATTTAATAATATTCTATTTTTGACCTGTTTGCTCAAAGTTCCAGAGATGTACCGACCGAAAGTATACATTTGGAATATATCGCTTTCCAAGAGCTATCTTATGTTTTACCAAAAGTTTATATTGTAGGGGCTGGGGATTTAGCTCAGCGCCTGCCTGGCAAGTGCAAGGTCGTGAGTTCGGTTCCCGGTACCGGAGAAAAACCAAAAAAGAAAAAAAGTTTATATTGTAGAAACTACATTCAGTTGTAAATTCATTCCCAGGTCAATGAAGTACATAGCAACTAGTAGCTAATTTGGTTAGAAAATAGAATTAATACCACTGGGATTGTTCACCAGAAATATAGAATCAACAACCATCACAAAGGAATAAGAAATGCAGTAGTCAAACTTTTGAACTAGGCCTCAGAATTTTTCTAATGGATAGTTCTGCCTGTGAAGGAAATGGGTTCAAAATGAGTTATAAACCTCCTGAAATTCTGACTTGGAGGATATTGATAGGCTTTAGGTAAAGGTGGTGAAGAGGACTTGGACTGTAGCTCCTGGTGCAGTTCTGGGCTGTGTGCGTGAGACCCTGTGTTCAATGCCCAGCAGCACAAGATAAACAAAGAAATATCCCATAAGGGTAGTAAAGACAAAATCTTTGAGGAAAGTAAAAATTCCAGATTTTAATGTCTGTCTAAGAAATCAAAAGGAAACAATTAAAATAATCATATCTTTGTTTTAAAATAATAAATATATGGTTTTATCATTCTTCCATACAGTGCTGCCAACTGTACAATTTTCTAGTTGATTTCCTTCTTTTTAGTTTTCCTAGAATGTTAGATGGTTCTTAAAAAATGACCTCAGAATTTTAAACAAAAATGGAAACAAAATGTGAAATGTACAAATCAGTAAGGTTGTATATATGTTTAGGGATAGAACTAAACTTTATATATTACTTAGAGAATATAACTCTAATTTACTTGGGAGGATGGCAAATATGCTAAATAATAAGGAATGTGACAGAAAAACTGGTTCAGTAGCAATAATAGTAGGTGACATATTAGCAGAATCACTAAGTGCCAACCAAAGACTTCCACAGTTACTATGCCAAGACTGAAATAGAAATCACACACATGTTCCTATCAGATGGGGGTTCATTGGTAAGATGCAGCTGTTGCTTTCAGCATAGAAAATGAAGATAAGTAGATTCACTTGAAGGGGTTCTAGCATCTACTGATAATCTGAACTCAAGTTTCCTTTTCAGTAACATGAAGCATCAAATAATATAAGGTTAGGTGATTTCAAACACTTTATCAAGTCTTCATGATTCTCAAAGCACATGTCAGAAAACTTTTATAAGGTTATTTCTGTTTAGTTCAATTCGTTTTCACTAAGTATTGCAGAAAAGAATGGTAACGGCCTCTCAATGTCATTCTCCTCTTGTTTAGTAATATAATCCTAGTTTTTAATGAGCTGACATATTCCCAGCACAAAGACTACATTTTCCCAGTTTCCTTGGCAAGCATGTATATGTGACCACAATTGCATCTGAAGATTTAAATGAAGCATACTACACTTAAAGAGGAAAGGATTTCCTCCCTGTCATTCACTTCTCTTGCTGCCTAGGACACTAGCCATGTAGGGTCCAAGGGGCGCACCCTGCAGTTGGCATGGGATTAGCTTGAAGAAACTCAGTGTCTGAAAAAACTCTAGGAGCTGCTGTCAGCCTTACTCTGCTGTTAATTTTGGACACACAAAATACCAGATCAGGCATTTTCAATTCCTGTGGTTTTATATATTTGTATTTAAGACTAACTTAAATTTAGAAATGCTTAGGACTCCAATACTTTTATTTAAATATCTCTGCTTTCTGCTCTGTTGAGTTGCCACAATAAAATTTACATAACCTATAATTCCATTAAAGAAGAAAAGATGCCATGGACTTTTTTAGGATTCTTACATGATTTTTCTTCTGTTTCTCGGAAAATAACCTGTCTTTTGAGTTTGTTTCAGAAAGGAAAGTACATAACAGTAGGAAAAATCTCTTGTTCATACAGGTTTAGAACAAATAGCCCTGTTTGAGTAGAAAAAAAACTTTAATGAAAGCATTTAAATCTTGCTATACTGACAGAAAGGAATAAATACCTGTTATAACCACAGATATGTGTGGGAGTGTGTGTGTGCATGTGTGTGTGAAATATCAGTTAACACGCTGCCACGGAAGTTTCTATTTAAACTGCATTGTGAAGCAGGTATTTACCGCTTCAGATAAGTTTAAACACACCCACAATCCTTAGCACCTAGGCATAGGGATGACACTTCCAACATTTATTACAGACACTCACACTTTCCCCCTAAAAAGTTATTCTAAGTTTCCCCATTCTTTTACTCAGCTAAACATTTTTGTGGGTCCCTGGCTTTCCTACCCACTGTTGACTCAATGCCTCCGATTTATTGTATATGGTTGCAGATTCATAACAAATCTACCTCTGAGTTAATTTGCCCACAGAACGCATCTAAACTACTATCGTGAAGCACTACAATTGGTACAATGTACGAGAAGTTCCAAGAGTTCTGTACCCTAGGTCTCATGACACCTTGCTACTGCTGCCTTCACCCGGACTGTAATTCCGGGACACTGCCAAGTGAGGAGTCCATGCAGCTCACCGGAAGATGAGCTCAGGTTCCCTCAGCAGCCCACGGCTTGCTCCTTATGGCAGGTGTGAATGAGACCATCATGACCAATGTAGCCTCGCAGGTACTTCACTGGAACGCAATTGTCTGAGAAACCAAGGACAAAATAAATCAGCCAAAGAATTGCCTTCGGATTGTAACAGATACAAACCATAATAGTAAATTTAGTATTTCAAGCCACTGCACCCCTGGTTGGTTGGTTAGGCAGCAACTGATAATTTATGCAGGACCTTGTTGTCCTGTCTCCCGACAAACACTAGAGTTACTGACCTGAGTTTGGACTATTAACTTAGTTCAGAATTTTCTCAACTATTTAATATTAAACAACTTCAGTAGCATCCTTTTCATCATCTTCATGCTCAGTAAAGGTATTCACCTTCTACAACACTATTCTTCTTGCCTCTGGATCCCTACCCATAAGTACTGTTTACTGTGTACCTCCTTCCCTGGGATGTCACGGAGCTAGTCTGCTTTGCTTCACTGCCAAAATGAAATCTCTGGATGGCAATCAGATTCATTATTAGGGTTTAGATGGACAATGCCTTGCAGAGTCCTCATGGCCTCAGAAGCAGGTAATTGGGTCGTGAGGTGGCTCTGCTCTTGGGAGCATTGATCCACTGGTGAGTTCAATGACTGACTCAGTATGCAGCTGAAAGGGGGGCTTGGGAGGAGGAGGAGTCACTGAGCACGTGATCGGGAAGTGTCCACCTCCCTCTCTGTCTCCTCCTTTCACGCGCTGCTTCATGGCCATGAGAACATGAGCCGCTTCCCTCTGCGCAGTCCTCTCACCACGCACTTCCTGCTTTGGAGCTTCTCAAACGCCGGCTAAAGCTTCTCAAACTCTGAGCCAAAATGAAAGTCCCTTCTGTAAGTCGAGGTTGTCAGGTGTTGTGTTTCAGGGACAAGAAAGTGGCGAAACAAAAATTTGGTAAGATTCTTCTTGCATGTGTGTGCATTACATATGCATCTGTACACATATATTTTGTATTATTATATATTATATATGTACCTACTAATTATACATGTGTATGTGATATATGTTATACTACTTATATTACATGTATACACATTACATATATGTTAATGTATGTACATATTACATTATATATTATCTTTAATTATTAAATATAAATCTCGGTGTGCATTATATATATGAACAAAACATAAACCATGGTATTAAACTATAAAATCCCTAGTTATTATAAAAATCTTGAAAGACAAATGCCCTGTGGTTTGGGGGCCAAGTGCCAATCTTTCAATTTGACTTTGGAGAGGTCTTTATTTTGTTTTGTTTTGTTTTTGTTTTTCTCCGGTACCGGGAACCGAACTCACGACCTTGCGCTTGCCAGGCAGGCGCTTTTGCCGCTGAGCTAAATCCCCAGCCCCTGGAGAGGTCTTTAATCAGCTCCTGCTCTCTCATCCTTCCCTGAAACTCCTTCTTTCATTAGCAACATTTGGTTTGATCCCCTAAGCACATTTGAATCTCCTAGTTCTCAGGCTGATTGGCTGGTTGAAGGATAGGCTTAACCTACCTGCAGTTGCTCAGTGCCTACTCTCTGTTTCACAGGTATCATTAATCAAGATGCCAGAGTATAAACCATTACTCAGTATAAATACATATCATTGAGTATATTCATGTAATTACAACAAGTGCTTGTGTAATATGCTAGGATTTCTGCAAATGCTTCCTTGAAAACAGCATTTATGAAGTGACTGACTGATATCATTGTGACACTGGAAATTGTATAGTGTTTTTGCCTTTCTATAGGGAAAAAGCATACTGGACTGAGTGTAACATTAAATATTCTATTTTTGCTCATAGGTCCTTTCTTTTGTAACTGTCCCTGTTTATTTAAAATCAAGTATCCCCAGAGTTAGTGTTAAAGCACTCCATTAAGGGCCCTACTAAGATCTTACAACATAAGCACTTACAGTTCACTTACAAAACCTCCCTGCTGTTTCTGCTAATTATTCACCATTCCGTATTAAACTAATCACTTTGGGACTTTTGTAAAGTTGCAGTGTCCAGCTAAATGAAGTTGAAGAAATTTTTAATAGCCTCTTCTATCCCATTTACTAAGCCTTAAATACTTTCTCTTTTCACAGTGTTCATAGAATATGTTCCACTTAGTAGAGAGAACATTCTTTATGGAGAACCACGTACAACAATTTACATTTTATATAATTCTTTGATCAAAATGAAGCTCAGGTAATATACAAAGTCCAGAAATACAATGATGTCTTTGTCGGAGTAATCCACATTTTACATGTTCAATAATGGGAAGACAAGATTAGAGCCTTCTTCCACAAATCTCCATTCTGTACATCTGGGCCAATTTAGCAATCAGCTCTGCCCTACTTGCTAAGTTAATTCCTATTTCTCATCAAGGGAGGGATATGGTGCCTACCCTAAGGTAATGCCATGGTAATTTTACATAAAGTCAGACTTATTGATTTTTATGTCTACACCCGATTTAATCATTGGTCTCTGGACATTTTTCTGAGCCTAAGATTCTACTATATGCTCAGGTTTTAGAAGCTGGTCCTTTCGTGAAGTCCTTTGTATTCTGCAAACTAAGGTCTGCCTTGCTGTTTTCAAGCCTTCCAGAGAGTAGAGTTAAGTGTTCCCCACTCAAATGCATACAGAGGCCAAGCAAGAAATAGGAGTGGAGATTGACAAAGTCTAAGGCTGTAGCAAAAGGTGAGCTAGTGTCTTCGATATAAAAAGTAAAATGAATAGCTGAAAGATAGTTGCTATATAAGAAATCTAACTCTGTTATTCTTATCTTCCAGTATTTCAAGAGAAACTGGAAATCTATACTTTTTCTGAAAACAAAAACTCATTCTTTTACACTTTTCCACCTAATACAATCATAAAAACTCTGGTGAAAAAGACACAAATACACACAAACAGACATACACATTTACATATATTCCTCCAGGGAGATTTCACTCTTGGGCTCTATTTTGTTACTCCTTTTTTTTTGTACTAAGAATCGATCTCAGGACCTTGTGCTTGCCAGGCAGGTGTTTGTGCCAGTGAGTTATATCTCCAGCCCCTTTGCAACTCCTCAAGTAGAACTTTGCCTCAAAAACCTCAACTTCCAGATAAATGGGATTCCTATATGAATAAAATATTAATAACAGGAACTCTCTTGTATAAATGTAAATGTGCTTTAGATAAGAAAGAGCCTCTGTGAAACAATGATTCATGACATTCTGAGGCAGGAGAATAGCAGCTAAGAATGCTCATTCTGGAAACATTGCCCGTGTCCTGAGTTCTGGTTTGCTACTTATTAATCCTGT
Source organism: Chinchilla lanigera (assembly GCF_000276665.1). NCBI lineage: Eukaryota > Metazoa > Chordata > Mammalia > Rodentia > Chinchillidae > Chinchilla > Chinchilla lanigera. The sequence goes on along the minus strand of NW_004955418.1, from coordinate 19,386,140 downwards.
GACCTTGAACAAGTTTAAATTTTCTGTGCCTCAGTTTGCTTCAAAATTTGGGGTAGTTACAAGAGTAGTAATACTTACAGAGACTATGTAAGTTAAATGGGTTCATTGTGGTGACTCAGATCAGTGAGGAACACATAATAAATGCTGTATATATGCGTTTTACATGAGTAAATTTCACACAAATGCACTCTTGAAACTACTTTTGCACTAAAACTGAACAAGATCATCATAGGTAAGCAGGCTGGAATTCCATAGGAATCAAGTGAAACATGTTAATCTATTATTCCAGGTCAATGGGCGAAAATCAGGAGTGTGAGAGGAATACTGGGTCAAAAGAAATGTCTTCAACAGCCTTGGGATGGTTTTGTTTTTCCCTTTGCTAGGATGGTGGTTGGATTGCTCAGAAGACAATTGAGCTATCAACCAGTAATTCCTTCTGTGAACCCAAGGAAAGTGTATTTAGCAAGAGAGTGAGTGGAGTTATGTTCTTCAATTGACCTTTAAGAGAAATCAGAAACTGTCCTAAAATGAAATGAGAAATACATTCATGAAGGAAGTTTTAGCTTGCTGTCTCAGAAAGGGTCAATCTTTAATCTACAAAGTAATCATGTCAATGCCTTAGAAAGAATAGACATTATCTTTTTCTCCATATCTACCTATAGTGTCAATATAGACACAGGTGAAAACTCTATCGGAAATGAGAATCTGTAAAGGACTCACCCATCACTTGCAAAATCTTCATGAGGAGTTGTAACACAGAAATGACTAATTGCTATTGTCACTTTCATTTCCCAGGTGCCTCCTGGATAAAATTAATATGTGAAGTTTCCTAAGTACATTGAAAACAGAGATAGTACCCGGTTTTTAAAATGTAAAGTCATGGAAAAAATGGTGAGAAAATCCATATATGTATATTCGGTTGTTAGGCTAAAACTAGGAGTTATTATACTCCCCTGAGACATTTGGGTTATTAGTTAAGGAGATGTTCCGACATCTAGTGGGTAGAAGCCAAGGATGAACCCATACATCCCATAATGCAAAGGACAGCTTTCAGAATGAAAGAATTATTTGGCTTTCAACTGTCAATAATACCAAAAACAAAAGCCCTAAGTTAGAGCAGGGCATGGTTTGAGGCTTCATCTCTAGAATCCAAAAATTAAGACATCCAACATTCTATTTTTAACAATTTTCTTCTATGTAATGCCATTAAGTTAGGTTCTGAAGTTTAATGTTAGGCAAAGAACATGATTTTAGGCAAAGAACTCAGGCAAAGCTGGTTTAAATCTTCTCCACTTATATGATTTTGGGCCCATATGTGCCTGAGTTTTCCCATCTAAACAATGATGATATTACAGTATGGTCCACCCTTATCTGTGTATGTTTATCAGGTGTCTACTTTTTACACAGCACTAAGTGATGCAAAGTTACCTTGTGTGATTCTCATGTGCTATTTCTCTCTGATTCAGAAACCTCTCATTACTGAAAATTAGTCTTGCCTGTGTTATATTTCCTCTTTTTTTTCTCCACCAACAGCTCTAATTTAAGAAATGGTCAGACTTGACTTCCTAGCTCTATACAATCATCTGTTACATTTGCAAAGAGTGATTTTATTTGCAGTTGGAAAGATCTCAAAATCTATTGTGGACGAGGAGATGCATACAGTTGACATTTTTTTTTAAAAAATGAACTGGTTGTATATTTCTGGAATTTCTACTCCTTTCCATCTTTCACTTCTGCCTGTGCTTTCACAACAAAGCCTGATTAGACACTTCAGAACATTTTCTCTTTTCTGAAAGCTAAAATAAGGCGTAAGAAAGTATAGCCAAACAGCTACCATGATGTGGTTTTTTTCTTTGTAAAGTTGTGTTCTTTTTAATGGGGACTTTAACATTCACTGGAATTACAAAAATCTGTTTACTCTGCTGGAGGAATTGGCTCCAAAGAGATTGTTTCAGTTTGCTTTGTTTACGATGATTTGTTAGCTCTTAACTGCAGAAATGATTTTGTTGTTTACATTAATCTATGGTGGCAGTATTAACTTCACATCATACATAAATATAATTATTGATCATTACCAGCTGTAATTCAGTGTTAGAATTACAGATTTACATAATTGTGCTATTAAGTATAAACTTGAACTTCATATCTGGGGTCACAAATAACTGGAGGCAGTAGAAACAGAAAATCCTGATTATATGTCATTCATATTTTAATACACACTGTTGCAATTTTGATCAGTGTTAATGTAAATATTTTTCTGTACTTTACAGCAATGAGATGCTAATGGGTGGAAATTACAACAATATTGATCTAACTAATAAAATGTAATACATTAGTGAGGAAGGATATTTATCATATGCTTCAACTATTACTATACATCATCTGCCTCAGGAACATAAGCTCCATCAGGAGAGGAAAAAAATTTTGAACAAAACCCCACCAGAACCTTGCCATTCACAATCATGTTGTTTTTCTGTTCTGGGCCTTTCATGCTGATGTAGATTCAAAAAGGGCGGTGTCATTCCTAAAACATTCAAATATTCTCTCATGATATAATTATTACATGGAAAATACTCTATAGTAATGAGCCAACAAAATTTGGCTAGAAATGTTTCTGAGAAGCTACAAATGTCTACATTGTTTGTTGCAATAAATGTACTATTTATAAACTGTGTTGTAAGATCTAATTTACAGTTTTAGAATGCAGTGAATTAAAATGCCTCACAAAAACACAATACTTTGCAGGAGAATTGCAAATGAAGCATTTGGGGCCATGATGTCAAAGCTCAATAGACTTCTAACTTTTTGACAGTAAGTTGAGATTTATTTGCTGAGCTATCACTTTTTCAGATTCATAAAAACAAAGTATAAAATAAGTTAAATATAAGATAACAATCTTATTGATTTCTTTATCATTATACTTTATGAGTTTGCCGTTTTGTGGTTTGGAATTGAGTATCTAGAAATTATGTTATGTTTGTTTCAATCTGACTTTCTATTTCTAAATGTTTATCAATGTCTTCTAGGTTTGTGAATATTTTTTCTAAGTATGAAGGTAATATATATAGTGATGAACCAACTTCCAAACTATGGCAAAGATAATAAAAAACCAAAGTCCTCCATTTGCCCCTTATCCTCAATTCTTCAGCACTAATTCAATGTTCAGTTGCACAAATGATATATAATGTCTGGTATTCTGTGGTTTGCTTTTTTAAACTTCTTAAACACTTTAATTGTGATAAAAATGCACATAGCAATGTACCATTTTCTTAAGCATATTTTTGAGTGTGCAGTTCATAGTGTTAAGTACATTCACATGATTGTATATTACAATGTCAGGATTTCTTTTATCTTGCAAAACTAAAAGTACTATATTCATTAAAGAGTGATACATCATTCCTTTCTCCCGCATGGTTACTGGCAACCACTGCTATTTCTGTGTATGAACTTGACTCATGTAGTTAGTTACATAAGTGGACTCATGCAGAATTTTTCTTTTATAGCTTAACACAGTTGTGTCCATATTTCAGAATTCCCTTCCTCTTTAAGTTCAAATTATATTGCCTTTTATGTTCCACCATGTTTTTTGTATTCATTCGTAAGTTGATGACACTTTGATTGCTTCTACCATTTGTTTTCTGTTAGTAACACTATGACCATGGGGATACAACTATTCCCTTCTTTCTTTTTAACTAGCACTTGTATACAGTGCATAATAATTACATTCCTTGTGGGGAGTTGGTACATGTGTGTAATGCCTCTTAATTTTTTTACATCCGCTTAACCTCTCCTTCCTCTCCATTCCTTCTTCCCCTCAGTCCTCTTCTCAGATGCAAAAGATCTATTTCTGTGATTTCTAGGGTCTTTTATTTTGCCCTTTAAATTTAAATTTACATTCTTGGATTCTCCTGTTGGAGAAACCATGTGATATTCAACCTCTGTGTCTAACTTATTTTACTTGACATTATGGCCTCAATGTGTAACCATTTTCCTACAGTTGATTGACATTTATCCTTCTTTATAGCAAAGTAGTACTCCATTGTGCACAAACACTACATTTTCTTTATCCATTGATGTATTGATGGACATACACACTGCTTCCAAGTCATTAGGTATTATGAGTTGTGGTACTATAAAAATGGGAATGCTTGTATCAGTCTAATATGATGTCTTTAGGTCCTTTGGGAAAAAATGTATAAGTGAATTACCTTTGTCAAAAGGAATTTCTATTTTTAATTTTTGGAGAATTTCCACTCTTATTTTCGGAGTGTTTGGATTAGTTTACATTCCTAACAACAATGTAGAAGGGTTCACTCTTTCCCTAAAGCCTCTCCAGTGTTTGCCATTATTTGATTCCTTGATGATACACATTCTTTGTAGGGCATGGTGGAATCTCATTGCTGTTTCAATTTGAATTACTTTAGTAGCCAGGGATGTTGAAATATTTTTCATGTATTTAAAGGCAATTCATAGTTATTCTGAGAAGTGTCTATTCATTTCAGTTGCCCATTTCTTTGACTGAGTCTTCTGTTTCTTTAAAAACCCTAATTTTGATCCTGGGAGATTTACACCCAAAAGTGGAATTGCTGAATCATATAACTCTCCTCTTAGTACCTGATATGTTGAGTGTTTTTTTTTTTAATTATGAAAGAGCTTTGAATTTTGTCAAATGCATTTTCTGCATCAATTGAAATAATTATGTGGGGTGTTTGCTTGCTTCTTGTTTTATGAGTATTTTTTCTTTGCCTTCATCCTCTTAACATAATGTATTAGGTTGATTGATTTTTGTATGATAAGCTGTCTCGCATTCCTAGAATAAATTACACTTGATCATGGTGTACAATCCTTTTAATGGGCTGTTGAGTTCTCTTTGTGAGTATTTTTCTGAGGATGTTTGCAACAACATTCATCACAGATGTGTAGTTCTCTTGTATGTAATGTCTTTGACTTTGTTTCAGGATAATGATAGCCTCATGGAATTAGTTTTGTAAGTATTCCCTCCTCTTCACTTTAAAAATGAATTGGCATTTTGAAGGAGAATTGCTTCAATTTTTCCTTAAATCTTGATAGAATTCACCAGTGTAGGTACATGTTCCTCGGATTTTCTTTGTTGGGAGACTCCTAATTGCTGAATCAAGCTTTTCATTACTTTAAAAAATCTTAATGATATACTGAAGAAAATTCTTTTTAGCTGTATGCATACATTACCATATTTTTTGATAGTTGTGTTGAACTCCACAATTTGTGTAACTATAATTTGCTTCTTTAAACCAATCTCTTTAAATCCTCTTTTATGAGCTTCTAATTCACTATTACCCAGATATATTAAAATTTAATTTTCACACAATAAAATTCACTCTTCTTACACACAGAGTCCATGGAACTTACAAAGGTATATAGTCATATAATCACCACCACAATCCAGACACAGGACATTTCCAACACCCCAAATTCCTCGATTCATCTGCTATTGTTTCATTTGCCCAGGAAACCCCTGGTACATTTTCTCTTTCTATTTCAGTGCTTCTGGCAAACATTCACATATATAAATGTAAAAAGCATATTTCACTACTTTTTCCATGTATAAAGAACAGAGAATTGTTTCTTACAGTTTCAGAGGTGGAGAAATTCAAGATGAAGGTACGAGCAGGTCTGGAGAGGACTTCTCTATGCTTCCGACGTAGCATCTTAATGCTTCATGCTCCAGAGAGCTCTCCACTCACACGCTCTTCGCATTTGGCAAAGTGCCCTGAGATTCGGTGACGATATTGTATGCAAATTAAGCTTTTGAACTGCTGGGTTTCATTTCATTGCGTGGATATACCACATTTTGTTTATCCTGATGGGCATTGGAGTCATTTCTTCTTGTTGTTGATTATAAATAAATGTCCCATGGATATTAACATATAGTTCCTTATGTTGACATTTTTGGGGGTTTGTTTTCTCAGGGAAATACCTATGAATGGGTTTCCAGGATTATATTTGAGTTCAAAAGTAATAAAGTATTGAGTTGTTTTCTAAAATATTGATATTTTCATCAGCACTGTGTGAGAGTTCCTTTTGGTCCACATCATCATCACCCAGAAATATCTTTTTTATATTTTAATATTTTAACCTTTGTAGTATTAATTAATTTCAGATCTATTTGCCTTTTCCTAGTGGCAAATGAAGGTAAACGTCTTAGACATGTTTATTTTCCACTGGTACATCTCTGATTATAAAAATATCTGATTGAATTTGTGGCCATTTTTAAATATAGCTTTTGAGTGAAATTAGCCCTCAAAGAGTTCAGCAACTTATGCTCCTAGAAACAATTTTTGAGATTGCTTACTTTCCACTCTCACCACCACAGAATATAATCAAAATTTTTTTAATTTGGTAATTTTATTTAACAAGAATTGTGTGTTATTATTCTTTTGATTTCTATTACTTTGGTCATGATGACTGTTAAGCAACTATGCTGTGTTTATTGATGAAATATAGTTTTTCTCTGAACTACCAGTTTATATCTTTTTCTCATTTTTAAATTTTGTTAACAATATTTAAATGCTCTACAAAAATAGATCTGTCAGCCTCTGGTTAGATTTTTGCCCCAGCCTTTTGTTCTGTTGTGGTTTGGTTTTCTATGTTAGGAACTGAACCCAGGGCCTCCCAACCCTCTAACATTGAAACATAGCCCCAACTCCTTCCCCGGCTTTTTGACTCCTCAAATGTATTGATTATTCACTTTATGACTCAAATTTTGTGACCAGCTCCCTTTCTAGTATTATAAGTAACTGAAATTATTACTTTATGTAAAATTCAATTGCATTTTGTTTTTTTTTTTTTTTTTGTTTTTCTCTGGTACCAGGAACCGAACTCACGACCTTGCGCTTGCCAGGCAGGCGCTTTGCTCCTGAGCTAAATCCCCAGCCCCTCAATTTCCTTTTAAAACTTCATTTAAAAAATGGGACAGTAATATACCTCTATTTTGTACCCATATGGCAAGCTAGCTTCCCTGAAACAATTGATTAAACTACTAACTTTATTCTAAGTAATCTTGATGCCATTTTTACCATATATTTATTCTCCTCATTTAATTGTTTGTCTATTTATATTTATTACCAAGGAGCTCTATTGATTGAGATTTTAATTCCCTTTGGTTATTATTTGCTCAGTATCTTTACTCCCTGTAATTTTTTTCTGCAATAGCAGCCCCTTCCTTCATAGTTTCACTTTCTGAAGTTCCAGTTACCTTTGATTAACTGCAGGAAAACAAGTAAGTAAATATTGCAGAAATAAGCAATAAGTTTCAAATACAAATCAATTTGAGGAGCAGGATACAAATTTGTGCCGTTACACCATGTACTTGCTGTGATGGGAATCGTCCCTTTGTCCAATGTATCCGTGCTGTGCACGGCACCACCCATTAGCCACTTTACAGTTGTATCGATCATCAGCTTGATTTGCATGACGTCTGAGTGTTTGTGCTTAAATAACACTTATTTTACTCAATAATACCCAAGAATGCAAGAATAGTGAAGCTAAAAATTCAGATATGCCAGAGAGAAACCATAAAGTGCTTCCTTTAATTTGAAAGCTGCAAGTACACTAATATATGGAGGACTTATTTTTTGGTTTCTTTGTTTGTTCTTTATAGTACATAACCTAGGTCAGCATGTTTGCTATGCAAATGCTATCCTGCTGAATTACATCCCTAATTTCTACTGAATGGGGAAGGGAGGAGGGAAAACAGGAAGAAGAGAAGGAAAATGGAATGTGGAAAATAGCAAGGAGAAAAAGCATGGGGCATACAGACAGAGAGAGACAGAGAGACAGAGAAAGGCGTTTTTTATAAAGACACTAATCCTTATGAAGACACTAATCCTATGGGATTAGGGCCCCACTCTTTCCACATTTCAAATAAAGTCTCATATGTGTTAGAGATTTAAGCAAATGAATTTTGGGAACACAATTCAGTCCACAAAATTTTCATCATATTACAAATTAGATATTTTCTTCCAAAGAAAGGCCACTAAATTTTTGTATATTTCTTAATGATAAATCTTCCCATTACTTTAAAGTTTCTAAGAGTTATGTGGTAGAGTTTCCAGGCTATTCTAGATATAAAGTTATGAAACTCAGAACTGCAGATGTAGCACATTTCTAGATTGCTTGGCTAGCATGTATGAGACATCAGGTTTAATCCCAAGCAACGCACACTCACACACATACACACACACACATGCACATGCACACATACTGAATCATATAATATGAAAATAATATTTTTCACTTAATATTTACCTTATTTTTCTCTTTCCAACTTTTACAGCCTTATACTCCAAGAACATTATTACTACTCTTACTTTTTCATAGGAAAAAGAGGAAATCAAGACATAAAAAAATGGCTCATTGATGAAATACATAGAAAGCTATTGTCAAAGGAAAATAACACTCTATTGCATAAAAATTCCACATTTTCTAAATCCGTTCCTCAGTTAATGAGCATTTGGATTGTTTCCAAGATTTAACTATTACAAATTATGCTGCTATAAACATGGGGGTACATATGGTGCTGTGGTATGATCATTTTAATTCTTCTGGGAATTTACCGAGCAGGATCTCTAATGCTAGTTTTTAAAGGCCTCTCCACACTGATTTCCACAGTGGTTGCACCAGTCTACACTCCCACCAACAGTGGAGAAGGGTTCCTTTTACCCCACAGCCCAGCCAGCATTTGTTATTGGTTGATTTCTTGATGATAGCCATTCTTTCTGGGGTGAGATGGAATCTCAGTGTTGTTTTAAGATACCAATATGCAATGTAACAACTATCATTAATTTCCTATCATCTTGTTTTGAAATTCTGCATTTTTTGTCTTTTTATCTTTAAAATAAAAAAGAAAAATAACAATATTCTATTAGTTACAGTTCATCAATCTTTCTATTATTTTGTCATGTTATTAAACAAAAAACACAAGCTAAGAAACATATACAACTAGATATGAATTACACTTCTAGACAAAGGGTTTAGAAACTATTTTAAAACTAGATTTTTCAAAAGCAAATATACTTTATATACTAAGAGGAGTAACATTAACATGGTTGTTCCTCCATCATGAAGAGAGTAAAATAGAAAATGCTTACCTTAGCTCTACTCCAAATCTATTTCAGCAAAACTTATTTTCCCCCTTTATAATAATTACACCACAATTCTTTAAACAAATAGGAAGGGAGTGGAGCAGACCTCATCTGGGTAATAATGTCCAATTTCAAGACAATTCTCTAAGTGAACCAAAGTGCTTACCCCTTTTCTTACTTGCATTTATTAAGGATGACTATAAAATGTGCTTGAAACACAACCTGGGATAAAGGGGTGCAGGCTGAAACAGCCGTTGTCTATTCCAGTCCCCTCCAACCCAGCCCCAAACCAGGATGTTACCCTCCAATACTTTGGCCCAACAAATCACGACTCTGTGGGGTAGAAAGCTCAGGACAGAGGGCCTTGCAGGGTCCTCAGCTTTGCGGGCATGCACAGAGAGGACTCCCTTTGCCCGGGACTGCTTTTCTGAGCCTTGGGACGGTTCACAAAGAGTACCAGGTAGGCTTCTGCTGTACCTGGATGGGTGCCATTTAATAGCTGCCCTTTCGTGTGCACTGGCTTTCTGTCACTCTGGACTCAGCCACGTTCGTGACCAGTTCACAGTGAACTTTCTCGATAACTATTAGTTCCTCACTTTAGCATCAGTTATTTTCTCTTCTGAAGCAAAATTCTTGAAATTTGTCTGTAATTCATTCAACAAATAAATGATATTATGTCTTGCTATGTAAGTGTACCACATATTTAGACCAGCTACTAGAAATAATAATAAAATTAAAAAGTCATCACAAACCAAAAGAGTAGCTACTGGAACAATAAGAGAGTGATAATGAGAAAAAAGAGAATGTATGATATTTCTAATACAGTTAGGATACCAGGTATCTACAATTGTTTAATGCTAGTACAAACGTGAATCTTTATTCTGTGTTCTGCATAATCTCTGCACTACACAGACTTCTTAGAAATCCATGCAACTCTTCTATAACTCAATTTTTCTGTTATACAAGAGACATGACACAGCCTAGAACATGGTTTCTTTTCCTATAGAGGAGTTAATGTTTAGCCAAACTTAAACTTTTAATGTATCATAGCTCGTGAATTCCAAGGTTTCACATTAACCTGTCGATTTCAAGGATTCCTGTTGGCTTGGCTTGTCTTGTCTTGTCTTGTCTTGTCTTTTTGCTTTGTTTTGCTTTGTTTTGCTTTGCTTTGCTTTACTTTCAGTAATGCTCAGTTGATCACTTAATATAACTAATTTTAGGAAGAAAAGGAACAAGTACAAACAGAATCAAATAAAGGCAAATACATGAGAATGTCTTGTTGCTGCTCTGATTTGATGTTCTTTACTTTGCTTATTTTTGTTATTTAAAGGTTCCTTTTGAAAGGAAGTAAAGATTGGAAAGCAATTCTAATATTTCCTGCTCCTTCTTTATCTTTCTTTTGTACCCACCAATGTAACAATACATTGTTACATTGTACCACCTATCTAAACCATCATCTGTGCTGTTTACTGGACAGCTATTAGTAAAGTCTTCTTAGTTCTCCAGACTGTGTGGACCTACAGATTTCCGTAATTCTTGTAACCAACTACGCATCTACTCTAAGTTCCAGCCTTGTCAAATTAATGTAATGCTTACATGGTCAGGTATTCACCCACCCATCCTCCTCTGCTGTTTTTATTTTTTTCTGCATGTCGCATTCTTTCTACTTTAGTCCTCCTCTTCCAATCTCCTGACTCTTTCAACATTCCTCTCTTGCTGCCATTAAGTCATTTTACAGTATTACATTCAAAAATCTACTTCATCAATGAATCTTTCATGACCACTGTAGCTATCAGATAAACTAGCCTTGACCACCCGTTTCTTCACATCTCATGGGTAAGTTTTCCCTCCTCTAGTATCACAGGGCTGGTAACTATTTAAATTTACCCCTAGAAAGTATGCTCCATTGAGCTGGTGATTTTTAACTGTTTAGTTCACTGTTTCCTCCTTGAAACCATGCTTGACAGATACTGTGGTGTCTAATAAGTATTCATGGAATATTGTTCTAATTTGTTGGCATGCTTATGCTCTTCTAAATTACAAATTGCTTGAGCACAGAAGTCTTGTCTTACTGATTTTCAGGTCTCCCTCAGAAACCCAAATATAAATAAGTGATTAATGTTTGCTGAAGTTGGTTTCCTAAAATAATCTAAAATTATTCCATAACCTTTTGGAAACTCTACTTAATTTGCATTGAGTTTATAAACCAGAAACTTGACTGGATTTTCCAACTTCATGAGTTTTGAAGTTTATTATTTCCTCTTTCCCAGGCATAAAGCATCAGAGATGCTCCAGAAAGAGACACAACCTCCTATTGATAAGAGATCAAGGTTCCTTCCTGGAAGTGACTGGGGTCACTCATATGGTTCCATGTTCAAAACTTCAGACTCAGAGATACAATGAAGTTTTATTGTGGGAGACAGGATAAAATGAAGATAAAGAACTATCTCTTATTTCTGTTCTTTTCTAATTTTACTACCATTCTGAAAAAAATATATACATAGTGTATGAGATAAATATATATCTAAATTATATATGACAAATATATATCAGATATGTATATATGAAATTAAACCTCTTCTTCACCAATGGAACTTTTAACCAACTAGGTGTAACAAAATGTATATGAAAACAAAATAAATTTTTGTTGATAAAATGCAACAGTAAACATGTACAAGTTATGGGAAAGATTTTTTTTCTCTTAACTTGATTTAGTTGCTATGTGAATTGCTGTGTCCTTTGCATTAAAAGTTTCCTCATTTGTAAAAGGGGATAATGATGCAGACCTCTTTACAATATCACTGTGTCACTTACCTAATTAATACTGTAATTATAAAGTGCTTAGAAAATATAATGCACTGTACAAATGCCAAATGTTGTTATTAGAATCATTTGAGCACTCAGCTCATCTAAATTTACTACTTGAGCAAGGAAAATAATTCTAAACACTGAGAGCCTCAACTGTACATACTAATTAATCCAACTTAAACATCTATACTGTAAATATGCCTTGTTAAAATATGCATTTTAGTTAAGGCCACCATTAAAATCATCCTTTAAAGTTTGAGTTAAGTTGCTTGAGGTCTGCATAACATGAATTCTGCTTTGGCCTTTTTTCCAGACAGTTCAGATTGTATTTATCTTATTTATAATTTTTCTGTTGATTCATTTGTTTGATTGAATGTTGATTGCCAGGGATTCATGTAATATTCATTTTTAACTGAGAATACAAGAAAGAAAATTAGCATACTTTTTTCCTCTGTAGTGAAAGATTTGAAAAGAAACAATATATTTTTTAACTGCCATGCAGTTATTTTAGTCTAATATCTATTAGGGGACCTTTACAGGAGAGGAAATGTCTTAGATTGGAAGATGGAAGTTTTAATGTGTGCTTTAGGGAAAGTTTGATTTTGGCAGCGATGGCTACATTATCTCTAGAGATTAAATCTGCAGGTCCCAGAATTGATAGGACACTAGCGGAGTTGAATGGAGTCTCTGTGTGTATTGTAAAGGTACATCAAAGAAAAAAATACAATAACTAACCATCTAGGTAGAATAAAGAGATTCTGTGGTTTTTTTTTTTTTTCTTAAATGAATCAACTACTTAAAATAAAGAACTGTTTCTGGGGGAAGCTGAATTTTGTATTTAGCTATTTTAATTCCTTCAGAAAAAATATTTGCTAATTGGTCATTGGGATCTCTAACATTTTCCTCCATATAGCTTGTACTAGAGTTGCTAGGTTGAGTATAAAGTACACTATAGCTCATTGGATGATATCATTCAACCTTTGTAGAGATCTTTCTGTCAGAGGCCCAAAGATATATATTAACAGCTGTAGAATATAATAATGATAATAATAAAACAGATACAAGTATCAGTAAAAATTTTGTTAAGCCTGTAATTATTCAATATTTCATAAGACCAACTGAACAATGGATCACAAAAGTTTTCATTTGAAAACTAAAAATAAACTCATAAATGAGACCATCATTCAATCTACTGATTCTGTTCTAGCAAATCCTATTCAGTGACACAAATGACCAACCATTGGAAATGGCCTCCCCTTTCTATCAATAAAATAATGGTGGTACTATGCAATAGAATATATAGCTAGAGAGGCAATTTAAGGAATGAAGCTTTGATCATATCTACTTTTTATGTCTTGGTCACTAGACACATCAGGTAACTTATAGTTTCTGAACCATCACAATGAACCAAAAACAAACTATCAGTATGTTAATTTAAAAATAAAATATATTCTTGAGACTACAAGGCAATTGCTGGAAAATGTTTTATAAAGAAAAGTCACATTTTAGGAAAACTGAGTGTGTTTCCTAAGTAATAGAATCAATACACTGATATAACTTTTTTGCAACAATTTACCAGTATAATAACAATAAAACATTCCAAAACGTTTTTACATCTATCTTTTCCTTTTCATCTCCTCCCTCTTACATTATACTAAGTCAAAAAAGCATGCTTTTGAGTCATCAGATATGCAGAATGTATTGTTATACATATGTGTATTCTTATGTAAATTTTAAAACTTAATTACAAGAGTGAGAACTCCAGCTATAAATTCAGTTCAGTCTTACAATCTTTGAAATCAATTTTTATACTGCATTCATTTTATAACACAATTTAGGTATCAATCTCTGAGAGAGCCTCAGCCCATTCAAAGGACAGTCTAAGTAACATTTTAGTTTGACACAAGAATATGTTAAACAATGAGTGTTTTTCAGCAATTTGACAGTTCCGTTGCTGGTCCCACACCTTTCATACTACATGATATCTGAAGACTATAAAGGAACATTTATCATCAACTTGACTAATAATTTGATACATTGTTTTTGATAAAAAGCAAAAGTTGCTATTCAAGAATCAATAGCATAATTATGTGCCATTAGTTTTCCTTCCCTACTCTTTATATTATGTGTCCTATTATTTGTGACAAGAATTTGAGTAATGATTACATAGTGATATTTTGATTGATAAATCATCTACAACTTGAGCAGCTATATAAGTCAACATTACAGAAAAACAAGAAAAGTCAAACCAGTTGTGTCATGTGAAATATTGCTATTTGCAATTACATTTGTATGACAAGGAAATACCTCTACAATTAGATGAGTTGAGATACATAGGAATAGCCCTAAGGAAGTCACGAAGTCTAATTATTTGTCTAGTTCAAATCATTCTTCACCTTAAGTCTTAACTCTCCCAGGGAAGACCTTTGTTTTCCCATAGGATTTTAAATTCTGTTTCCAATTAAAGTAAGAAAGATTTGTTTATTTTTTCAAGGACTATGTTAATTGTGTGCTTAGTTCAACTTTTTCTTTCTAAAATAATGAAATTGAGACTTATGTGGTACACGAATTCCCTAGGTCAGTAGGCCCTCACATTTTTGGCACTAGGGACTTGTTCCCTGAAAGATCATTTTTCTATAGACTGGGGTGGTGAAATAGTTTGGGGATGATGCAAGTGTATTAGATTTACTGTATACTTTACTTCTATTATCATTGTCTTGTAACTTACAATGAATGATTATGTAACTCACCCTAATGCAAAAAGTACTGGAAACCGAGCTTGTCTCCTTCATCTACTTGGTCCTGTTTGCATGATGATGGGAGACTGTGATACATGAAGTGGGTTGCTTATGTCCAATTTACTGCACAATCTGGTTTTGGTTGTTATCATTGCAAAAAACCTTGCTTCACAAAAATAAGGTATTGGGTGTGGAACCAGGCTTTCGAGTGCTTTTGTAGCAATCCCAAGATATTTTGTCATGACTTTAATTCAGGATAAATAAATTTGAAATTGTCTCAAACATAATATTAAGGTCATCATCATTTGTTATCTCATGCAGTTGATCTTCTAGAAAGGTCAAAGTTGATCCACCTTGTGTATTTACAAATAATTAACAGATCCATTCCTTCCAGGTTGGGGTTCTTTTGTGATTGGGAAGTAATGCTGAAACCCTTGAAAACTGAGGTAGTTGATTATGTACCAGCTGGAAGAAAGAAGGTTCTAGCTCTTTCTAAAATCTCTGTGAATGTTGGAAACATGTTAAAATTCCCAATGTTCCTTCATTGTCTCCATAATTACAGTTTAGCTTTGAATGCATCCACTTTATCTGCCAACTTGAATACAGTTGTTGTTCTCCCTTGATGTGACAGATTGAGTTCACTGAGAAGGTTGAATATATCAGACAAGTAAGAAAATTTTGCAACCTATTTTCTGTTACTGAAAAGCATTGCCAGTGTTGACCAGTTTTCTAAAACAAATCTCTGGGGTGGCTATTCTAACTCAAAACTGAATCCAGTAATCAACCTTTAGGAGACTATCTCATTTGTGTATGTAAATAAGATATGTGTGCTCTGTGTCCAATTCCTTACAGAGATACCCGAACAGGCATGAGTTAAGTGTATGTATTTTAATGTAGTTGATAATTTTAATTACATCCTGCAAAATGCTGTAAAGTTCACATGACAGTTTTTACCTAGCCAGCATTTATCTATAGATGCCATAGTGTGTAGATTCACAATGAGAAGCAAACTCTTTGACTGAAAGGGTGAAGTCCAAAAGTCACCAGGTCATGGGGGCCCCTTCATCCATGAATATACTAATACAAAACAGTCAGTTTGTTACTGATATGTAATCATGGAAAAACTTGGGTAGTTCTGCAACTTTGATTTTTGGTTGGCAACAAAGTGCATATAACATATCCACATGAATATCTTCCTGAAAATATAAAGCAGAGAAATGAAAAAGGATAAATTTGAGTCCTATGTGGGAAAATGGATGCAACTTGAGGTCATAGTGCTAAGTATAATAAATTAGACACAGAATCTTAAATATTATGATTTCTTAGCAAAGGTTGATCTGACCCTTGGATAGTAGGAGGGACAATGGGGAATAAGGAAAGACAATGAGACAAATTTCAGCATTCAAGGAAGACCAGGAGGAGTTCACCTCTAGTGGACTGGCTCGGTCACCTCCACAGCTGGTTCACTTTTATTGGCTAGCAAGAAGTATTGGGGGAGGGTAACGTGTGTTTCATGGAAGAGCAACTATAGAAAATGGGTGGATAAGGATTAAAGTGATGAGGAACCAGATTGTCTCTAACCCCAAATACCTGTCTTTTGACAACAGATGCTATCTTGCTTCAGGAGTGTCAGGCTCTTAGCATCCCTCCCATACCCAGGAAGCATATGCCTTCCATACACATCCCTGTTCCTGAAGTGAGGTCTCACCAACATCAGGAGTTGGGCTCCCCATAATCTGTCACATAGCAGGGCCTCTAATAGTTTCTGTTATATAAGAAACCAAAAGTAGAGATGATTTAAAAAGTAAGATTTAAAAAGAAGATTTTTTTTATCCTAGGAAACAGGGAAGTAGACTGTGTGGGAATGGGGAGGGGACCGATTAGGGAGATGGTGGGCGGGACATAGAGGGAAGTAAACAGGGTCAAGATGTGATGCACATATTAGTACCAATCTCCCACAATAAATATATTTATTATGAATCACTGACATGTACTAGTGTTTCTATAAGTACTGTTGCATTGTGGCCAACATCAGTAGACTCATTATCCTGGGTTGCATACCAAAGTGACCCATTAATCTTCTCTAACAATTGTGATTCAAAGATCTCCGTTGTTATATCTGTTCATCTAGTTATGGTGCTGGCTGGGAAAAGAACATGTGTCACTTTTTGAACTCAACTTCTCCTAAGTGTTCATGACAAGTGTCCTTGATATAAGAAATATCATCTCTTGATCAATAGGAAAGGGCTTCTTAGCTTTAGCAGTGTAGTCAGGCACTAAGAATGATGCTCTCAAGCAAACGTTTTTATGAACTAGTGGCCTTCAACAATTGTTTCTGCTTTTTTGTGTTTATGGAGTTTTTTCTTTTGAAAAATTCCAAAGGATGATCTTTCAGTGCAGAATGCTAGGAAACCTTCTGGCAAAAGCAATTCTGAAGGTTTCATGGCTTTGCTACTTAAAGAAACAGTGCATATTATATAACAAGGGCTAGGAGAATGCGAGTTACCTAGAGCAATGAACTTGCAATATAAGAGGACTCTAGACATGTTCTTTTAAATGAAGCTTTCTTTTTGGTGATCTTAGAGTCTTCTGCTGTCTTACTGGATCTTTCTGCCTTTTAAAGAAGCTGTCCCGTGGCATTCCTTTTTTATTTCCTTTGGTGAGAGTTAGCTTCCCTTCATGAGGATTAGCTTACCAAACTAATTGAGACAAGTATGCAGTGTAGGGAAGAGGCACAGAGAGAAGTAGTAAATAAGAATATGGGAGTATAAGTGTGGACTAAAATAAATACCAGATTTTGATTTAAAGCCTGATGTCACGCACAGTTTAATTGTCACTTACCACTCACTAGCTGGTTTTTGATATAAGTCTACAAGCAATTGATTAACTGTGACCTCTGTGCAGTCCAACCCCCCCTTCTAGTGTTAATCTGATTTACATCAGCTTTCCAGGCTAGCATCACTACCTCAGCTCTATCTTAGATCATCAGATATTAAATTCTCAAAAGGAATGTACAACCTAGATCCTTTGAATGCAGTGTTCACAGGAGGGTTTGTGCTCCTAGGAGAATGTAATGCTGTCGCTTATCTGACAGGAGGTGGAGCTGTAGCTGCAATGTGAGCAACAGGGAGCAGCTGTAACTACAGCTGAAGCTTCACTCCCTTGCCTGCTGCTCACTTCCTACTATGTGAGGAAGGTCTCGGGGCTGAGGTTTCTTACCCTAGGTCATAGGGTAATTAGAACAGGGTGTGGTTCAACAAAATTTTTATTATTCCCTAGTGATGTTCAGGAAATCCTCAAGCAGGACAGCAGAGTGTTTTTTGTTGGTTGCATTGCATAATGGTGGTTTCATGGGTATTGAAAGGGGTCCCAAATGGAAATCTTATTGAAGTTTTTCAGCAGTGCTTGCTGGTGTGAACCGTTTCAGATACTTTCCTTATCTATCTTGCTATTTCAAAAGATATGAACCCTACTTCCCACAACCAGTGCATTCCCCTCTCACGACATCAGTGCCTTCTGAAATAGTGGTAGTGGTGACACTTGCACTGGTCTTGGAACTAGCAACGATCTCCTTCCTCTCCTCTTTTCAGCAACATGGGTATTTTGGCAGATACCTTTATGTTTTGTGTTAACTTCCTCCCAAAATAAGTTTAAGTTGAGTGAACCATTGGTGTTGACAAAACCATTATTCTGCTGGCATCACTTTCTGCTTTCCAACTTAGATTCCATAAAACTAATGAAATACACGGTACATATTATGCATGAGTAAGAAGGTGCTGTATATATTAATATAAGGAAGAAAACAGAGAAGGCAGCTGGAAGGTCACAAAACATGTAAACAAAAGTGGAAGCTCTATAATGTACAGTGATGATCTGGAAAGTGGAATCCAGTTCTAATTTTATTTTCTGGAACATTGGAGGTGGAACACTTCTAGGCCTGGTCCAAACTACCCGTAATTTCTTCTAAAGTCTGTGCTCCTCAGGAAAGGGTACAGCAGTTGCTGTCTCTCCCGGGAGAAAAAGACAACCTGTTAAAGTGAGCTGGGAACTGAAGAAGACCAAAGAGGTCTCAGCTTTCTGAAAATTCATTTAGTAGCACCGAAGTGAAAGTGTGTTCTGTGTACCATGATCATCCTTCCAAACAATACTGTAAAACACTAAGGAAGGGAAGATCACTTGAATGGTTTTTCTTCATCTTTTACCTACAGTCAGCCACACACATCAATACTGAACAGAATTCGATTCTTCAAATGTACATCAAAAGCCCATGGAAATGACAGAAGGAATGCCAAAATATCCTTGGGCAAACACCTTTGAGACTACTAACACAGTGTAGTACTACTTATGATGTGACTAGATTTCAAATTTCAAGGATTTGTTTTTTCTTCAGGCATGTTCTTTGTAAAAGGGAGCCACTGCTGACTTCTGTATTGCATTAGCTTTGACTTTTTATTTTTTTATCTCTAAATAAAAAGATTGAATATGTAAATACATCTTTTTTTCCTTCCTCCCTGAGTATGCTTCTGTAAAATTTACCAAATCCCATTCATTATTTGTTATCTAAAACTCAGTCAGAATTTTATAGAGTTTCCCGACTATACTAGGTAAGAGATACAACCTCGTAATATCACTAAGTCTCTTTGCATCAACCAGGGAAGTGCCTGTTTGCTACAGACTCCATCCAACTTCATCCTGGTCCTTCATTCAGTCTATAAAAACTTCATTAGACACGTGCTCTTCAAATCAGATTTTTCTGGACATATGGAAATATAGATGAGGACAATAATAATAACAATAAATATAGTGCTGTTCTTTGCACTATGCTGAATCAACATAAGATTTAATATAATCTGATAATCCAAATGCTATTATTGTACTACTTTTAAAAGATAAGAAATTTGTGTTTCAGAACAATTAATAACCCAAATCACGTACCAAGGGGCAATACCACGATTCGAACCTGTATTCTATGCTTCCAGTTTCCTAGCTTATATCCTCCCTTATTTCCATCTCTCCTTCCAGTTTAGTAGAATTTTTTGTTGCCGTACAGTGGTAAAGTCTTTGGTATAGCTAAACCTTAGCAGAATCTTTTTTTGCAGTTTATTTGAGAAAAATTCAATACTTGGTACAGACAAAAATCATAAGATTTTGTCAATACTTAATTAATTGAACATTTCTTTAGCATGTCATCACTTTGCCTGAGATTATACATTGAAATTTGGGTTACATACAATTGCAGAGCATGACATATGTAAAGACCAAATATATAGGTCTTTACAAAGACCTTCTTTATATAGAAGAAGAGAAAAGAAAGCAAACACTTATCTGGGCATCGTAGCACATGCCTGTAATCCCAGCACTCTGGAGGCCAAGGCAGGGGGATCCTCTGGAGCTCAAGGCCAGCCTGAACTGCATAGCAAGACGAGGAAAAAAAAAACAAAAAAACAAAAAAACAAAACACTCTGATAAGTGAAATAATGGACAAGGAAGAAGAGAACCCAAGGACAGTAAGTAGCAAATAAATAAACCAAACATAATTCACTAGACTGTTTGCAATTTGTTAAACCAAGTATTAGGAGGGATACACAGTAATAACTGTTAGAACTAGGTCCGGTTATCTTTCTAATAAAAATGGAAATATCAAAAACATTAAGAAAAAAAAATTGCTTTTAATAAGTATTAAGAGAATATACGTGCCACTCAATAAATCCATTTAGTGCAGTGGTTGTCAACCATGCAGTAATTTGAGTGTGGGTACTTGAGAGAAAGATTCCTTGAGTTTTCATTCAGATTTACAAAATCTGACTATACACATAGAGCTTTTGTCTCCTCCACTACTCCTGCCCTTTCTACTTCTCCTCTCCATTCTCCCCTCCTTCTTCTTTTTTCTTCTTCTTCTGTCTGTGTCCCTCTTTCTGCCTCCCCCCACTGTCTTTTCTTCACTCATGATTACTTCTGCAGTAATCCCCCAACTTAGGAACACTCCAGCTGCAAATTTTCACAGATAGGATCAGACTTTGCATTACAAACATTTGTAGATTCTACAAATTGCAGAGGTAGCTCTAGTGTCTGCTGGACAATGTCACAGTTGTGCAGCTGTGTGCTCACTGTGCAATGTGATAGTGCACAGCAGTGCAGCACTCAGAGCCCAGGATGTCCAGAAGCAAAAGGAAAAGCAGTGGAGATGTGGAGGATGCTGCTGGAAGGTGCAAAGCAGTAATCACAGAAACACAAGAGAAAATACAGTATAAAGCTCACCTTGTGGGACTTAGCAACATATTCCCAGCAGAGGACTCTTTTGCAAGTTGGGACTTACTGTATTTTCTACTTTTCCATGTAATTCTGATGATGAGTTAACCTCAGAAAATACTAGCTCAGTGATCCATAAAAATGTATGTTTCACCAGAAAGAAAACCAAGGACAATGTTATCATAATCCAGAATACTTGGTATAGTTTCATAAAAGAAATGGAATCTCACAGTTCTGGAAATTGTTAGGAAAAGAGTTAAGTGAGCATAAAGGGGAGACAAAAAAGAGAAAGATTTTTACCAATATGAATATGTGATCAGATGATGCATTTTCAATGCATTGGAATAGTGGAGCTGAGAGGATGGTTTTATGGTTATTTGAGGAAGTAAACGAGATGATAGACCATGTGATAAGACCTAAGAATTACCCATTCAAATATAGAGGATGAGCTTATCCTGCATAATTATTCAATATCCTGATACTGAAGTATTAGAATGCTTCAGGATCAGTATTAAAGTCTACTTCATTATTAGTGAAGAAGTCTGTGTGTCGGTTAAAATAGTATATCATTCTTTACTGAATGATAAAGAAGTCTGTCATTCTTTCCTTTGTTTGAAATTCTGACTGAGCCTTCTGTCTGCAGCATCAAACATGAGAAGAAAAAGGACTAAAACACAGTCTCAGAGCTCCAACTCACTCAGAACAAGTCCAGGAGACATCAACATAGGAGAAGTTGGTAAACACACACCTGAAATTGCTGAAATGATTGCAACAGAAGTGAAGAAACAAATTCATCAGTCCATAGAAGAGATAAGATCAGAAATAATCTCTCAGGAAAAAATGAAATGACAATAATAATGAACTGTTCAGCACATCTAATGAAGAAACATATAAGAAAATAGAAGAACAAAGGCAATGGGTGGAAACATTAAATGAAAGAAATAGAAATGAATTAGAACACATGAACCAGATTCGAAGAGACATCCAAGAAATCAAAGCTTCCTTTGCAAGCTGCAAAAACTGCTTGAATGAAGCTAAAGATAGAATTTTAGATTTTGAAGACAGAATGGCAGCTAGTGACCCTGAAAGAAAGGTCCACTGATCTTAAAATCAACAAGGAACCAGGAATAATCAATTCAACAGCTGCAAGATGAGGTAAAGAAGAATAATGTATGATTAATAGGAGTCAATGAAATAGCAGGAGGCAACACAAACTACATAAAAATAATATTTGCAGAAATAATAACAGAAAATTTCCCAAGTATGGAAACAGAACCTGATATACAGGGAAATGAGGCCTATAGAACCCCAACTAACAATAACCAAAATAAAACTACACCCAGACATATAATAGTCAAGTTCCCAGATCTCCAGCAAAAGAACAAAATATTAAAAGCTGCTAGAGAAGAGAAACAGATTACCTATGAAGGAAAACCTACCAGAATCATGGCAGACTTCTCAAGACAAACCATCCAATCGAGAAGAGCTTGGAGTGAAATATTACAGGTCCTGAGACAAAACAGCTTCCAACCAAGACTGATGTACCCTGCCAAACTACCCTTAAAATTCAATAGAAGAATAAAATATTTCCATGACAAAGAAAAACTGAAGAACTTCATGAGTGCCAAACCATTACTGCAAAGAGTACTAAAAGATATTCTAGATGGAGAAAAAAATGAGCACAATTTCCAGAACAAAAATAGAAAGGAACTGTGAAGAACATGCAATTAAACAGGTAGGAAACGTACAAAACCAACAGCTAGTAAATAACATGACAATGATAAGCCAACACATATCAGTTATAACCATAAATGCAAATGGCTTCAGTTCACCAGTCAAAAGAAACAGACTGGCAGAGTGGATTAAGAAACAAAATCCAACAATATGCTATATACAGGAAACACATTTTACTCAAAAGGATATCCATAGACTGAAAGTCAAAGGATGGAAAACAATCCACTATGCAACAGAAACCCAGAAAAAAGCAGGTGTAGTTATTATGTTTTCAGAAAATGTAAACTTCAGACCAAGAACAATCAAAAGAGATACAGAAGGTCACTACATACTTGTCAGGGGAAAGCTGCAAGAGGAAGAGATAACAATCATAAACATATATGCACCAAATATTGGAGCACCAACCTATATAAGACAAATCTTAACAGACATGAAAACCCATATATTTACTAACACTATTGTTATAGAGGACTTCAACACCCCGTTGACACAAAGAGATAGGTCAACTGGACAAAAAATCTGCAAGGAAATAACAGATCTGAACCAAATCTTCAAACAAATGGACTCAGTAGATGTATATAGAGCGTTCCACCTCACAACATCAGAACACACATTTTTCTCAGCTGCACATGGGACTTGCTCTAAAATAGACCACATTCTAGCCCATAGAGCATTCCTACCAAATGCAAAAGAACTGAAATTATCCCACGCATATTATCTGACCAGAGTGCAATGAAATTGGAAATTAACAAAAAAAGGAACTCCAAAAACTCCATAAACACTTGGAAATTAAACAATAACCTCCTGAACAACCAATGGGTCACAGAAGAAATTAAAGAGGAAATTGAAAAATACCTATAAACAAATGAAAATGTAAATACAACTTACCGGAATCTGTGGGATGCAATGAAAGCAGTCCTCAGAGGGAAATTTATAGTGGTGAACTCACACATAAGAACACAGAAAGAGAACAAATAAATAGCCTAATGCTGTACCTCAAACTTTTGGAAAAAGAACAAGCCAAGCCCAAGCCTAAAGAAGAGAGGAGATTATAAAGCTCCAGGCAGAAATTAATGCAATAGAGATGAAGAAAACCCTACAAAAATAAATGAATCAAAGAGTTGGTTCTTTGAAAGAGTAAATAAAATTGATGAATCCCTAGCCAATCTTATCAAAAAAAGAAAAGAAAGAACTCAAATTCATACAATAAGGAATGAAAAGGATGACATTACTACAGAGCCTACAGAAATTCAGAAGATCATTAATATCTACTTTCAAAGTCTTTCCTCCCATAGAATAGAAAACTCAGAAGAAATGGACAGATTCTTAAATATGTACGAATTACCAAGGTTGAGTCAAGAAGATATAAAAATCCTGAGCAAACCAATATCAATTAATGAGATTGAAAATGTGATTAAAAACCTACCAACAAAGAAAAGCTCAGACCTTGGTGGATTCACAGCAGAATTTTACAAGGAATTCAGGGAAGATTTAATACCAATACTCTTCAAACTGTTCAATGAAATTGAAAAGGAAGAAATCCTCCCTAACTCATTTCTGGAGGCAAGTATTGTACTGATACTAAAACCACAGAAATACCCAACAAAAAAAGAGAACTACAGACCAATCTCCCTAATGAATGTAGATGCAAAGATACTCAATAAAATACTAGCAAATAGAATATAGCAAATCATCACGAAAATCATATACCATGACCAAGTCAGGTTCATTCCAGGAATGCAGGGATGGTTCAATATTTGCAAATCCAAAAATGTGATACACCATATCTATAGAGCCAAAAACAAAAACCATATGATCATCTCAATAGATGCAGAAAAAGCTTTTGACAAAGTCCAACATGCATTCATGATAAAAACTCTACAGAGAATAGGAGTAGATGGGCTTTACCTCAACCTGATCAAAGCCATCTATGACAAGTCAACAGCTAACAACATATTAAAGGGACAAAAACTGCAAGCTCTTACTTTAAAATCAGGAATGAGACAAGGATATCTGTTGTCACCTGTCCTGTTCAACATAGTCCTGGAACCATTAGACAGAGCAATTAGACAAGAGAGAGAAATAAAGGGAATAAGGGTAGGAAAGGAAAAAGTAAAACTATCACTATTTGCAGATGACATGATACTTTACATGGAAGACCCCAAAAACTCCATAAGAAGACTCCTTGAATTAATCAACAAATTCAGCAGCATAGCTGGATACAATATCAACACCCAAAAATCAATAGCATTCCTATACACAAACAACAGACTGAGAGAGTAATTAAGAAAAACATACCTTTCAAGATAGCATCCAAGAAATTGAAATATTTGGAATCAATCTGACAAAAGAAGTCAAAGATGTATTCAATGAAAACTACAGTACTCTGAAAAAGAGATCAAAGAGAATCTCAAAAAATGGAAAAATATTCCTTGCTCATCGATAGGAAGAACAAACATTGTGAAAATGGCCATACTCCCAAAACTGCTGTACAGATTCAATGAAGTTCCCATTCAACTACCATTAGCATACCTCACAGATCTCGAGAAAACATGCCTTAAATTCATCTGGAACCAGAAGAGACCTAGAATAGCAAAAGCAATCCTGGGAAACAAGGATAAGTCAGGTGGAATCACAATCCCTGATCTGAAATTATACTACAAAGCAAGTGCAATAAAATAAACATGGTATGGCTAAAAAGCAGACTGGAAGATCAATAGAACAGACTGGAGGACACAAACACAACCAGAAACACACTCAACCAACTAATCTTTGATAAAGGGGCCAATCAAACTCACTGGAAGAATGATAGCCTCTTCAATAAATGGTGCTGAAAAAATTGGCTTGCCACCTGCCAAAGACTGAAAATAGACGTAAGTCTATCACTGTGCACCAAACTAAAGTCAAAATGAATCACAGATCTCAATGTTAAAACAGAAACACTAAATCTATTGGAAGAGAAAGTAGGTAAAAATCTTGAAGATATAGGGGCAAGTAGAGAGTCCATGAACAAAAACCAAACTGCCTGTGAAACGCTTCAAAGAATCAACAAATGGGATCTCATCCTACTGAAAAGTTTCTGTACATCTAAAGAAATCACCAGCAAAGTAAAAAGAAAACCCACAAAAAAATTTTAGTTGACTGTCCCTCAGGCAAAGGTCTTCTATCTGGAATAGACAAAGAATTAAAAATCATCAGCACCCCCAAATTCAAAGACCCAATCCAAAAATGTGCAGCTGAGATGAGCACACACTTCTCTGATAAAGAAATACAAATGGCAAATAAATACATGAGAAAATGTTCACCATTATTAGTCATTCGAGAAATGCAAATTAAAACAACACTGAGATTTCATCTCACCCCAGTAAGAATAGCTATCATTAAGAAATCAACCAATAACAAATGCTGGTGAGGCTGTGGAGAAATAGGAAATCTCTGCCATTGCTGGTGGGAATGCACAATGGTGAAGCCACTGTGGAAATCAGTTTGGAGATTCATCAGAAAACTAGGTCTAGAGGTCCCATTCAACCCAGCTATTCCACTTCTGGTATTTTCTCAGAAGATTTGAAAACATCATATCACAGCGATATATGTGCACCCATGTTCATAGTGGCACAATTTGTAATTGCTAAATTGTGGAAGCAACCCAAATATCCATCCACTGAAGATTGGATTAAAAAATTGTGGTACTTTTATATAATGGAACATTACTCAGTTATAAAGGAGGATAAACTTGAGGCTTTTATCGGTAAATTGTCACAACTAGAGACCATACTCATAAGTGAAATAAATCCGACCTGCATGTGTAAGCATAGTATTGTTGCACTACTGTAAGACCTGAAAGAGTGAATAAAAACTAAGAGGTATGACAGACATTGTGAAATGAAAGGAAAATGCCCAAAAGTAAAGGGCAACTGGGGTGTCTGAAAATAGAAGGGAAAGAAGGGGAAATTATGTATGTATATATCTACAGGATAGCAAACACAGCTGTCCTACTGTCATCTATTGCTCTACAGAAAGAAACAGTTAATGATTACTTGTTTGATCAATCTTGTATAGCTCTGTTTTCCTGAGTAACCACTTTGAAGATATCAATAAGTAATACAACTATTGTTAGTTTCCTAGAACTTTGTCTGTAACTCTGGTTTTTTTTGTATTGCTCTTATGCTATTTTGTGAATGGATGTCTGTTTGTTAATATATTTTCCTTTTATTTTTTAAATTAAAAAAAGAAACAAATGCTTTAAAAATGGATTAAATATATAAGCACCACACATATTTTCCTCCCTTTAGTTGTGGCAATCTTTCTGAGACATAAGACTACAGTGTGTGGATTATGCTTGCAAAAGGAGAAAGCACAAGAGTGGAAACCTCTGCCTGGAATTGACCATGATTGTCCCATGTTTATACTTTTAAAAAAACTTTCCTTTAAACAGAAAAAAGCAATAATAACAACAAAACAGAGTTTCAAGTCAGGCTAGTAGGAGGGCAACTGTAATCAACTCACTGCACATTGTTATACTCACAGTAATTGTTCAGCGTTCAAGATACAGGCATGAAATATTGTCAGAAAATTACTAGCACAAAACTTTCCCCTCAGTGAACTGAGGGAAACCTGCTGTATGACCATCTTAACTGCCTTTGTATGCATATTTTTTTATTTTCCTTGTCCTTCCTATCCCCTTTCTCTCATCAGTTAGAAAATAAGTTTTCTCTACCATAGCCCCTCGCTTTCCTCATACTTTTGGTGCAAACAAATGATAGGCTTTTTTCCTGG
This sequence comes from Chinchilla lanigera, assembly GCF_000276665.1. Lineage (NCBI taxonomy): Eukaryota > Metazoa > Chordata > Mammalia > Rodentia > Chinchillidae > Chinchilla > Chinchilla lanigera. The sequence goes on along the minus strand of NW_004955418.1, from coordinate 19,358,713 downwards.
AAGAGCCACTGAAGAGAAAACTCAGAAGCTTTCACTCTATCACCCCTGGTGTCCCCAGATGAAGGAGCTCTTTGTGTTTCTTTCCAAGCAAGATGACTCAGAGACTGTAAACATCATTCAAGATAAATTTCTGCCACAAACTCTACTGTGTTCCCTTAATGTTGCTCTAAGCTTGTTCTTTTAGGTGAAAGTCACACCAGAATCCCTATTCTACTGTCCCATCTTTTGAGCTAAGTGAGAACTGTTAAGCTCATACACAGCTACAAACAAACACACAAATAAATTATAGTAATTGTCTAAGGAACTACACTATGGAATTTTGCAAGTCCTCCTGGTGGACTGTTTGATAGAGATATTGTTTCTTTTTTTTTTGTTTGTTTCCTTACATTTGCTTCCTTGTGACACTGATGAAGATGGTACTTGAAAACAATTTTTAAAAACTATCACACTTTTGTTCCCAGTGTAATATTAGCATTAATTTGGTATTAAGCCCAGCTGTAGTGCTCCATAAACTGAAATTTCCCAGAATTTTTATGCCTATTAGTTCATCATCTGGGGGTAATTTGGAAATGTCCATCAAAATAAATAATGTATTTGCTCCTTAACATACTTCATGAAGTTTCCCATCTGATAAGAATAATGTATTTTAAGATTACAGTCTGAGGGAGATTTAAATGTTTAACTCGCAACTTAAGCTATTTGAAGACATGGCATCAAATACTATAACTCACAGTGAAAGGTGGAAAGTTCCCCAAAGCATAAATCATAGAAAGGTATCATTAAACTAACCTTTAATGAAACAGGCAGACATGTGTAATAAAAGGAATATAATTAACAAAGTATTCTTTCCAAGATTTAATTATTGACCACTAGAATTTGATTTCATAAATTAAGAAAAGTAAAGTAACAGATTCTGAGAGAATTCTGTGTAAGTAAGCCTATGTCTGGTCTCATAAAACATGAACATAATGCTAATTACCATTATAGAAGTAAGTTTTACATAGAATACTGCTAAATGCAGTCATCAGAGGTGCAGAGGGGGTTGTTGTTTCTGTTTGTTTTACATTATGCTTAAGTCATAGGATTAAGAAAGGCCAAAAATATCTGAACACACATTTTTATTATGTGTAGAACTTAAATTTATATTAATACTAGTTGGCATAAAGAAAAAATACACATTTTCCTTATCATTCAATGTGACATTTATATATTTGTAGGCAAATTAAAGTCCTGTTATAAAACTCATAATGTTTATTTTCTGTAGGATTATTTCAAAACATAAAAGCAGTAGATTTAGAATTAGAATTTACTCCAGGAATGATCCATATAAGTCAGATCTATCTCATTTCACATATTTTTTACAAAAATTTAAATATTAAAAGTATCTGTGAAATGAAGTAGTTCATTTACTGTTTCATGGTGTGATGGCATAATTTCAATAGCTAGCTAAAAGATCTTTAATTACATTGATTCTTTTGCACAAATAGTGTGGCTTTCATTTGGTTTTTTGAAAAAAAATTATAAATTCAAGAACTGCTTAAAAAATAACTTGCCAAATGTAATGTCCTAGTGCTCACATTTTGTTTACATATGCCACATAAAAATAGCTTTAAAGGGAATATATACAAACTATTTCTAGTTCAGATTAAAATGACTAAGGAAACAGTTGGCTTTTTACAGATTTACATCTTAGGTACAAACAATAATTGCTTAATGAAAATAATGAAATGTAATAGGTATTCTAGAGACTAACAATTGTAAGGTTATATTATGTAAATTATTATTTTGGCTCTCTATAACATGTATAAGTTCAAGATAAATTATGATGAATATGTATATTTCTCAAGCAAGCCATTTACTTACTTTACCTGAGTGTGTACCATAAACCCAATTTTTATTACCTAACTGATAATATTTATTCTCTTTTCCCTGGAATGACTTCTGCCCTCAGCTACAGAAATAAATGTCCACCTGTACCCATTTGCAATATATCATTCCCTAAATTTCAGTGATGCTACTAAGAAGCCCTAAAACATCCTTCAGAGAAGGACTTGGGGTATGTAAAACACAATCATAAATATTCTGACGTCAGTTCATTAATTCTCCCCTCAAATACTGAGTTCCTGTGGGTAACAGGCATGATGAGAGTTCTGAAAGCTCCTGTAAACCAACAAGTGACGAAGAAAGCCTCTGTCTTGCCCTCATGTACTTTACACTTTGTTAGAGGAGACAGACAATGAAACACTGTAAATAAATGATTTGGATAAAAGTAAAGCATGCCAGTAAGACCTTCATTGAATAATTTATATTTATTACTTGTAGAGAGAGGGAGCACACACCTCAGATTTGTGAGATGCATCTCAGTAAGACAGCACTAGAAAACAACCTATTATGGTGTTTGTGTTTTTATTAGGTAACATTCAAGAGAGCAAGTTTGTTTTAGTTTAGATCATAATGTAGAGGCCGTTCTATGACTGGATAGCTCAATAAATTTTACCCATCTAAAGGAATATTAAATCTGTATAGGCTAAAAAATAGTAGTCACTTATTTAAGGAGGAAGGTAGATGCTTACGGTTTTGTAGGTGTCTCAGTGACCTTGCTGATGCGAATGTTTTGAGATTTTTATGACTAACAGGAAAAGAACATGGCTTTGCTATGAGGTCTTATCATTTGGAAATGACATGGAGTCCCAGGTTACAGCATCACAACAGTTTGCAAAGAGCCAGAAGCTGATTCTTTCTTTCCTGTAGATGATTCAGAGAATAAACATGATAAGGTGACAAATATCCCTAAGGCTAATTTACATAATGTGGCCAAAGATAATTGCTTTGTGAAGACACCATTAAACTTAGACCGGAGGGATAAGAATTTAAAGAGCTTAGGAAATAATCCATCAGATAAAGACAAATGCAAAGAACTTAGGAGAAAAAGGGCAGGACACGTTTGAGAACCAGAGAGGACAGTGTATGGGGAAAACATGAGTGGAAAGAGAATGGCACTGACCAACACTGAAGAAACAGAGTTGTGTAGCAAAGAGTTTGCACTTCATTGCAAGACCAGTGGGGAGCAATGAAAGGCTGCACATCGGTATATGGAAATTATTACGGACTTTCTTTTCAAATGTTTATGGTCCTATCTTCAGTATCTAAGAAGTTGAGGGGCTGGGAATTTAGCTCAGCGGCACAGCGCCTGCCTGGCAAGCGCAAGGTTGTGAGTTCGGTTCCCGGTACCAGAAAAAAAACCAAAACCAAAACCAAAAACAAAAACAAAAAAAAAGAAGTTGAATATATTTCTCGATAAGGTCTTTAAAAAAGTAATGAAGCTAAGATAAATATATATATATACACATACACAATTAAATATATATATACAATTATACACATACAAACACACACAATAGTTAAGATAGTTATGCCACTATATGCTATTAGCTCATTGAAAGGACAGGTATATGCCTGTATTGTTAGATGGGTTTTTCATGCCTGTATCTTATATTATGAGCAACTACTTTGAAGGTAACAATGCGCAATGTAGTGAACATTGTTGCTCTCCTACAATCTGGTTTTGAAATTTTATACCATTGTTTTTATTGTTTATTCTTCTTCTCTTTAAAATAAAAACAACAAAGAAAATGAAGTCATTTAAGGTGGGCCTCAATCTACGCTGATGTGCGTCCTTGTAAGAATAGGAACCTTGGACACAGAAAGCGGGGAAAGAACACATGAAGTCCCGAAGAGGTGATGACCATGGACAAAACACCAAAGGAGAGGGATCAGAAGAGACTGAATTTGCTGACACTTTGACCTTAGATTTCTAGCCTCCAGAGTTCTGATAAATTAAATTCTTGCTGTATAAACTACCTGGTCCTAGTACAGCATCTTTTAATGCTCAAACTTATAAAATCATTGCTGACTATCCAGTAGTCCAAAAAACATTACCTCTCTGGGCTTCAAATCTATAACAAAGAAGGTGATTATAACGTTAACTCTGAAGTCATAGGACGTGTCCTAGGGGCCATTGGAATCCTCCTTCTAAACATACAGCTCTGTATTTATGTCATATCTTTCTTCCAGAAAGCTCAAAACACTTCAAAGACATTTTCATATCAATTCTCATAGCACCCTGTGAAGGCAAGTAGGTGGGAAATATTATCATTCTTATTTGACATTTCTATACACCTACTCACTTGATTATATGATCATTTTGTACTGAATATGTAATTTTTCATGGAACAGAATATGCCCAGGAAAAAAGGAAATATTCAAAAGAACATTATATAATTTTGGACTATAATCACTATCATGTAATGAATGACCTGAACATTTATAATATAATAATAATCTAGAGTTTTTAAATTAGATATTATTTTTCTTCCTTTTTATATTTCCTTGACAATAATTTAAGCAATAGCAAAAAAATTGTAGCTATGTTATTGAGCAGCACCAAAAGGAGGATGATCTGTACATTTTCCCCTATATTTAAAAGAGTGTTTACCACACATTTTAGATTAGTGCTGAAATATTCAGGAGTCCAAAAATGTAAAAATATCACATATGCTTATTTTTCTCTTTAAACACTTTATCAGTATGCATTAGTAAGCTTTTCTATCACTGGGGCAAAATATTGGACACCCAGAGTTTTAAAAAGTCTAATGCCAAGAAAGGTATGGCACTGAAGAAGCACATGGCAGAGGAAGAAAGTTGAAAGTGTACTTTCAAGAGAGGGAAGGAAGGAAGGAGGAAGGGAGGGAGGAATGGAGGGACAGGGAGGGAGGGAGGGAGGGAGGGAGAAACACCCTTTGATCATACCCACAGTGAACATCCCCCTTGAACCAGGTCCTATTTCCTAAAAGCACATTTATCTGTAAATTCATCAATGAATTTCTCGACTGATGAGTATAGCACCTCCAGGATCCAATCGCTTTCCAGAAGCTGTATCTCTGAATATAAGAATTTGAGGGACATTATAGATCTAAAATTTATGTGGAGACCCCTGAGAGTCTATGTCCATCTCATAGAGTTGCCCAAGTCTTAAGTGTTCGCACATTGCTCAAAGGTCCAAGTTCAAAGACTTGTCTGAGACCCAAGACAAACTCTTACCTGTGAGCCCTTGGAAAAATCAAAAGAAAGTTAAGTATTTTCAACATACCATGGCAGAGGGTAAACATTTCCATTCCTCAAGGGAGGAATGGGACATCAAAGTGAATGAGAAAAAAGCAAGATTAAATCTCACCAGGACAAACATTAACTCCTTTAACTACATGTCTCACACCTGATTATGTGGTGGGGAGATGTAAAGTCGAAAGGCCTTGGAAAGCCCAGCCCCTATGGCCTTGCTTTTCACAGGCATGTGGCTTCTTTGTCAAGCTGGCTCCCTCACTGTCTTCGGTTTTCCTCAGCAGACACTCCATGTTTCTGAAATTTTCAACTCCCTGTGGTATCCACAGCAAATTTGGCTTCATTCCCACAATGATACACATACCCTTCTTACTGACCCATTTCCTGAACTCGCATGCCTTCCTCTGAAATCTGGTCAAAGCCTCCATAGCCCTATACCTTTTCTATTCTGTATGCCTGTAAGATCAGCATATTGAATAAAATCAAGGTTTGCTACCACTTCAAAGAGTTACCAGGCTCTGTTGAACTCAGGGTAAATTTCTCCACATACTACTCAGTGAGTAAAGTATGCTGGAGCTCCTCTCCTCAAGTAAAAATCTTTCAAAGAATTTATCTTTTTACACCTGTGATGAGTAGGATATAGTAAATTTTTGACATGCCCTCAAGCCTTCCTTCCTACTCTCCTGGAATGAAGTTCTTGGCTCTTATTAATAGCACTATTCATTTAAGCAACCACACTCTTCACCAACTTCACAAGCATGTTCTTTCCAGCCAGTTTGAAAAACTTTCATATCGTTTAGCTCTGCTTTTTGCTCCTGATCTACATTGTAATTATAGCTGACAGCAACCAGCAGTATCCATGCCATAACCTGAACACTGGGCTCCCTTGAAATTTCCTCTGTCGGCTCAGTTAGTTTTCCACCTTTAAATTCAAGCTGATACAAAGTCTTAGGGCATGGATAAAATGAAGACAAGATCTTCGTCAGGATGTAATACTGTGATTTCTAGTCCATATTGCAAAGCAGTACTCATTTGCATCTTAAATCTCATGAACTTACTCTTCACTCTCTGCATTTCTATCAGTTTTCTGGCCATCTTAGTCATTTTTACATTACTAAAACACAACTTCCAGCACACACAATTTAAAGGAGAATAGGTTGATTTTGGCTCATTATTCCAGAAATTTCAGTTCACGGTTGGCAAGCTCAAATGCAGAAGCAGCACAGTTGATGAGCCTGGTGAAGAGAAGAGCTGATCATGCCATAGCATCCAGGAAGCAGAGAATGAAGGAAGGAGACAGGAAGGAAGGTTGATCCTTTTAGTTAATTCCCCCAGTGGTCCTATTATTCCAGTCAAGTTCCACCTCCTGATAGTTCATTTCACTATAGCAGTCCATGGTCCAAGCCCCCTCAATAACCCCCACCTCTGAACACCTGAGACTTTAAAGGATCATTTTCAATCTTAAACATAGCGTTCTGCCCTTGGATGTTCTTGACCATCTTTTTATGCAAAGTACTTAGTACATGTCTAAGAGTTACCAAAATGTTCACAGTTATAGCATTGTTGAAAACTTTAAGTCTAAAAATCTCTTCTGAGACTCAAGGTGTACTCTGACCTCTAAGCCCCTGTAAAAATCAAAAAGAAACTTAAACACTTCCAACATACAATCACCTAGAATAAATATTTCCTTTCCAACAGGGAGGACTAGAAGGCAATAAAGAAATCAAGACTGAAACACAACGAGGAAAATATTAAATTCCATAGTTCCTTGTACTTTGCCCTGAGGCATGTTGAGGTGAGATGTGATCAACAAACACCTTGGGTAGCACTGCTGCTACCACATTGATGTTTACAGCCTTCAGGGCCTCTCTCTTAAGTTGACTGTACTCATCCCTTGCAACTTTTCTCAGATGTTCCATGTTCCTGGCTTTTCCAACTTCTTGAGGTTTCTACCATACTTTAAGCTTCACACTCACAGTTTCACACATGACTGTCAGTAGCATGCTGCTTGGCTTCCCAGGCCTTCCTCTGAAATCTGGGTGGAAACCTCTGTGACTCCACAACTCTTTCACTCTGCATGCCTGAAAAACCAATACCATGTGAATGATGCCAGTGTCTGTTGCCAGCTTGAGAAGTAGGTAAGCCCCCTTGGATCAGGGATGCAGCAGTTTCTGAGAGCCTGGATGTCCATGTATGGTGAATTAAATCCAGAGAATCAATTTCTTTTGGGGATTTTCCTAGGCAGTGTGCTTTGCAGCAGTCTTCTTGAAAAATAGTTTTTAATTTCTGCTTCTTTGAACCTGGAAGGATGACATCTTGCTGATTCCTGAGATTCCCTTCAGTGTATTTTGGGAGCAATGAGGGGAGATGAGGATGAAGATCTACTCCTCCAGGCCACACACCAAGTAACCTGAAATTTCTGAACAGACGCCACTCCTTAAGAGCACAGTGCTAAAGCACCCCAATCCAATCACTTTGTAAAAGTACTACTTCTAAACACAAGAGGTTGTTGGAAGATATTTTTTATATAAATTGTAACACTGGTCATCTGACCTCAGGACAGAATATTCTAGGGCTTCTCTAGCCTACACCTCCAACTTTTCCAATCTTCCCTTACAAACAAGTTCCAAATGTCTCTGAATCACATGGCCAAGTATAAGACCTCCCTGATCTGATATCAATTTCCTCATTAGCCAACTTACGCAATACCCAACATTCCCAACTTAAAGGATGACAAGTTTAGTTTTGCTCACAACTTCAGAGGGTTCATCACGTTTGGCAGAAATGATACACTGGAAGGTCATTTAGAAGAGAAAACCACGGGCTGGGGATTTAGCTCAGAGGCACAGCACCTGCCTGGGAAGTGTGAGACCGTGAGTTCAATTCCCTGTACTGGAAAAAACAAAAAACAAAAAACAAAAAAAAACAAAAAACACACACACACAAAAAAAACTACTGTTAGAAGAGAAAAACGGGGATAAGAATGTATCCTTTTCGTTCATGACTTAGGGACCCAACTTCTCCAAAGAGCCCTACATCCTCAAAGTGCAGAGGACTAATCAGTTAACCAAGGAGTATACTGCTCCATCATGTAACTGCCGTCCCAAAACCCCTCTCTTGAACTCATAAGAATTTGGGGGGACATTTTAGATCTAAAGCATTATATATATGATTTGCAATGAGGGGTAGATTTTTATTTAAAAAGTCAGTTTTAAACAAACAAATTCTAAATTTCTAATTTCTAAACAATCACTTCACTTCAACATATAGGTTTTAACTCTTTGAGAAAAATAAAGGCAAATATCTCTAAGTCATGGTTCTGCTGTATATTTACAACTGTATTTTGTATCAATTTCTGGCATGCTTCCAAGGTTTGAAATTAAATGAAGTTCATTTGGTGTTTTGTTTGTTTAATTTAATTTTAATTTTTTTTTTTTTCAGTCTTTTTGAGACAGAGTCTTGCTGTGCAGTTCAGGCTGGCCTTGAGCTCACTTTGTAGCCCAGGCTGGTCTTGAACTCGCAAGGACCTTCTTGCCTCAGCCTCCTGAGTGCTGAGATTACAGGTGTGTTTGTTCACTTTTAAAGTGTTGACACAATTATGTAAGGAACAGAGATAAAATATTGAGTAAGAGGAAGGTTTCTCACTTCACAAAGTAATATCTATGGTAAGTAAATAAGTAAACAAGTAAAATATTTCATTGTTATTATATGTCCTTCAGGAGTAACCTGCAGCAGCATGGATAGACGTGAAAAAGGAAACATGAACACTCTTGTTTTAACATCATTATGAATTTCAAGATGGTGGCCGTAGAGAACTAAATCAACCATTTACCTGTCTGAGCAAGGAGGGTCTTATGTACATGAAGCAATGAAAAGTGGATCATCTCAAGACATGGACAAGTTTAGATTTGAGATCTCTAAGGATTACAGCATCACAAAATTGAGCACTCACCCAAAGGATAGGCACTTCATGGTGCAACCGATTGGCATGATAATAGATGGCCTGAAAGACCAGACTTCACAGAATGTGTGAAGTACAAGAATGTGCTGTCTGGAGAGGAATGTGCCCTCACTGGAAACAGAGGTTAATCAGCCTCAAGATTCTGCAGCCTATGATCCTGGGAGTAGTTCTGTTAAAGCATCACTTTGTTTCTTGCTTCCAAACTTCTCTTAAGTCTAGAATAAATCTCATTCTAACTCCATCTGACCAGCCCAGGCAACTAAGGACTGAATCTGACTTATTTGCCCCTGCTCTTAATCAATTATAGGTTTGCATTTATCCATTGAATTATAGAATCAATAAGTAAATGTTTTTGTCATGTGGTAAATGATGTGAAAGTTTTGGAAGTAAGATGGTCAATATGAGAAATTTTTGTGTTGTGAAGAAAGTTTAATATAAAAGGCAATTACTCCCTCTCACTTAGTTTTTGGCTTGTTTACTCTTTAAGAGTATGTGAATAAATGTGTTTGGCATCTTCAGGACAGATAGCATCAAATACCAAACTGATTCTAAGTACTGAAAGCTCTAGGAGGTTCTCAGTGCTCATTTAGAAGTTATTTTTTCCCTAAGAATAGGGCAGTTAGTAATTAACACAGGATTATAAAAGTATTCCATAAATGCACTCAGAGCTTTAAAATATGATGGCAGATCACTGACCCAATTTAACATTTTTCGTGTAATTTGGTTAACCATAGAAATGCAAGTCACTTAGAACATCTGCTAAAAATTACATAGTGAGTCCAAAGAATGTCCAAATCATTCTTCCCATGAATTCCAAAAAAAAAAAATTTACATTATTTGTTAGATTTAAACTATGTTAGTCTTCAAAATTATTATTAATATAGACTGACTTACCTTGAAGGAGTTAGCGCTACATTACCTTCAATGCAAATGGTACATAAGAAAGTGAATATGATTAAGCCAATTTGTGGAATTCTGACTGTTCAGTTGTATTAGAAAAAAAGGTTCAAGCTCAATTCAGGCCATATTTGCAACTGTTTCCCAAACTTGTCTAAGATTATTACTGGGATTCTAATCCCCTATAGGTGATTCAGATTCCACATTTTAAAACGGGTGCCAGGGAAGATGTTTTAAACCAATTTAAAGTACAACTTATGAATGAGAAAATATGGGAAAACTTGGACATTTCAAAAGCAATCACACTAATTACATATTGAAAAGAGGACTGGTCTGCATGCACAGGTTAATCTGTTATTGATATGTAGGATTAAAGAAATACCCACTAGAAATACCCACTATTTTTATAAGATGACTTTAGTAATACTTAAGGTTGGTTTGTCTTTGGCATCGCCTTCTTTACTTGTACATGATACATTTTCGCTACTTTTGCTTCATGGTTAGCTGGACTCAAACTTCTATGATTGTGTGCGTTTCCCAGAAGGACTGCATCATTTATTCAAAATGAAGTTGTTCTTCCATATCAGAGAGTTTTCTCTGAGCATGAAAACCTACGATGCCTCAATGTGTAACCTCTAAGCCATCTCAGAAAATAACTTACAAGTACTAAATATATGCTATTGGCATGAAGGTAGAGAATGAGTGACATTAACTTTCTTTACATAAATATTCTAACAATAATTGTTACAAATATTTCTTACTAATCCATACTTCCAAGTGAAGAATAATCTATTTCATTATATGCCATATATGAATTCATAAAACCTCCCAACAAAATCTCCCTACAAAAATGCATTATCTGTGTTGACAGAGCCAGAATAAACTCCCACAATATAAGCCTGCTACTGGTAATATCCTTAGTATCCTCCCAAGTAGCAGTTCAGGCACTATTTACAAAACCTTCATTAAGTAGATTCAATCCAAGTCTAATATTTTAGAGAAAACGACACAGAAATTAACATGCAACAATTACTAGTGAGTCTGATATGTATGACTCAGAGGTCTCAGGTTTCCAGTGTATTAGTCACCAACTGTAGACTTCTCTCTTTTTGGTGTGCGTCTGTCACATCTAATGGTGTTGTGACTGGATTTCTGCAATGCGATCAATGTGTTTTACCTTCAAAGATGACAATCTGATCCTGCTCCCCTCCCAAACTCTCTACCTTTGAAAACATACTGTACGCGTCTCCCACAACTTCCTTTCTCTCCGCTGCAGCAGGTCCTTTTCCAGTTAGTGTACATCTTGGGAATATTAATGGCATAAAATTATGAAAGCAATTGCCACTTTTGGGAATGCAGATCGCCAGGTTTAGCAAGTGCAGATTGGATTTGTAAGAGGAGGCATTCAAAGGCAGTAATGTTGCCAGAGACATAGCTCATTCGCTGATTTAGAATCAGTGAAATGTGTGACGGGAAAGACTGTGTGTTGGCATCAGGGCTTGATACATGTTCGGCAGCAAAATTGAAACTATCCTCCCATGGTTTGCAGCTATAGATCACTACATCTTCTCAACAGCAAAGGGCTACAGGCCCTGACTTCTCCTTCATCCTCTCTCAGGGTGGAGACATGGAATTTAAAATTAGATGTGTCAGAGCATCTACGATACATTGCTGAAGCACATGCTTCAACTCTCATATTGAAACAAATATTAATTATATTTATGCATTTTATCATGTAAATTTAAAGCTCACGAAAGGAACCAGATAGACAGATCTGGAGTCCTCCCTTTGATTAAAAGACAAGGAAAAAGTTTCTGCTTGCTCTGTCTCTGAAAAGCTTCCCCCTTAAACTTATAGCAGCCTTAAAGGAAGCAGGAATGCCAAGTTTCCTCTGTTGGGGGAGGTGGGAGAGGAATACCTACTAGGGTCAACAACCCCATAACCCTAGGTTTTCTAGGTTTTTTGTTGTGTTGTTGTTTAGAGACTATGTAGTTCATGCCAGCCTCAAACTCATGATTCTCCTGCCTCATCCACAGTGCTGGGATTACAGGTGTGTGCCATTGTGCCTAGCTTCCAGTAATGTACCAATTAGCATCTTTTACTTTTTAAACATAAAAGCACTTTCATTCATGAAATTACATACATTACGTGAATTTAAAACTTTGTGAAATTAACAGAATACAGCCCATGGGGGCTGGGGATTTAGCTCAGTGGCACAGCGCCTGCCTGGCAAGTGCAAGGTCATGAGTTCGATTCCCAGTACTGGAAAAAAAAAAAAAAAGAAAGAAAGAAAAAGAATACAGCCCACCCCTAACTTTTCAAATGGAGTTCTCTTCATTTGGAAATGTCAAGTTTTCCTTATTAGATTGAATGTACTGTTCAGAAAATTTTAATGTATTTCAACTAGCTTATATCTGACTACTGAAAATATACATTCATTGTTTCATCCCTGTGAAATATTTAGTGAACACCTACTCTATGTCAGGCCTAACATAACATGTTGATGCACTGGTGAATAAAGAGACAGTAGGGCCGGGGATATAGCTCAGTGGCACAAATGCCTGCCTGGCAAGCGCGAGGTCCTGAGTTCGATTTCCGGTACCACAAAAAAATAAAAAAGAAATAAAGACACACTATTTACGCTCTCCGAGCACTGGCAGACTCATCTAAATTGCAGACAAGTCAATAGCAGGGAAAATATAAAATGCCGAGATATCAAATTAAAGCGATAACTAACTTAGATTTAGGAGTTAGAGAACATCAAAAAGGAAGATACAGGAATTGAGAAGCTTGGAAGCAGTTGACTCAGCTAATCCAGTTCAGATAATGGGTGATGGTGAGATTCAGGTATGATTTTAAATTGCAGCATATTTCATATTAAAATTCAGAAATTCATAGCTTGACTCTGTTGTTAAGAAGTTACTACCGGGAGTGGGTGTAGTCTCGTACACCTGTAATCCCATAGATCTGGAGGCTAAGCGAGACCACAAATTCAAAGCCAGCCTGGGCAATGTAGGGAAATTTTATTTCAAAAGGAAAAGTAACAAAGCCTGAAGGTGTATGTAGCTCAGTGGTAGAACACTGACCTAGCATATGTAAAACCCTAAGTTTAAACCTTAGCAAAATACACACACACACACACACACACACAAACTCACACAAAAGAAGTTACTACTAGGGTACCTGAAATAAACACATAAGTAAATACCATAATAAATAAGTTACAATAAGAAAATCTTGCAAGTCAAAGCAGAGAGCTAAACGCATAGACCTATCCGCAGGTACAGTATGGCTTGAAAGTGTCCTGATAGATAAAATATTGCTCACTTTCAGCTCAGCTTCAGTTTACTTCCTTTCTTTCTAACCTTCTTTTGAACCTAGGGTTTGGAACACAATCTAACCAGAGAATAACTGCAAAATAAAACCAAAGACCAACCTTAGATTAACATCTTGCTTTATTGATCTTACAATAAAATAGGTCAATTAGCTTTACAAATTCTTAGTTTATCTTATTTGATGGAAGTTGTCTTGATTTTCCTGTTGATTATCACAATCAGTTGAATCTAATATTTTGTTCTCAGGTATTGACAAAATGCTTCACTGGCTCTTTGATGATATTCTGTTAGGCGCTTCCTTCAGTGACTGAAAACTGAGGTTTTATTTGGTTATTTCTGCCCATGGATTATAGCAAGGCCCAAAAACTTAGTTCTCAAGTATTAGCTTTTAACATAAACCTAAAATAAAAGCAATACATACTTGATATCACCCAATGCTTAGTCTGAGCTCTAGTCTCTTTTTCTATACTAGTACATTTTTTATCAATAGTGATTCAAGATGTAACAGCATTATTTTTTTCACATGTTAGAGAATTACTGTCTTCTAAAGTGATGTGGTTTTAATTCAGAAAAGAATTTCATGAAATATTTCTTCAGTTCAGTTGATTTTCATGGATTTAAATGTAGAAAATTATGCCTCCTTTGACTAATTTCAGCCAGCATTAAAATGTGGCTTAATTTCTACACAATCCATCTCCCCTATGCAAGTTTTGTAGAAATTGCATGAGAGTACGAATCTTTGCTTCTTTGCTTATCAATACAGGATGCAGACCTCACCTCCAATACCTACAAAGGCTAGCTTATCATAAGCGCTCATTACACATTTATTATTTGAATGAATGATAGACAAATCAAGGTGTGAAATATATGTAATTATAGAGTTTAAAACCATTACTCTGGGTTTTTATTATGAATAGCATAAAATGAATGAGAAATTGTTTTGTAATGCTGATCAAAAACTCTGATTTTGCATTGTACTTGACAAATACACAGAATGTCTCACATCTAATCTGATCCTTAGTCATTCTGTGAGAAAAGTAAGTCTACAGTTTACTCTTTTGCAAAAGCTGAAAGTTTGAATCTGTACAGGTAGGAGACAGCGTAACAGCACAGGACCACTGAAAATGCTGAATTGGGAATCTCTAGAGTCTTGTGAGAGAGAGACTGTAGCGGTTTTGGCCACAGACTTGGAAGCAGACTGCTTGCAGTTAACCTTGACTCTACCTTTTACAAGTGCAGGCTTTCAGGGACGTTACCTAAGATCTTGGAGATTAAATGAATTCACAATAAACACTGTGAAAATCAAAGTACTCAACATTTATAAATTGCTTAAAATACTGCTAACTAGAAAGCACACTGATTAATACACAAAAATTAATGCGTACTAGCCATGTGCCCTTCCTACTCTGAGCTAAAAGGTTTTTCTTCAAGTTTTTCATTATAATTAATCTTCAAATATACATACACACAACATGAAACACTTTAAAGCATGGTAACATGCATGTTCTAACTACTATGTATAAGCATTGTGATTCTATTTTTTTATTTAAACTAAAATGTCTTATTTAGGAAGAAATGATAAATATAATTCACTCCACTCCAAATCAGTGGTTAAGCAGATTTTCAGAAAATACAACAAACAAAAGTGTTTTATCTCACCTACCATATAATTCATTTCATGCAAAGTGTTAATCTATACATGTAGGACAAGATTTCTACTTGTATCTCAAAAATTGTCATAACTTGTAGTTTGATATTATCTGAAAACTAACAACTACAAAACTATCAGGAAAAAGAAGACCATGCCAGAGATTTATAATAGATGTATGTCTTTTTTTTTAATTAGAAGAAACCCATTGAGGTCTCCTCTTAGGAAGGAAACCAGTTAGTCAATATTGCTAAGGTAATTCCATCACTATTAGTAATATTGAAGAGCCATGGAGATAAAAATCAAGTTGCATTTTTGTCATATTGTAAATGAAAAACCAAATTATAGATTATTTAAGTATTAAAAATTAGAATAACAGGAGGCTGGGAATTTAGCTCAGTGGCACATTGCCTGGCAAGCACAAGGTCCTGAGTTTGATTCCTGGTACTGGAAGAAAAACAAAACTAAACAAAACAAAAACAATTAGAATAACAGACACATGGAAAAAATTTAAATGAATATTTTTATAATCTTGGGAAGGGGAGTATTTCCTAAGTATATCATCAAAAAGAAAAACTAATAAAATTTGATAAATTTAATTATATAAAAATGTAATGCTTTTACATAACAAATATTAAACTTTAAATTAAAATATTATAAGCAATATTTGGCAACTATGTAGAAAACAAATTATTGATAATGTTAATAAATACATAAATCTTACCAAGGACAAGATCTCCAAATAATCTCCAAATAAATCTCCAAATAATTAGAAATAAATAATTTCATAGAAAAAATTAGGCAATTTATAAAAAAGCAGGCAATTTATAAAAGAAGAAATACAAATAAGCATATTATGTATTAAGAGATATTTAGCCTCTTTCTCATGTAAGTACTACCAATTAAACTAGCACTGGTATAATTTCTTTCAAGACTATGTTAGATTAAGATCAATAATGTCCATTTGGTTCTAAGGCTAAAGGTAAATAAGTAATTTTATTACATAAAAATGAAAGTATCAATCGGTACAATATTTGTGAGAAGAATCTACTGACAGAAGAATATGGGTAACTATGACATATCACCAAACCAGTGTATAATGACAAAAATGTGACAGATGAGAACTGGTAACAGTTATAAATTAACTTGATGCACTTATACAATAGGATACTATAGTTTATCAAAATGATTATATAAGGTGGGTATGGTAGCCAATGTCTGTAATCCCAGCTACTAGAGAGGCCAAGACAGGTGGATTGCAAGTTTGGGCAACTTAGAGAAACCCTACCCCAAATTTAAAAATAACAGTAACTATGGCGATGTAAATGTAAAAGTAATATAGCTCAGTAGTGAAGCATTTGCCTAGCACGTGTGAGGGCATATGTCCAGTCCTGGTACCACAAAAGAAAGATAATGGAGTCACAATACTAAAGTAGACAATGGCTACTACATGAGTTCAATAAAATGCATTAATATTATAAACCAGCATATCAGTTATGACTCCCTCATATATATTAGAGAAGGTTCGAAAATTTTTATGTCAACATATTTCTGACAACTTTATGGGAGACATTTTATTTAATAAAATACACCCACATCAAGTATGTAATTCAGTGGTTTTACTAACTTTACCAAGTGGTGGTAACATCATTATAAATTACTTTAAGACAATTTGCTCTTCTTAATTCATAGTTAATCTGCCTTCCTGGCCCCAGCCCCTGCAAACTACCAGTCTAATTTCTGTCTCCATAATTTGCCTTTTTTTTTTTTTTTTTTTTTTTTTTTTTT
>NW_004955418.1:19320955-19341866 GCF_000276665.1 Chinchilla lanigera | reverse complement strand
TTTTTTGGTTTTTCTCCGGTACCAGGAACCGAACTCACGACCTTGCGCTTGCCAGGCAGGCGCTTTTGCCGCTGAGCTAAATCCCCAGCCCCGTAATTTGCCTTTTGTAGGTATTTGATATAAAGAAAATGAAGGTGACATTCTGCCTTCATTTACTTAGCATAACAGTTGTGAAATTTATCCATGACTTAAACATGTGTCAGTGTTTCGTTCCTTTTGGTTGATGAGTAGTATTCCACTTTAAAATTTGCTACTCTTTCAATCTACTCAGCAGTTAACTGACATTTAAATTGTTTCTAGTTTGGGATTATTATGTATAAACTAACAAACCAATAGCAATTCTATCCATGTATTGAATATAGAAGTCTTTCCACTTCCTTCCATCTGTGTTTCTACATGAATTTTTACATTCTTAATAATGCTGAATGGCCAGTGGAGTCAAATCACAGAACTTTTGTTTCATGGGCCTAGAATGAAACAGTAGGCATATCTAGAAATTTAGAGCCTATTTGAATATGTTTTGCATGGCAATTATTTTCTATATCCCTCCCACTGTATCCAAAATACTCTTGTGATTTTTTATAGAAGCAATTTTATAGTTTTTATTAAAACACTATTAATACATTCTTAAATTCTTAAAATTATTATTCAAAATATTACACAATAGTCAAATTGCTTATTGGAGGATCAACCCAATCATCTTTTTGTTAAATATGACTACTACTTTATTTTGTCATTATCTCTTATTAAACTTTGAGTATTTTAATGAGAATAAGTTGAATCAATATCTCCAATAATGGTGCATAATATATTAATTCATATTTATGAATATAAGAATTTGCACTTAATAATTTATGTAAAAATATATAATGCATAACAGTATATTCTAAAGAAATACAGAATAACAACAGAAATAGGAAATACATTTTTCATAGCATTAGTGGCAGTTTGAATAGGAGTAATGCCTCAGTTTTGTTTGACCAGTTTTGATGTATAATGGTGTTCAAAAATATGAGTTACATTTCTTGTCTCAAAATATTAAGCCATCACATTCCTATATTTAAGAATTTACTATGGGGTAAGATTACATACATAGTTCTTGCTCATAGAAAGGTTGAGAGAATTCAAATTATAAAAATGTAACTTTCAAAACGATGAGTTAAGTTTACACAATATAAAGAGATAGCAAGACAATTAACTGCTACAATGGTTTATGTTGCACTTTCAAATCAACTGCCAAAATGTAATTTAAACACAATCTGTATGATGAATTAGTAAGTTATTCACCAAAATTAAAATGGCTATATATTTGTTATTATATTATCATTATCAATATCATTTTATAGTTTTGAGAACCTTGATATTTGAAGTTTGAAGAAATGTTTAGTTTGTTTTGAGTTAAAGCCTGTATTAATTACAAAACTGAACTGAATATCATTAAATCCTGAATAGCAATAATATTTAGATTAATGAATATTTTTGATAAGTTGGGACTATGGTGTAAGTCCCACTGGGGTCATAATGTGAACACAGAAATTTCAAATTCTACATGACAGATACTCGTTCTCAGGCATCTGGTACTATGAATGGCAGTTCATTCTGGGACCTCTGAGCTATAATCCTGGGGTGAATGAATTATTATAGTCATTCATGCCTGAGAGGAACTCCATGAATTCAATGTAGTGCTAGAACCCAAGAAACTGCAAATGTTGCAATATTTATGAGCTAACCTGAGATGAGGGAATATCAGAATAGTGAGTGCAGACTTTAGTTCAAAGCCCATACTTTAGTAGATTCGAATTATGAGATATGTCTGGTACCTTCACATGAATATTCAGCAGCAGCATCTTTAGAAACAAAGCCTGGTACATTTATGGAACTTTGTTCTAACAAAGTTCAAGATCTCCTTTGGATTGGGATAATATTCTAGGGCTCCATAAAGGAAAGTAAAAATCTCTCTCCTATTGATAATGCCTTTAATTTCTTTAATTGTCTAAACTGGCTGAAGAATAATTTTAATAGAATATCTACAAAATCAACCAAGAAAATACAAAGTCTGCATCCTACATCATTTGTTTTTAACATGTTTGACTATATGAAGCTGGTTTCACTTCATTCTTTAGCTCTCTAGAAACTCAGGTCCTCAGTTCTATACCACTGTCTTGGTTACTTTTCTTTCATTGCTGAGACAAATTATCTGACACCCAACATTAAGGAAGGAAAGGTTTATTTAGCTCACAGTTTGTGGAAGTTTCAGTCCATCCTTGGCTTGCTCCAAGGCAGGGTGGCACATGGCAGAAGGCAACTGCTGATGGCCGCAAAAGACAGCAAAGGCAACAAGAGCAAAAGGGAGGAGCAGCAGCTGGAAGAGCAAGCCTCTTTCCCTCCCTAAAATTGTATGCAAACTACCCGCCCCAGGGCGAGTGTTGCACTCACATCCATAGTTCCAACATTGGACCATGGATCAATTATAAACTCTAGAAGCCGGCCCCGTGACTGCATGAGGTTTTGGGGAACATCCAGACACAAACCATGCAGCCATCCACAGCTGCACCTGTAAATGGACACACATGTGAGAGCTGGTTAGTGAAGAATATTAACAATTGCGTTGGACGATGGATTTGTTTTAGACACCACAAATGCTTAGATGGTCCTGGCACCACCATTTTGCTTTCAGCTAGTCTGATCCAACCCTTGATCTAGCTATATAATCTACAGACATTCTTTTTATTCTGTACATGTAGTTTTCTCATCTGTAAAACCGGAATAATAACTTAATACTGGGTAAGACTTGATATTTCATGCAACCAAGTTAAAGGTTTTCACACTGCTTTTGTTACCATGCTGTGTGCACTATATATATTATCTATTTATTGTTATGAAGTACCTTAAAAAGGTACTTTTGAATTTTAACAAGATTTATTCTCTGTAGATGTGCTAAGGAGATGTGGAAATACCTAAGCTGCCCTTGGAGAGTGTGTTGCAGGGAGCCTGGGTGCTCCTCGCATTTCCACAGTAACAGTGGCCTTCAGACAAAGCAGTCTCTGCATCAACTCCTCTTCATAAACATGCTAGCAAATAGGAAATGTTACTTTCTATAAAAACATAATGGGAAAACATGGGGTGTAACCTCTATTCACTGATAACATATTAAAATAAAAGTTAAATGTCAATACCAAAAGACCCTTAAATGATTTATTTCATATTTATTTGTTTAATTCATAGTTTATTTTCTTTTTGCTGTACATTCTATTACTGTTTATAGAAAAAAGAACTGAGAAAATTTGTTTCATTTAGGTATTAGAATTATTTTAAAATTTTGTTTTTTGCTTTGACATAACTTAGACTTCCAAGAAGTTACAATCATACTGTAAATAAGTCCCAGATATCCATTTCTAGGTTTTTCCCAATGTTGGCATCTGACAAAATTATAGTACATTATCAAAGTGAGAATACAACTACCATAGCACAATTGACTAGATTGCAGATCTATTCTTTTTTCTTTTTTTTTCATTTCTGGTACCGGGAATCGAACTTACAACCTAGCACTTGCCAGGCAGGCACCTTGCCCCTGAGCTAAATCCCCAGCCCCCAGACTGTAGATCATATCCTCCTTTCATTAGTTGTTGAATTATTCACCTTTTGGCTTTTGTGTATAGTTCTATGAAGTGTTACCATATGCATGCATTCTTATAACTACCTTCCCGGTCAAGATACAGATTTGACTTTCTTCATTACAAAGGAGTTTTTCATGCTGTCCCCTTTAAATCTTATCTTCCTCATCTGCTGTAATATGTAACAAATATTATCTGTTATCCATCTCTATAATTTTGATTACTCTTCCCAAACAAACTCATTCTATCTAGGAAATATTTAATAACAATTTTAAAATACATTTAAGAGAGATTATAGCTGCCGTGTCGAAGGTGTTTGGAAAAAGGTCACCTAGGTGCATGAATTCACAAAATTTAATTTTAAACTCTGACAAAAATTCATAGGAATGTAAGTTTAGTTTTCCATTTTTGAAATTGTAAAATAGCAGTTGTCATTGTATCCTTTTCAGAGGTAGAAGTTAGCGCTTAAAGATTACCATCTCTGGAATGGGGAGATAGCTCAGCTGCACGGTACCTGCTTGGCAAGTGCAAGGTCCTGAGTTTAATTCCCAGTACCAAAAAAAGGGAAAAAAAAAGATTCCATCTCTCACTCTCCTCATTGTTTTAAATAGTTATTACTTAAGGAAAGCTGAGGGGATGGAAATTTAGAGAGCATTTTTTTATTTTTAAAAAGTAAACTAGAAACCACTGCTTTGAAAACAAAAAAAATATTTAGATATAGCTTATTTTTTTAGTTGCAAATTTCTCTTTAGTCTTGTGGAAAAGTTTTGAAGAGTTGATAAAACAATATTTAATACTTTAATAAACTTGTATGTGGAACAAGAAATAAAAATCATTTTTGAAGTTTGTAACTTAATCTTTGAATAAAAAATGTGAAACAGTCTTATTCCATTTACTTGCATTTAAAAAAAAAAATCAACCCTGAATTTTTCTTTCACTTTAGTAAAAGCAACAAATTGTTCATTTGACTTTTAATACATTACTTCTTTGCCACCTACAGGTAGTTTCCGCTGTCAACTTTAAGTCATTTTCAATTTTAAATTAAAATAGCTAACAGTTAAATTTGTTTATATCTCACAGCAAAACTGTAGGTAAGTTTTGAATAACTGGACCATAATAGCGAAAACATAGGACTCCAAAGCTGACATGTATTATTGTTTCAGGGCATCTACAGTCAAGAGAACTAAACTCTGATATACAAAAGGATTTAGCTTATGATATTGAGAACTTAAAAGTCCCAAATTCTTCTTTAATCATTAGTATATAATAGATTGCCTGAGCTTTAGAATTCTAGATTTCAAATATAGCAATACTTTGGTTCATGAACAAAAAAGCATTTGATACAACTTTGCACGTGTTCTCTAAACTCCACATGAATGGGACCATCATGCCCAAAATCATGGACAGAATTAAGTTTGTGAACCAAGATACCACTGTATATCAAAGTTTATTTAAAACAGAAGGTCATTCTTTCCAGTGGGAATATCAGTGAACAGCATAGTAGTGGATTTTCTAACTGATTTTACATGGCTCTACTACATCTTTTCTTTTTTAAAAAATTTTATATACTCATAAACCCATCTTTTCCCATAGGACATCTGAAGTAGATTCTTGGAAAATACATATAATGAAAAGTAGAAGAGAAATTGAAAGTCAGAATCAAAAAAAAAAAAAAAGATTAAAACACGTGTCAATGAACATAAGTATATGAGTATCTAACATGCTTGTACTTGCTTACTGTTATGGTTTGTGTCTGGATGTCCCCCCAAAGCCTTATGCAGTCATGGGGTGGGCTTCTAGAGTTTTTTGATCCATGGTTCAATGCTGGGATTATGGGTGTGAGTGCTACATTTGCCCTGGGGTGGGTAGTTTGCATAAAATGTAAGGAGGGGAAAGAGACTTCTTGCCACTGGTCTTCTCTTTTGCTCTGGTTGTTTTTGCTGTCTCCACCACCATGAACTGTTGCCCTCTGCCATGTGCCATTCTGCTTTGGAGCCAGTGAAGTATGGACTGAAACTGTCACAAACTGTGAGCTAAATAAATCTTTCCTTCCTTAATTCTGGGTGTCAGGTATTTTGTCTCAGCAATGAGAAAAAAGTAACCAACGCACTTATAATTTGGATTGGAACCAGGAATGGTGACATATACCTGTAATCCCAGCAGTGTGGAAGGCTAAGGCAGGAGGATCCCAAGTTCCAGTCCCACCTGGGCAATTTAGACTCTATCTCAAAGTAAAAAATAAGAATTCTTGGCTATGTAGCTCAACATAGAGTACCCCAGAGTTCAATCTTCATCACTTCCTGTCAAAAAAAAAAAAAAAAGGTTTAAACTGAAATTTCTAGTAGTGAAATCAAATGAGAAACACAATGTGTTAGGCTGTTATGTGCTACTACAATAGTGTACTTGAGACTTGGAAATTTGTAAACAACAAAAAATTATTGCTTAAAATTCTGGAGGCTGGGAAGTCTACAACCAAGATGCGGTTATCTGATGTCCAAAGATAGCCCTCTTTATACAACCTTACATGCCAGAAGGCAGAATGGCAAGAGTGATTTACATCTTTATGTGATAGAAAAATCAGAGTGATTGGAACTGGTCCCCCACGTACTTTTAATAATAATATTAATCCATTAAGAAGAACAGAATCCTCATGACCTAAACACCTTCCAAAAGGCCCTGCCTCTCAATACTGTTGGCTTGGATAGTACATACTTGACACAGGAATTCTACAGGACAGAGTCAGATCCAGGCACATGGTTGTGTGACATTTTTAGAAGGGAGAAATAATTTACATTTTAGAGAAAAGCAAGGTTCATTCTTGAGACTCACATTAGACACTGTGTCCTCAAAATTTGTATGGTAAATACAAACATATATTCTTTTTGAGTTTTCTTAAACATCTTTTTGAAAAAACCATGACAATACCAAGTTAAAATACAAGTTCTAGAAAGTGATTTCAAAAAACATTGCAAGCATGATCCAGAATGGGTTTACAGCTAGTCCTGAAATCTATGGAACCTCAAGTAGGGATGTCTTCCTTGATCTAGGAGAATGATAATGTGGCCCCAAAACTCCTCTCCCTGGCCTGAAATGATGCCAGCTAAATCCATCTTCTTCCAGTGGTTTAGGCTAAAGTGAGTTTTGAGTTAACAATATTTTAAGGAGTTGCTGAAACTTCTCTGAAACAGACTTTTGAAAAGAGCCCAGACTGTTGGGACTTGTGTTGCTTTCTCATCTCCAAATATACATCTCTAAAACACATGCCAATGTTGACTTTTTACTTTCAAATCATAATGATCTTAAACATTTTAACCTGATTAGAAAAGAAAAAAATTGTCCCTACCAGACAAAGAAGAGGAACTTAAAACAAAAGTAGTCCTTTCTTCCAGATTGAGCGCCCAAAATGTCACCATTTTTGTGTTGCAATGACCAATTACTTCAGTTCTACCACTTTACTGTGGCAAGGACAGAGCACAGCAGACAGCATGGAGTAACAAGAAAATCTTGAATCACATGAATTTACTTTTTCTTTCTAATTCACAACATACTCAATTCCATCATGATGGACATATAAGTTTATAAATTTATTCGAGGGCTATTTTCTGTCTTCCAACTCTTCTTTTCCAATGTTAATCATATGGATGGTTCTGGATTTGCATTCTCTTTAAGCTGTAGATGTCTGGAAGGAAAAGCACTAATTAATTCATGTCCAGGGAGAAAAATGTATTTTTTTTTTTACACGAAAAACAAGAGCAACTCTTTTCTCAAATAAATTCATCATTTGGCATCAAGATCTGATTTAGACACTAGGTTCTAAAAGAAAATATCAAAGAAGCAGTAGCTCAGGTTAGGGAGGAATATTGAAAACAAAGTTTGCTCAAATCTTTTATTGACAAGAAGGTGAATTCTGTAAATTTCACAGGAAAGATTTTCTCTTGCTAGATGTCAGGGGGAAGATTTCCTCTTGCTAGATGTCAGTGAAGTTTCAGCTTAAGTGCTCTTGCAAACAAATTACAAAAACTAAGCAAAAGGCTCAGAGGATTTCCTAAGAAGATTTGTCTATAAATATGAACAAATGGATGGAACACAGTTTCACTGATAACTGCAGCAATATTTTACAAGACCTAAAATGAAAACAACGTGTCTATACAGAAACTGTGTTTCCTGGACAGATATGCAATTAACAAGGTATTTTATGAATAAAAATGGCTATTCACACCACAATTTCAGATACACAGTCTAACCTTAAGAAAACACTATAGTCGTCTTACGATGTCCACTTTTTGCTTGCTTTACATATACTTTTCATCCTATAGCTTAACTTTTCCTCAGTACCTTTTCTCCCTCATTGTTTCTTCCATAAAGTAGAAGTAATGGAGAGGTTCTCCAATCAAGTAAAACTACTTGATGGTTTTTGCTTGAAATCTTACAAATATGGTTTCAAGATTTTTTTCCACCACAAATCTAGAAATACTTTGAATAAATTACCCTTTCAGTCTCTGATTTCTTCTCTGCAAAAAAAGAAAGTAATACATGGAAGGAAGAATTGTGATAAGAAATAGATAGCATTAGATCAAATTGCCCACTGCCTAATAGAAACTAAACAGCATAATAATTTGTTTTCAGTTAGTAGTTAGTGACCTTCTTTTGCCTAAATGACCTTGTCCTCTTGGAGACAGAGAACTCAATTCCTAATGGGAAGTCCCCCTCAGTCTGTCTTATTCACTTACAAAACCTATGAGGAGACGTAAAAGGCATATCCACGTCCTTAGCTCACATAACATAAGCTCCTTTCCAGGTACAGATTGGAGCTATGAGATAGAAGTAATAGCTAGATGTGTTGTGGGCAGGGAGGGGGACCAATATAGAGGCACAGGAATGTGAAAGACAATTTAGTGCCTCCTCCTAGCCTGCATTTCCTCTTACCCTTTGCTGTCTAAGGACTATTCATCAGCATTACCATGCACTGAATTCTCCTTTGAAATTTTAATCAATTTAACATTGGTGTATCTATAGATTAGATGAAATAACTTTTGCTGTCTCTTCCAAGCACCTTTGTCATGTGAATGGCTTACAGCACTCATATTTCTCCATATGAATTTCTAGATATCCTTCTATTTCAATCTTGTTTTCAAAGGACAAGGTGGAAGATGACAATGGTAATGAAGATTAACTGAAAGACTAATTATTTAGTCACTGGTGGGGGATGAGGCACACAGCTAAATCTTCCTGTCACGAATATTCATAACTAGTTCAGTTTAAGTGCCAGGTTTATAAGAGCAAGTGATCCATCTCTATCATACGCCAATGCTTTATTTAAGTTAGGTTCAGAAGAATCTTAATTTTTCATGCAAAACTATTCACTGTATATCAGTCCTAAAACATTGCTCTTCCTCTTTCTTCATGTTATACCCAACTTGTAATAAACTACAGACATTAAAATGAATCTTAAAGGGTTACTAAGTATTGGAAATCTCTGCATTACTTAAAATTCACAAAATAATTTTTTTCTTTTTAAACTGACCACAAGGTTTATATGATTGGTAATAAGGTTGTGTCCTATAATGTGGTGAAGCCCCTCCAGACCTATCAGGGCAGGAATTTTATATAATGTAGTGATATCCACCTCCATGTACAGTAGTTCTGATGTAACTTTGTAACATAAACTGCACCCAACCAGACTATAGAATGCTAATGTTTGTCCAACCAGACTGTAAATATTAGTGAATGCCCATATAAGGGAGACAAAGATGCCAAAATCATATAAAAGGGTGCAACTACGTCAAGTTCAGAGCCTACACTTTGGATGCAAATCTGCTGAAGGAGTGCCGGCAGGAATCAAACTGCTTTTAGGGAAACAAGCTTCAGAGTCCAGTCTCTCTACACGAAAATCCCACAGCATTTCAACCAATGTGGAAGGCTGATCACTTGTATACTGAATTGCACAATAGGTGCACTGTGTTTTATATCTACTAACATTCGCTACGAAAAGTATTTCAAAGATAGCATACATTTAGTATTAAATTTACAGATTGAAATGCTGAGCTGGTCATAGGAAGTTGATGGAAACACTAATGTCAAAAAGGCTTATTCTTCTTGTCATTTTTCAAGTTTATATAATTATAACTTTGCACAATTAAGATGATAAATACACTAATTGAGATGATATTTTTCCCTCTAACTAGTCAAAGATGTGGTCTTTTCTCACCTTTGGAAAATCAACAAATAAGTATGATTCATGGAAATATCAAAGTTACACATAAATAAAAATGAAGTGAAATAGTTTAATATTTGATGATAAATATCTCTATTTAAATATGCATTTTAAACCATTGTTGTCACTAAAACTATGAGCTTTCTATTTTGTTCAGATAGGATGCATTGAGAACTAGAAGCAAAAGTTAGGATTTCAACATTTCCCTCTACTTAGTATTGAACATTTTTGTGATGATAAAATAGAAAATCTGACTAAGCATTCCTACAAATACTTTTCTTAAGTAATTTTTTTCTTGAATAAAAGAGAAGAATCGGTAAACTTATATTTGACTAAAGCATTGTAAACACAATTCAAAGTTCCTAACCATGCATTTAACCTTCAGTTTTGTCCAACTGTTGAAAGTCATTGATGTTATTTTCATCAACTGTAATGATGAACAAAGATCTCATGGCTTTGAATAATCTCTAAATCTCCCACACCACAGGAGCTCTGGTTGTGTATGAATTGCAGTTTGCTAGAGACCTTGAAGGATGTAAAGGACGTTATTCTCATTCACTGTGACGTATATATATTTGAACAAATCATGAGGTCCAGAAACTATCATGCCAAGCTGGTCTCCAAGAATGATATTTTAATTAAGGCACAATTTTTTTTCCCATTATGTATCTCTTTCTCCACCAACTGACCAATATCTTCAAGCACGTTTATAAATGTTGAAGGTTCCCAATGAATCAATTCCTCCTCATCTCTTATAAAGCGAACCTCTTAGCACACTCTGTCTCAGACTCAGTACTTTTTGACCCAGCAATATTTTCTTCTCTGGATTCATGGCACATATTTACATTGATAGTTGACTACAAGGCTTCTTCCTACAGCTTCAACTGGCCTTAGGCGCTTTCTCACACTTGCTATCCAAGATGACATTATTCTTGAATTAAAATCAGCAGGGAAGATGAAATGTATATCGATCCTTTCCCTTAAAAATGAACTAATACTAGACAGGTGAGGATTGATAGCATGTAGTATTTTTGCTTTGATTGTTCAGAACATTTGGTTGGTTATTCATATATTTAGGTGAAGTGTGTGTTTCTCAAACATTCCAAATATTTTGGGAAACATTGACAGGGGAGCAGCACAGAAGGAAAGAAGGAAAGAAGAAAGGATTTTTGCAAGTATTTTACTTTCAGCCTTTACCTTAGTCTCCTATTGCTTTGGTAACAAATTACCAGAAATTTAGTGGCTTAAAAGCAAGTCTGTCTTTTCTCCATCTTGGAAATCAGAAATCAGAAATCAGAAATAGCATTCAGTGTTACTGGAACTGTGTTCCTCACAGACACTCTGGAAGAAGATACTGTATGTATCTCTTGCCTTTTCTAGCATGTAGAGGCTGGTTGCATTCCTTCCCTCATCATTCTCTTCATTTTCAAAGGCAGCAAAGGCAGGATGAGTTCTTCCCACATAAAGGTGACTGTCCTCCCTCCCTCTTCACCTACAGGGACCTTGTAATTACACTCCATGCATGGCAATGATCCAAGGTAACCCCCCATCCAAAACCCCTCACTTAATCGCACATGTGGCTTCTGCTTCTCTTTCGCTGTGTAAGGCCAGTATTCACAGGTCTGGCAATTAGGACAAGGACTCGGTTAGGGAGCCGCTCTTCTGCCCTCCACACTAAACCTATACAGCAACAAAAGGAAACAAGGTGTTAAGGAAGGAGGTTTTAATAAGATTTGCCGAGGAACTGTATTTCAAACGTCTCAACTCCCTTGCCTCTGGTCCTGTTTCTAGAAATGTAGCAGTGTATTGTAGTCTAGAGCAGAAAAGAAAGTAAAGTATGCCTGGGTTAAACAAAATCCTGTCTATCCATTTACTAATCATGTGTCCCTAGAGGCCAAGTCACTTAAGCTCTCTGAGCCTCAATGTCTCACACCTGGGAAAGGGAGGATAAAAAATGAGCTTGTCTCCAGGGGTTCTTTTGAGGATTAAATGTTATATTTCATGCAAAGTGCTTAATACAATCCTTGTATACAATAAATGTTGCCTCTTATCTTTCTTGGAACTGTTTCTTACATATAACCTATTACATAAATTACTGCAAAATGAATATTATAGGAATGACTTTGCCAGTGATGCTATTTTTGGATTTAATCATTTAATGATGTAATTCCTTTTGATTCTTCACTGTATAGCGGAAGATATAGTTTAGAATGCTTAATCTCCAGCGCTTTAACCATAATGATGAATTTCATCGAGTGCAGAGAATTACATATTTAACTCTATTCTAGTCATTGCACATTAGGTAGACTAAACAGGAGGTTTACTTTCTGATCAGTCTGACCATCTTAATACAGCGCAACTTTACACCTTTCAGATGTAATGAAACATTGGTAACTGAGATATTGTCTTCATATTGTTACTTAGGACCCTATAAACCTTTTTCCATTATATGAGGCATTCAATATTTATTTAGGTAAATAAAGCTTTTAGAGTTCATATGTGTTTATTTGAACATCATGATTTTTTAAAATATGACATTCAACTCCAGGAAGAAACTTTTTGTTTTGACATTTAAAACTAATATTTAAAAACTGGATGGAAGAAAATTAGCACCTCCCTAGCATCAAAGCAAAACCAATCAAGACAGGGGAAAGGAAAGTCCTGCCTGTCCCTAGACAACTTAGCTTAGCTATAGGCTAGTGACCTTTAACTTTGAAAAATTCCTCTAATTTTTATCTTAAGCTATGCTTTATATATTCAATTATGTTAAAGCATTTTAAGGCATATAACTAGATCTGATTTAACTTCGTGTTTTGCTCTCAAGCCTTAAACAGCAGCCCAAGAAAAAGAAAAGGGCATACTACAGAAGGCCAGTAAGGGCAGTAAGTCAAACAATTACACTGAACTACTCTATGAGATAAAAGTAATGGAATTTCTAAAGCAGATCTGGATTCAATCCAAATACATAAATGCTATGCACCCTGTTGTACTTATAATGCTTTGTTTCCATCCTCTAACAGATCAAACCTACACTGCTTGTAGATATTACAGTTCATTTCTCCAGAATCTGTTTTAACATAATTTGAGGATTGATCATGTTTGTCTTGGTTATCAGTAGTTTGAATTTGCTTCATTTAATTCAAAATTATCAATATGTAATGATTATAAGTCTCTTAATGAGAAAAAGTCAAACTGCATTGGATTAAGGTTTTTACAATGAGTAAAATAGCCATAATATTGTATTCCACAATTACAGTGGAGAAAATTCCTCCAACGTATTTCAGACTTTAAAATTAAACTTTGTCCAAATGATTTTGTGGTATTTCACCAGTATGAAATACCAGTCTTTCCCTTTTATGTTTTTTGTCCTTTTTGAGACAGGCTCTCACTCTGCTGTTCAGATTGGCCTTGAGCTCACTTTGTAGCTCAGGCTGGTCTCGAACTTGCAATGATCCTCCTGCCCCAGCTTTACAAGTTCTGGAATTACAGATGCATACCACCAAACCCAGCTAAAACTCAAGTTTTAAAACAATTCTCCTCAGCATGCATCCTGAAACAAAGAGCTACAAAGGCTCACCTTGCTTTTTTAAATTGGATACTGCATATGTTTTTCTTGTAATATAGTTTATTATATTCATAATTTCTAACAGGCTATTGTTGAAAGATCTTACTATCTAAAATAAAATGTAAAATACCACCCATTTAAACTTCAGGGAATTCCCAGAAATCATATCTATTCAAAAAATTTTCAAGTCAATTATATTTTACCCTGGAAAATATAATATTTACAAGGATAATGAGAATGGGATTCTAATGGAAAATCCAACAGATGTAAGTTGGTAGAGAATACAAGTTAAATATAAGTAGACTGATCTAACATTAGTCATATTAGTAAAAGGATTCTTAGTTCCTGGAAATTAAAGGAAAGACCTAGAATTAAACTGAAATGATTTGTGTTAATAAACAATTAATATTAATAGATATTTATATTTATTAAAAACACATTTACATATTGTGCTAGATGTTTTCCAAATGAGTATGTGCACAGCTGAGACAGCCTCATGGAAACCATGTTGCCACCTATCTAAAACTAATTATTTCATTCTTTTGAACTGGAAGCCAGATTCAGAGTGAGAGTACTAAAACTCCTCCACCAAGTAGAAAAGCAGATGTCATTGATGGTGGAAATTTTTTCAACTGAATCTAAAACTGAGTTTCTATACACTTTATAGCACAGCTCTGTAAGCAACTGCTACTAATATACCAGAATTAATGCATGAGAATTTTTTGTTATCTGTGAAATAAATTGTCCTAGAAAAGTATAAATTAAACAATGACCTTCCAACCAGTTTTTCTTCTCTCAGTCATCTCTTAGTAGTAGTGCTGGTCTAAGTAAACTGCTGTCAGAACAGAAAGGCAGATGAAGGGGTTCTAAAAGGTATATAAAAAGCAGATGAAGTGGCTGCAGGTATAACTCAGTGGCACAGGGCTGCTTAGCATGCACAAGCCCTAAGTTTGATCCACACACCCACATGCACACATAATATACACACCAAAATAAATGAAAGCAGGGTCATGGGAGAAGCCTTTGTTTTAATACATAGTCTTAAAATAAGCAACATAAATTAAAAGGAACAAACATTATTATTAATACTGTGGCATACTTCTCTAAATTTTAATCATGAATCCATCAAATCCTCTTAAAAATACAAAAGTCCAGTTTACTCAAAGATTACATGTTGATTTAGGGAGAAAGACAAACAAATAAGTAAATAATGTATCGTGCTAGACTGTAATAAGCAGGAGGAAGAAAAAGTAAAGAAACTTTTGCTTTACTTCTGACAAACAGGTTGAACTTGGAAGCTGTCACTCTGGTCTTTACAAGAAAAAGCTCAGCAAGATGAAAATCAATGTTTTTTGCTGTTGTTGACCTATCCAAGAACTGACACCTGAAGGCAAACTGCCACTCTGAAATCCGGGAAGAAAGACACAGAGATTCAGCCTCTGAGAGGGCGAATGTGGGGCAGAAGGCAATGAAGCCGTAGCTGGTTATAAACCAAACTTAAATAATAATATTGGTAAGGGTCAAAGGATAAAGTTGAACTTGCAAAAGAATGGGAAACTGAGGGCTGCACTCCTACTTCTGCGGGCATTTCCTTTGAGAATTCCACTAGGTTTACTTGAGAATAATTGTGTGGCTCCAGCAGAAAGGAGAAAGTAACCACTGTGAAATAAGAGCCCAGAGACTTCTCCTAGTGGAGTCGTGTCATCCAGACACACGACAATGCCAGAGCTCAGCTATGAAGACCACTGCAGTAGTGGAAAAAGAGTTAGTCCCTACTACACTCTTTTCCAGTCCTCCTAACATAAAGGAGAGAGGGACACAGTCACAGGGGCCAGGGCTTCAAGGAAAGAGATGGTGAATACTGAACCAAGGAAGGCAATGGGGGTCAGGTGAAGGGGAGTTGCATCACTGCAAGAACCTTTATAAAGGTTAAAGCTGCAAGACACAAACTGGGATTTATTTCAAAGAGGTTCAGACACTCTTCTCCCTGACAATTTCAGACTACAAAAAACAACAGTGGGTGATAGCTACAAAAGAGGTGCAAGACAAATTATATCCAATGAGTGAACAAAGGAGTATTCTTTAGGGTTCTTTAGAATAGCAGAAAGGCTAGAAAATATATATAAGTAATTATGCAAAGGAATTAATAGGGTCACAGAGTGAGAGGTAGGAGAATCTACTCTATCTGCACACTGAAAACCTGGAGGAGCCAATAGTTGCTCAGTCCAGGAAGATGAAAGCCACAGAACAGGAGGAACCTAGCAGCAGCTCCAGGCTGGGGTGAAGGGCTGGCAGCTCCCTGGAGAATTACTGCACTGGAAAGCTGCAGAAATTGGAGTATTGCCTGCAGGCAAGACAGACCCTAGAACAGACACCACTTAAACAGAACGTAGCTCTTCACAGTGTGTACCTGCTTCCTTCTTGTTGTTCTTTTATTCTACCTACGCTACAAGCCAATTGGATGGTGCCACTCTCAAGTGGAGTGGGTCAACTTCCCGCAGTTGGCTGGCCTACATACCAATCATCTCAAGAAACACTCACAGACATGCCCAGAATTATGCTGTATTTATCTGCTAAGCTTTCTTAGTCCAGTCAATTTGACATATCACAATGAACAATCATAAGAAGAAAGCTCCATACCAAAAGGGGGAGTAAAAACAGATTGCTGAAGCAATTTGAAGACTTTGGAACTCCTAGCTATGAATATTTTAAACCAAGTCTTTCCTAGATTATCATCCTCATACAAAATGCCTATTGCCTCAGTTCCTACTACATACCCCAGGACTCCATCCTTGAAGACACATTTAAAGGTATGCTATAAAGAAAGAAGGGAAACCCAAGAAGATAAAGCAATAGGGAGGTGACCCAGGCTATGACACAAATGTTCTAATTATCAGCTGCATAACTTAAAATAATGAAGGGTGACATGTTAAAGTTTCTAACAGATTAGATATCATGCAAGAAGAGGTAGGTAATTTAAGAATAGACAAGGGCATTTGAAAAAAGAAATAAAAGAAAATAGTAGGAGATTACGCAAAATAATAGAATTGAAGAATGTATTTGATTGTCAATGCATGGGTGAGGGAAAAACATCAGAGAATGTGAAGATGAGTCAATAAAAACTTTACAAATAAGAAGAGAAAAAACTTCTCAAATTGAAATGCCAGAGGCAAAGGCATTTAAAATTTTGAGAATGATACTACAATTACAAAAGATATACCATAATTATGATTGGAAAACAAGGATAAAAGAAGTAAATAGATAATAGGAAATATTTGAAGTAATAATGTCTGAGAACTTTCCAAAATGGATGGTACAAACAAAATCACAAATAGAGGAGTTCTAAGAATTTTAAGCATAAAAAATATTTCAAAAAACCCAAATCAAGAGGGGCTGGGGATTTAGCTCAGCGGCAAAGAGCCTGCCTGGCAAGTGCAAGGTCATGAGTTCGGTTCCTGGTACCAGAGAAAAACCAAAAAAACAAACAAACAACCAAAAAAAAAAAAAAAACAACCCCAAATCAAGCATTGTTCATTCAATATTCCTTTCCCCTTGGATTGTTTCCAAGGATGTAATGACCTTCTTTGTTTCTCTTAATCAGTCTTGGCTTGAAATTCACTCTGTCTGCAAATAAAATAGCTACCTTTGCTTTTTTCTGAGTTTCTGTTGCATGGAGTATTGTTTTCCAACCTTTGACTTTCCATCTGTGAATTTATTTTTGAAAGAAATGTGTTTCTTGTATGCAATATATTGTTGGATCTTGGTTCTTGATCCATTCTGCCACATTGTGTCTTTTGACTGGTGAATTGAGAACATCATCATTGATGATTATAACTGATATGTATTGACTTATTCTTGTCATGTTATTTTCCTGTTTCGGGTCCTCCCCTTTTTCTCTCTCCTTCTGTTTAGCTGTGTGCCTTGCCTTGTGGATTCCTTCTGTTGGGGTTCATGGAGTTGTAATCCTTTTTATCTCTTTCTAGAATGTCCTTCAATTCTAGATGGTGTGCTCGTTTGGTGGTCATACATTTCCTCAGCTGTTCTCTGTCCTAAAAGTATCTTATATCTCCATCAGTTTGGAAAGATAATTTTGTGGGGTACATCAGTCTGTGTTGAAGGTTGTTTTCCTCTAGAGATTGAAAAACTCCACTTAAAGCCCTCCTTAACTTGAGGGTTTGTGCTTAGAAGTCTGCTATGATTCTAATGGGCTTTTCTTTATAGGTGATTTGTTTATTTTCCCTACTAGTATTTAAGATTCTATTTTGTATTAATTTTCTGGAATCTTAAGTATGACAGACCTGACTGTAGATTTTTTTTGGTCATGGCTAATTGGAATTCTATATGTCACAAATATTTGTACATCAAATTCTTTTTCGCTGGGAAGGAAGTTTTCTGCCATGTCATTTGTGAAGAGTTTTTATTTTTAATATCATTTGTGCTATCTCCTGCTTTTTCCTTGACTCCAGGCAATCTTAAATTATTCCTCTTTGCCTCATCTAACAGCTGATGGATTGATTTCTCATGGTCCCTTTGTTATTTTTAGGAACTCTTTCTTTTCCTGATCACTAACTACAAAACTGTCTGAAATCCTGTCCTCGCATTGGTTTAATCTGCTGTGGATACTTTCAATGGAATTTTTATTCTCCTGGATATCCACTTAAACATGTCATATGGATTCCATTTCATTCCTAACTGAGCATTCATAGTTTCCATAATATTCTGAGTGTCCACTATTTTTTATCTGTATCTGCTCTAGAGTCTGTAAGCATGGTTATCATTGTGGACAACATCTCTGTAGTTATCTGAGAAATTATTTCTGATTTGATTTTTTTCTAGGGACTCATTCAATTGCTTTGTTGTTACCATTTCAGAGAGGCCAGGTGGGTGGCTTTTAGATTGTCCCACCTCACTGCCATCTGGGTTTGCCTTTGATGAACTGGATATTTGGGGTTGCATCTTATTTAAGTTTCTTCTCATTTTCTTTGTTTCTTTTTTTAGTTTAATTCCTGGGGTGATGCTTGTAAATTGTCTATGGTGAGAGATGAATGAGATAAAATGAACAGAACAGAGCAACACCACACAAAGGCTAGAAATCTTGTTCACACTCATAAAAAAAGAAGATGAAACAATGAAGGAGGAAGGAAAAAAACAAAGAGCAGAAAATAAAACCACCACCACAACAGCAAAACACAAACAAGAGAGAGAAAACACAAAACACAAAAAAGATCCATTTCCAGATTTGTCTCTGCTGTCACTGGTAGATAGCATGTAGAGACAGTGTCTAGATCTGTGTTGATTTACCCTGGCAAGCCAGCAGTAGCTTTTTGGTGGCTGGTGGATAGTCTCACTAAGCCTGCACCTTCTGCCTGACACCAGACTCAAAATGTCTGCAGCTGTCAGTGCACATTCAGTGGGCCTGAGCCCAGCTGGGAACCACTAGATTGAGCCAGCACCTGCCCTGAGATCTGAGCTCAGGCAGCCCCTCACCAAGATGGCTCCATTTCAGTCACCTTCTCCCACAGAGGAAAACTGAGCCCTCTGCACTAACCACCAGCTAATGCAGTCCTTCACATCCACTGCTCCCCTCCACTGTTGCATCTGTTTGTGGAGGCCTCTGGGGTTGGTTTGAACCACTCCTATTGTACAGTCAGCCCCACCTGAGGGAGAAGGTACTGCCAGCTACCTCCTTCTTCTTCATTGACGTTTCTTTCTTCACTCTCTCTGTGAGCTTCAATTCACTTTTTATATCTTTCCTGGATCTAAGGGACATCCTTCCCTTCTTTTTGTCTTCTTAGCATTGCTATATTCCAGTGTCTGGATGACAACTCTCAGAGAAGCTCTTTCTCTGCTGCCTGCCACTCCACCATTCAACATCCTAAAAGATTCAATATTCTAAATCAAACCATCCACTACCCAAAGGAGTCTTGAAGGAAACTAGGGACTGAGGAACACAAGTAAAATAGAAAAACAAGGATTACAGTTAAATGACTTTTTATCAGAACTAATTTGATCAAGGAGAAGTGTATATCTACAATTTTGAAAAAAATCAACCAACCCAGAATTTCTGGCAAAGTTGTCCTTTAAAACAGAGAAATGAACACTTTCTAGGACACAAAAGCATGAAGGAATCCAAGCATGAAGAGTAGCTTTGTAAGAAAGGTTAAAATTCTCCATGTTGAAGGAAATTATATAACCTAAAAACTTCCACAAGGTGTGATTCTAATACAAGATGTTAAAGATTTTTAAAAATTGACTTCAATTAAAGACACATTGCCATTAAGAAGCCTGAAAACACTTCCTTCTCTTAGAACACACTTATCCCATTATTCCTCCCACTTTCTGAAGCAGTTCTGGAAAACTTTAGTTGTGCTGTCCTGGTCACCTGGATGTCCTGAGTCAATTCAAATCTTTTACCGTTCAGGGTCATTTTGACTTGTGGGAAGAACCACAATTTCATGACTTGATGTAGTGAAAAAGATGAATGAGAACACACCTTAATGTTTTTATGAGGCTGCCTTTCTACTGGAGGGCAACTGGCAGCAGCAGTCACCAGATTTTTCATCACAAACTCATAAAGAGAATCTTTATATACCTGTGTATAAATCTTGCAAAATACATGAAGGCAATTCAAAGAATTATTTTTTCATTAACTCTTGGAAAAGATGTATGTCCATATGCATTCTTATATATCCCCAAAATGAAATAATTTCATCAGAGGCATAGTCACATGTAGAAGCAATTATAAATTATTTAGAAAAACAATAGAAGAAACTCTACATGATTTTAAGTTTGGTGATGAATGCTAAGATGCAACCCTCCATGTCATATATTAATAAAGTACATAAATTGGCTTTATTAAAATTAACAATATCTTCTCTTCAAAGGGAAGTGGGAAATATAATAAAAGACCAGCTAAAAAAATAGAAGAAGGGACTCTAATACAAAATGAGCAGAAATTTTAACTTGACAATAAGAACACAACTCAATTAAAAATGAAAAAATAGAAACCACACATCACCAAAGAAGATATACATATGTAAAGTAAGTCTATTAAAAGACTTGAAACTACCTTTCTGTTAGAAAATAAAAATTAAAATAATAAAGATAGATATATCATTGCACAACTACTTAAAACAAATTATAATAGTCTGGCAGTACCCATTGTAGAAGAGGATGCAGAAAATCAAGAAATCTCATTCATTCTCAGCTGGAATAGCAAACACTAGAAATCAATTTAATTTTCTTACACAATTAACACAGTCTCCCTGTCCAATCCTGCAAGTTCATGCACCTAGGTATCTACTCATCTGATGTGAAAATCATCATCAAAAATGTGGATGGATCTCAAAAATATTGCTAAAGGAAACCAGGTTGTTTTTATATATGGGAAGTTTCAGCTATTGTTTGTTGAAATATATTTTAGTGTTGTGAAATTTCTCTTGAGTCTCTATTGACACATATATTGAATTTCAGTTGTTCACTCACATGTGATTCACCTCCTTCCCTCCGCTGCTCTCC
>NW_004955418.1:19142033-19320775 GCF_000276665.1 Chinchilla lanigera | reverse complement strand
TCTCTTCTCTTCTCTTCTCTTCTCTTCTCTTCTCTTCTCTTCTCTTCTCTTCTCTTCCCTTTGCTTTCTGTGTTCCTTCACCCCTATCAGTTTATCTGTATTGAACTCAAGTTTCCTGATTTGTCCTCTGTTATCTCTATTCTACTATTGAATTCACACAGTGAGATTTTTTAATTTTAATTATTTTGTATTTTTCACATTGTAAAGTATACATATGGTTTTTAACAGTTTTATTAAGATGTGATTAGCAAATGATATGATTCACTAGCAGAGTGTTCAGTTTCATACTTTAGTAGATTCCTAGGCAATCATAACCACAAACTCTTTCCTTTTAAACATTTCTATCTGCCTATGAAAAACTTTGTAAACATAGCAGTCATTCTTAATTTCCTCCTATTTCATTCCAACCCTACACAAACTAATCTGTTATCTGTGTCCAAGTGGTTTTCCTGATAAAGGCATTTTATTTAAATGGATTCATATGATCTGTTGCCTTTTCTGATTGGTGCTGTTCACTTAGTATTCTGTCTTCACTATTTAGCCATGTTGTGGCAAGGTTACATCAGTCATTTTTATCACCAAATGATATTTATTTGTGTTGCTATACCAGTTGTAAGGATTCTCAGGTGAAAGGAACTGGAGTTGTTCTCCTGTTATTACTGTTAAAACAATACCTCCACCACATTTTATTTTTCCAGCATCAGATTAATCTGTTTATCTTGTAAGACCTTATAAAAATAATTATCATATATACAGATTGAAAACAAGACTAATAGGCCAAAGAACATGCAAAACATGTAAGACAATTGTACTAAATCAAGGTACACTTGAACTACATTGTATGCATTGGATTACAATGTTTTTTCCCCTCTTTATTTTTTCCTATTATTGTACCTGCCCTTTATTTTTATATGCTACATGTACTGAGTTTTTCATATAAGAGAAACCACGTTATATTTAAGAGTGTACGTCTGAGTTACTTCACTTAACGTTATGGTCTCAAGATGCATTCATTTTTATACAAGTGACTCATCTATCTTTTAAATAGGTGAGTAGTACTCCATTCTATATGCAGTGGTTTTTTTGGTCTACAAACTTAATTCTTGCAAGGATTCTGGTAGCAACCCTGAATCAAATGTAGTTGTAGATTCAATATTGACCTTATGGAGAAATTAGATTTGCTTCTCATCCAATCAGTTTCTAAACAGAATCTTGGAAAGAAATTCAAGAACTGAGTTTGCAAAGTGTTTAAGAACCAGGGCACATAGGCTGTTTCTGAGATTTAGCTCTTATAAATTGTGCTAATTTAAATAGGAGCAAGCACACTTCACTGTGGTATGATGTCTTTAACACTTTTGGGGAGATACCTACATGGGGAATAGCTTCACCAAGTGGAATTTCTACCTTTACTTTTTTGAGTGGAATCTTCACACTGATTTCCATAGTGGTTGAATCAATTTACATTCTCAGCCTTGGTGAAGGCTTCCTTTCTCCCCACGGCCTACTCACCATTTGTTATTGGTTGTTTTCTTAAAGGTAGCCATTCTTTCTGGAGTGAGTTGGGATCTCAGTGTTGTTTTAATTCGATTTTACCAAATGGTCAGTGATGTGGAACATTTTTTATGTATTTATGAGTCATTTGTATTTCTCCATCTGAGTAGTGCCTATTCATTTCAGAGGCCATTTTTTAATTGGGTCACTAAATTTTGGGGAGCGGACTAACTTTTTTGTCCTTAGTCTATTTTGTGAGAATGTTTTCATTCCTTTTAGGTATAACCTAGGAAAATTGTTGCATCATGTGATTCTTCTTTGTTTAACACTCTGAGGAACTGACAATGCGTTTTCTAAAGGTATTACATCATTTCACATTCTTACTAATAGTTCAGTGTTTCCAATCCTAACCATAACTTATTCTTGCGTATTTCATTATTCCAATCATAAATATGTGAAATGGTATCTCACTATGTTTTTAAATTAAATTTCCATAATAAATAATTATATCAAACATTTTATCACGTGCGTATTGAGCACTTGTATATCTTTTTGGAGTAAATTTTATTTATGTACTTTGCTCATTTTTACCTGTGCTATTTATACCTTTATTGTCAAGTTATAAAGATTCTTCGTGAACTTCAATTTTTCCTTTTTGTTTCTTGTATCATACCTAAAACAAATGCCTAAGCCACTTTACAAAGATTTATGTTTTCCTTATACATTTTGGTAAATTTAGTGCACATATTTAGATCTGAGATCAACTTTAAATTAATGTTTGTTTAGGTTGTAAGATAGTGGTCCAGATTTGTTATTTCCATATAGATATCCAGTTTTCCTGGGAGCATTTGTAAAGACTTTCCTCACTGCATTGTATTGACTTTCATGTCAAAAATTAATCACCCTGAGATGAAAGCTTTTATTCCTGAGCTCTGAATTCTATTTCATTGATCTGCATGTATAATTTTATGAGTACCTCATTGTCTTTTGTTTTTTACTTCACTGTCTTGATTACAATTGTCTAACAAGAAATTTTGAAATTGAGAAGTGTGAGTCCTCCAAATATTTTCTCTTTTAAAAAGGTTATTTAGGTTACTTGGATTCCTTAGAATTTTGATATATACTTTAGTATCAGCTTTTCAGTATATGTAAAAGAAGGTAGCTGTGTATTTGATGGCTTATACTGAATTTATAGGTAAATTCGAGCACCATTTCTGTGTTAATGATAATAAATCTTTCATTTCATATACATGGGATATCTTTAGATATTTTTAATTTCTTTCAAAATATACCTTCCACTTTTACTCAGTATGCATCTATTTCTTTATTATTCTAGTGTAAATTGAATTGCTTTCTTCTAATTTACCTTTAGAATGTTTACTGCTAATGTGTATAAATATAACCATACAATGGACTTTTAAAATTTCTTTTGCATACTGCAAATTTTTAAATTTTTAAATGTCAAATCAACATTACACTCCTCAGTTGATACAATTTGTTCATGGTGCATAATATATGTATTATATATATATACTTTATATGTGTGTGTGTGTGTGTGTGTGTGTGTGTGTGTGCTATTTGACTTGGTTTGCTTTAGATATTACTGAGAAGTTTTCATCTCTGATCACAAGAAGTATTGGTTTGTAGTTTTCTTGTAATACCTTTGTCCCCTTTTGGTATCAGTGTAATGCTAGCCTCAGATACAATGAGTCTACTTTTTCTTCTCTTGTGGAATTCTATATCCCGTAGAATTCACTACTGAAGCTCTCTAGGTGTTGAAACCTCTACTCTTAATAGATCTATTTAGACTTTCTATTTCTTCTTAAATCAATTTTTGTTTTTGTCATTCTAAGAATTGCTCATTTCCCCCAAGTTATCCAACTAGTTGGCATATAATTGCTTGTATAATTTAGCTATAATATTTTAAATCTCAGTAAGGCTAGTGTAGTTGTACCCTTCCTTCCTTCCTTATTCTATTCTGTTTTCTTTTGCTTTGCTTTCTGAGACAGGGTCACTACGTAGTTCAAGCTGCTCTTAAACTTACTTTGTAGCCCAGGGTGACCTCAAATTCATACCTATATTACTGCCTTAGCCTCACAAGTGCTGGGACCACAGGTGTGCACCACCACACTGGGCTTCTTTGTCTGAGTTTTAAAGGTACTAATTCATAGTCTCTCTTTTCCTTTTGAGACTGTGAAGCTGACAGTTTTTCAATTTTATTGACCACTTCATAGACTAATCTTTATTTTTTTATTTTTTTCTATCCTGTACTTATTTTATTCATTTCCACTGATCATTAGTGGTTGTGATTTTCTTTTTGCACTGGATTTACTCTTCCTTTTTTCTAACTCATTAAGATAAAAAGCTTCATTGATATGAGATTTTTCTTATTTTAGCATAATCATTTGTAACTAAATACGTAAATATTCTATTTTAACCACATTCCTTAAATTTTGCCTACTGTATTTATTTTATTACTTTCAAAGACTTCCTAATTTCCTTTGCAATTTCTTCTCTGACACAGGCTTCTTTAGCTTTGATTTCCATGCATTTGCGATTTTCTCATTTGCTTATTTTTATTAGTTTCTAACACAATTTCATTATGTTTAGAGAACACATTTTTATTTTTTCAATTCTTTAAAATTTACTGAGGCTTGTTTTATGGCTTAGCATATGGTCTATCTTGAAAACATTCCCTGCACACTTGAAAACATACATTCTGCTACTGCCATTTGGTGGAATTGTCTATTTAGGTCTAGTTAGTTTATAATATCATTCCAGTCTTCTGTTTATTCATAAGCTTCATTTTACAACTCAGTATTGAAAATAGGCATCAACATCTTCCCATTGTTATTAAATTGTTAATTTCTTGCCTTAATTATTTTCATTTTTGAGTCACCTGTTTAGCTGCCTGTGTTTGATGTATGTATGTACACATTTGATTTTATAGCTTTTATTACTCATTGACCCTTTCCAGTTTAATACTTGATTGCCCAGTGGAGTATTTTTACAGTTCTGCTTTAAACTCCTTGCCAGCATACCCAGTGTTTTTCATCTTGTCCTGAGTGTCTCTTGATTTCATTTTCCAAAATGAATTGCAATATCTCTGATTCTTCACATGCCAAGTGATTCTTGCTGGTATTGTATTCATTGTTGAATATTTACAGTCTGAAACTTGGAGCCTTATTTATATCCCATAGAGGATGTTAACCATTCATTTTCTTTTCATAGAAGCTGTGGTTACAAAGTCAATTTAGCTTTATTTCTTCTAAAAAGTTTGATATTAGTATGTGTTTCCCATATATAATGAATATATTCATGGTGAGACATTGGTGTACAGCATATCACATTCCCCTCCTTTTGTTAAAGCATTTGCAATGCTGTTATTATGTTCTGTCCTGTACATGCAAAACCCAGTGGTCAGTCTGAGCTCTGACCATCATTCCATCCATTATCTCACCCTTGAAGTTATTGGTCTGCCATTTAGAACCAAGTTCGGGGCTTCATCCAAGAAATGATAAACGGAAGTGCCACTTTCCTGTGCTACTTCCTTTCTTTGATCATATTGGTACTTTTCAGTCCTCTTGGTTTCAAGTTTTAGTCCTCACTTCAGAAACTCTTTCTGGAATTTCACAGACTTCAGGATCATCAGGTAGCAGGAGAAAAAAAAAAGGAAAACTCTCAGCAGTGTCTGGCCCACCATACTCAGAGATACAGTTCCTCTTTACAGAAAGAAAGTCCCTCTTCTCTTAAAGTTCTGGCTGCATGGCATCTGTAGTGTCAGATGCAATAGAACAGAGAAAAGAAGAAAAAATCAAGAGCTATGCGCCAGTCTGTCCAAGATTTAGGAGCTTCCTTTCTGCCCAAGACAGAGCTGAGTTTCTGCCCTTTGCTCCCTGCTGACGCTGGCTTTGCGGTGTTACCAGTTGCTACGTGTGCATTTCATGCAATTTTGATAGTTGCATTCAATGAGAAAGCCTGGTGTGTATTTCCACAGGAACTAGTAAACTATTGTAAGTAATACTTTTTAACAATTCAGTAAAAATTTAACCTTTCATAAAATTTAAAGATTAACTTTGTTGTTATTTTTTAAATTTTTTGAAACCTTTGTGGGAAAGGGGAAGTTCTATAAAGTGACGTCTCTCAGAAAGCAAAAGAGATTCCACTCTATGTTTTACCTAAAAGTCTGCATGAATCCTATAAGCTCATGCCGAAGCTAAAGCAAAATATCTTTTTATGATGTTTTCTCTTTTTAATTTCCTCTTCCAATACATCCAAGACTTCTCTTTTTCCATAGACCCCCATTTACGTATACATTCAGGAGGTCTGGCTTTCACAAAGTGGTTGTTAGGAAGAAGAGATTTCACGAGTTTTGATGTCAGAACAGTCCTAGTCTTCTTTTCAAAAGAATACAACAACAATTACATTGATCCCACTCTCAAATTTTACCATTATTAATTTGCTTTTCTATTTTTCTTTCTCTCCAATTTGAAGTGGGTTTTTCACATATTTCTGTCCATCAGAGAGGACTTGGGATAGT
Organism: Chinchilla lanigera; assembly: GCF_000276665.1. Classification (NCBI taxonomy): domain Eukaryota; kingdom Metazoa; phylum Chordata; class Mammalia; order Rodentia; family Chinchillidae; genus Chinchilla; species Chinchilla lanigera. Next base: position 19,314,744 of record NW_004955418.1, on the reverse strand, counting down.
CATTAACCTAAAATGAAGAAGTCACCTGACCCTGCTATGATGACAGTATTTGTACTCCTGTCTGAAATCAGGTATATTGTTAGGGTGAAGAGTTTCATCAGACTCTTTGATTCCAAAGATTAGACCCGGTGTCATCCCTATTTCAAATTTAGTTAGTACATATATCAGTTTTGTTTTTGTGTAGGCATATACATGCATAATTGTTTGATGTCAGAAAGTATTTTATATTTCAATCTATCTTGAATTTTATAGGAAACTAGATTTAGGAGAGAATAAGTGATTTGACCAAAATGTTATAATTAGCCACAAAAATGGAATAGGATTAAAATCATCTATCATTTGGAAAGCCGGTATCCGCATATAGCACTGTGTCTCTTAGAAATGCAGGCTTCAGGAAAGTGGCTTATATCAGTACACAGCTTTTCCGCACCCTTTCTTCTATTCCATGGAGAAAATTACAATTAGACATTTATCTTCATGGCTATGATTAGATGTTGGATTTTCTTAAAGAATCAAATATGGATGTAGAAAAAAATGATATGCTGAGCCTGACTCAGGGAAAAAGCTAAAAGCTCAGATTTAATCAATAAATACATTAAAGCCTCTCCTGATCCTGCTCCTACAAAAAATTCCATACATAAAGTTGCTCGACAAATTCATTTGCTGAGTTCAATGAGAGTATACCTTCTAATTTGTTTTCATATTTAATTATCCATTTATTCTTTTGATTCATAGGCAGTAATTTCATATTGTTGATTCCCTCTTGACCTTGTGCTTGTAACTGAATCCTGAGATCTGGCTTGTGGCCCAGGAATATGCAGAAAATTGTTTATATTAGCAGAGAGCTGCCTTGACTGCAAGGCTTTGATTTAACGTTATAACTGTACTAAAAGTAGCAGAGCTTTCCCATGTACTCTCTATTCTGTTCAAATCCCTTGTCATTATAACAGATGTTTGGATTATTGTTCTGTAAACTATGTCAGAATTTCAATCTCTAGTATCTGTTTATTATTCTCCAAGGGTGATACTACAAATGTTCTCATGCACAGTTAATACTTATAAAACAGTCTGTCTTATTTCCCATAAAAAAATCACAGCAGAAAGTTTTTGTTCATCAGAGTAAATATACCTAGTTTAGGGAGGACTGTTTTCAGTGTGTGTGAATCAAAGTCTCCAGCTAACAAGGGACAACATTTCAGAAGATATCCTGGTCATTTAAAAAGAAAGTGTTACAGCTTTCATCTTAAGCCTAAAGAGATACTAACTTTCAAAATTTATTTAAGTCTAGATAAAATGCCACATTAAGTATTTTTAGCGATTTTAGTCTGGTAGTGAGATATAACTTACTTTATATTAATGCTTGTGAAAACCATATCAACTGATAAAACCTCAAGATCTCCAAATGCGTAATATCATGAAAATAAGGTGATTAAAGCAATGAGAGCTCAGATGTTTACAAAGATACCAGAAATAGGTGGTAAGGACCTCATTGCTTAAAATTTGTACTTGAGTAGCAAACCCTATTACATTAAAAGAAAAAAAAAAAAAAAAGCTGACTGACAGCTTTTTAAAATACATTTTCAAAGCCCGAACTATTAGTTTCCTCCTGTTGGTTGAATGAGTTATGGCAGCATTTACAAGGGCATGAAATAAGATTTCCTGAGGTGACTCTGTCCAATTGGATGTTGACGAAGAATAAAATCTCTGAAATACCATGTGTTTCTCCTCCACACTGTTATGTTTGTGTATTTTAATTCTTACTTCCCAGAGAACTGGTTTGTTCTCACACACCAAGGGCCCATGTCAAATCCAGGAGCACTGTGCCTTCTGATTACAAGGATGTAAACACACAGTGCTCTGAGCGATAATCTGTGCATCTAGGAAACAAGGTTTGCAGCTCTGTTTGTAGTTGGAACCATTTCCATGAAAAGAACTCACACCTCTCTTTTACCTCACGTGTATTCCTATGTTTCTTGCTATTTCCAATATTTGTCCTTCCTCCTTTGAATCTAAAAGTGACATTTAAAAAACCGGAAAGTGGGTGGGGAGAGTCTACTCTTTTGAAATGATTTAGAAGGGGGATGACAGAATTCTTCAGGGAAATAAAAGGAAAGGGGAAGGGAGACTTTAAGGAAAAGGGTCAATTAGCTACTCAATCAGCCTTATAGAAAAAGGTGTGGTAGCTTTTACTTCATTCGTTTTGCCTTCAAGAGCGGACACATGTAACAAGGTTCAGACTCTGCGAGAATACCAACATACATTATGTTTGCATTTAGGATTTTAAAAAGCAAAGGGAGGAAAAAAAAAACAAGGTCAGCTTCGGAAATGATGAATGCCTTTTTGCTGAAAGCTGTACTGAACGTCCTTGAGTTTAATCAAAACTATTTGTTTTTAGTCAGCTTTGCTGTTGTCTCTTTTACTCTCGTCCACTGATAGCTTGACATTAATGACATCATAAATCATGTGAAGTGGCGGCTTGGGTTTGGTAGCATTTCAAGTGTTTGTTGAGATGTCCTGGGCTGTCTGAAGCATTGGTGCAAGGTTGGATATCATCCTGGACTGAATCTTTAGTTTATGGCATTGTTTGGTGGGTAAAAGCATAGAATGCATTATTGGTCTTGATGAGCCTTTTTTAAAGTATGTCTGGGCCCTCCTTACACGCAGACTTTACAAAGAGATTCCTGTATGCATGCATTTACCTTTAGTTCATTTTTTTTTACGTTTCTTAAAAGCCCATGTTAAAGCACCACGTTAAAATCAAAACTTTCTTATTGTTCTAGTCAATTCCCACAGCCATTCAGTATCGGTGGCAAAATGGAGTCCATCTGCCCTGCTCCATTGCCACATTGTCCAGGCGGTTGAGGCTTTAACAATTTGTACAATTTGTACAGATCTATCACTTACACTTTTTAAGAGGCTCTTGTTAAATATAAAGCATCTTCTGTACATTGGAAATGTATTCTTTGAAAAATGCCTAGCTTTTATCAGCTTTTTGTTTCAAACTGATTTCACTGCATCACTCTGTGTTTATGGCTTGTTATCTGCATGACTGTGTTCTTAGAACATGCTTTTCATTATCATTGTTCTCCACTGTAAAGGAAACAGAGCATTATTCTTTAACTGTTGCTTATTTCATGGTGTCTTTATATTGCAAACATATCTATATCAAGAGAATGATATATACATCATTTACTTCCACATCGGGCCAATGCATTAACAAATTGAAGATTTGTTTTTGTTTTATAAGGAAACTGGCAAAAGGAAATGTCTTTCCTTCAGTCATGGAAAAGGACATTATCCTGAAATATGTATTATGTATTATAATAGAACACTTTTCATAGGGTAGAGATAGTTCAGCCAAAAAATATAAATGCTTGTCCAAAAACAGTTTTTCACCTACATCTCGAGTACATCAAATTAAATCATTGGTATAGAATACCCAAACTAGAACTGAATAGCCTGACATTAAATAGTATCAATCATTTGACAAGCTGGATACTTGAAGCTACTTATTTTAAGATGAACCTGAGGGGGAAAAATGTTATGAATGGGTATAAGTACAAATTCCTAAAATTATCATCCCAGATATTTATCACATGTTTTTCTAAAAATGGTGAGTTTATTTCTCCATATATTAACAAAGATTTATAAAACTTTAGTGAAAATAATCTAATTTGAGATAGTACTAAAAATTTTGGCCCTTTTATCCAGATATTTGGCAATATAAATGAGTTTGAACAGTATATGTTTCTTTTCTCAGAAAGCATTGAATTATTCTAAAGAATTGTTTATTTTTTTTCAGTGATTCACATGGTGGTAACATAATTATAAATATTAAAGAAAGCCACAAGTGAACTTCATGTAATTAAGTCCATATAGTCCGATTCATTGAGGCATTTGAGCTCTATGAGCTTGTTTTAGGAAAAACCTAAATAAATATTGTGAAGAATTTTTAGATTATTGCACAACTTTAAAGAATGCCCTAAATATCCTTCTATTATTTTATAGGGTCTGTCACTGTACTTTACAAAGCATATTCTCATGAACCAGAGTTAAGTAAATATATTTCTCCATCCAAGCTTTTATCTTTCTTTGCACATCTGTTTCCCAACTTATGACAAATTTGTTTTTCTCACTGAATGTTTAAGTCTACTTGCCTTGATGTGATCAATACATGATCAAATCAGGTAGGAATTAATTTTCTTCAGATTCTAACCACATAGTGTAGTGAAAAAATTAAATATTTTCTGTCTGTGCTACTTCTCTCCTCTAATTACTTATACCACAGAAATAGAAAGAGCGGACTTTAGCTTACTTCAGAAAAGAGTGCATATATCCAGTAGGGTACAAAATTTTTGAATGTCCTACCATGCAGAAGAAATCATTGAATAGTTTTCCAGAGATAGGGATTTACAGGTGTTCCATTTTTAGTTTTATCTATCGCTCTCTCTTGAAATCATGTATAATGTATTAAATATGGACCTAGCAGTTCTTCTTTTTCTTATTTACAAAAATAAAATTACTCATAAGTAAACAAATGGTTTCCTGGTAAGTGATTTTTTGCCTTGTTATTAATAAGAAGCAACATCAAAATGATTCATTACTTTATTTACTGAATGGTTGATACCAAAGAATTTTACTTCTAAAGCATTGGCAAGAAAAGATTAGCAGAACTACTATTACTCAGAGAATCAATCTTGTACAGTGCCTCACAAGTAACCTCCTCTTGAATATGGAAAAACATGCTTGCACATACTCACACGTTTGTGCATACTTGCACATGTCCATGTTTACTCACACACTGAGCCATACCAAGCTGATGTAAAAGTACAGTGGTGGATTAATAGTTTCATTTGTACTGGAAATTTTCATTAAAATCTAAACTCCTAGTAGAAGACAATGAGGAGATATAAGTTATGTCTATTCCAATATGAACAAACTCGTGGTCATACATAAATAGTGAGTAATGGTAATTACAGTGAAAGATCAAGGATGTTATTTATTTCTAACTAATAGCCCCGTGACAGTATTCTACATGAAATTAATATTAAAATCTTCTGTCTCTTTGCTAAAACGACTTATTTTGCAACTCTCTTTTACAACTAAGCATGAGGTATATGTGATATTTAGTAAGTAAAACCATTCAATTTGGCAAGGGACATATGAAAATGATACATTTATATCATGTAGTATACCATAGCAGCTTGTTTTCATGATTGTCAAATGAAATTCCATAAATATTGCCATAAGAATATTGTAACTTTTTCTTATTTGAAAATGGTAGTTTTAGAAGAATACAACGTTCAGATTTTAAAAATGTGTCAAAAAAAAAAAAAAAAACAAGAAAAGACTGCAGAATGATGGTGCTGAATAAAAGGAACAGCAAAAAGGAAAGGTCTTCCAAGGACCTTTTCATACAGTCCACAAGCAAATAAAGAACAAGAAATTCATTTCCGATCTCAGAAAGTACCAAATCGAACCTGGCAGATACATAGCCTTTAGATGCGCTCCATAGAAAAAAATACAGTTTTATCAGAACTTTCTCAATATTGTGTGCCTAAACTTTTGTTGAGGTTGGATTTTAAAGCATCCTGATCTGGCCGCTAGTATCTGACTGAAAGTAAGTAAAGCTTTGTATATCCATAAAAGCAGGTTGGCCACACACAGCAGTACAAGTTGTTCACTATACAAAGACACCTAGCCACAGGTCTGAGAGGACACACAATGCAGCTTCCATTCTGTGCATAAAGTGTTCCTTTTACTATATTGGATAAGACAAGAACTCATACAACTGGGCAGGCAGTAGGTTGTTTTCCTAAAGTATGTTTTAAATATTTTGTAATACACACAATGACATACATGGATTATTAGAAGCCTTTGGGGAAAGATCTTGGATTTATTTGTTAAAACAAAGCAAAACACAAAATTGTGGCCAGTCTCAAAAGTGAGTTTATATTTGTTTTAACTGAAACAAAGCCTGACTATTAAATTACATAAAGCTAGGAAGTTTTGGAACATCTTTTAACATACCTGACTTCTGAATGAAGAGACACCATTTCTCCTAACTGGACCCCCTTAATCAAATGGTTTCACTGTTTTAGAACTATTTGTCTTTTTAAAGACGATTGTAATTCCATTATATTTAAATGCCTTTCAAATTACCATGCCTAAAAGTGCACACAGCTTATCCACATCCATAACAGGGCTGTTAAAACAAATACACTCCTTTCTTTTTCTGGTTGAAAAAAATGTAAAACAAAAACTGAACTAGGGAAATCTCTGTGGGAAGAAAGTTTCTACAATGCACCAGAATTTTTAAATTGAAGATTTAAAGACCATAATTTGACCTTATTTCCTTGGGTTATTGATGTGCTAATGCTAATCTAGCACTAGGTCAGGGTTAACCCCATAGAATAAGCTATTGAGCTTGGCTAATATCTTTGTGGGACTTGTCAATAGCAGTCTGAGGTGGTTCTGGTTTTCAAATTTTCATCTCAAAAGTGTTTTCTATATCAAATATAGTAAAATAAACATAGATGACTTCCAGACTACATAAAAATAATTTTTATTGATTAATTCAATTAACATTTATCAGCATCCTATGTAAAAGCACTTGGAGAAAAATGTAGATCTTACAGATTCATATATCCTTTTGCATCTCTGGAGGAATTGCCAGGCACCGTTTACTAGAAAATATACTGACATTCAGCCGTGAATTCTGTGATCATCTCATGTTCAATGAGATAGTCATAGAATACTATTTTTCTACTGACACATATTGAATATTTTGGAAACATCTATCAAAAATATAAAAATATTTCATGTACTTGCTGCTTTTGAGATTGCTAATGAGTTACAGAGAATCACAAGAAGTATATGACGTATGGACTCCAAAGCAGTATTTTACCATAAAAGCATGGAACCCTGCTGGCATATGTAATTTAATGTGCACCATGCCTCCACTAATTCAATCAGGTCTCTACATCCCTTCTTTTATATTCCAATTGGATTCCATGTGCTAAAGCCATCAAGATTTTCAGGATGAAATGAATGCTTGTATTAATCCTGCAATTTCCATTTAAAACACAGCATCGATTTGATTAATAAGGTTTGATGCTGAATAATTATATGGCAAATATGTAGGCTATAGGGAAACCACAGATGTGACCACCAGCAAAAGCCTTGTGGGAGAAGAGGGTCAAAGGGAAGCAATGGCCATGACTGAGGTGATGAATTCTTTGGCTTCTCTTTTATGCAATTAACAAGCAGGGCTTCTATTAATTTGCCATCCCCAGAGCCTTGACTGGTCAGATGTGTCTGGGTCAAGGGTCATAGGGGCAGAGTCAGGGTCAGCATCACAGCAGCCCTGAAACAAAATGGGTAAACTAAAGAAATCCAAAGGATATGGCTGAATATACATTCTATAGTACAGAGGGGAGAGGAGGCAGTGCATCTCCTTAATGTTAAAATTGCTCTTTTAGAATAATAAAAATGTTCTCTGCGCATTTAATTCAAAGTAATCAATCTAAGGTGCAGTGGTTGAGCATCCAATAAAAGAAAATCAATGTGGTCTCTACGAGGGAAGACAAACAATGCTCACTTTTACTAAAGGGATTATAGGTTAACATTTATTCAGTGTATTGTAATCTGATGTCAAGTGGTATAAAATCAAACCAACAATCCATTACCACCCGTTATAGGCTGGGTGCTGATCTCATGCAAATTGACTTCTCATAGAACTTATTAAATCATTCCTGTGTTCTACCTATGAAACATTTTTCTATAATGGCTGAACTCCAGTGAATTTTACTTAGTACCTGGAATGAAGGCATATCAAAGAGACAAATGTTTGTCATTTCAAGATGAAGACTTTTCACAATTTTCAGATGCTTCCAGTTATCAATTGATCGTATAAAATACATATTGTTTTGTTTTTAGTAAAAAGAAACTAAAGATTTGTCATGATACCAGACCTGAAATTTCACTTTCAACCCCTTTTATTTCACCACTGTAAATGTCATTGAACCAGTTCATCTGCTTTTATAACAGTCTGAGGTGAACTGTAATGTATTTTCAAATCTTGATAGGATTTAGATTTATTTAGAATTTAAGAGAAATAATTCAGGCTTTATCAGTAATGTGCATCCTCATAGTTTTGAGATTATTTTATAGACTAAAATCTACATTTTAAATTCCAAATATTGTGAAGATAGCATGTTTTTAGAAAGTCTCATAAAGTATACGGGTTTTAAATTTTTAACTTAATATTCATTGAAATTATATAATATATATCATATAAATTATATATACTTATCTTAAAGTCAGTGAAATAATTCATTAGCATATTACTGTAGTGGCTCCACTATTGCTTGCAAAAGAAGAATTTATAGTGATCACCACTACCCTTCCATGAAAAAGCAGTGCTTTTGAAGTATTATAAAAAGTTACTGATCTCTCATTAGGAGCAATGAAAAATGGCTAGCAAACCTGCCAAAGTTAACATTTTTTTTTCTAAAGCAACCATGCTTATTGTTAGAATTGGGGCCACTTTTAAGTGTGAGGAAAATCATTACCACATGTTTGAAAATATTGGTGATATTTTGCAGATTGCATTACTCCACAGCCCGGTGCTACTTCAAAACATTTCAGCATTAGTTGGTAGTAGAAAGGGAAATTGAGTTTGACACTATTTTTATTATAAAAGCTAAGTTTAGTTTTACCACCCTGCTTTGACGGAACCTTTGGCATTTATTTGTTCAGAAAAGGAAGCTAGCTTACTCAAAACTCAAGATGTAGATACAAAAAATAAAGCCTATTTCATATATTTTGTCCACAAAGTCTAATATATACCTAAAATATCATATTGTTAAACTATCTCTGAATTATATCTTTAGATATGCATGATTTTATAAAATTAATCACAATTATGACATACATTACTATGTTTCTTAAATATCCTGTTTTTAATATTTAGATAAAAATAGATACTCTTGCTATCCTGCATAATAAAACAAAAAACTGGACACCATGTTTGGTATAATAACCAACTTGGTTATCTGTTATTGATGCCCTGTTTTATATTTAACATAGCAAAAGGAATGTTTCAAAGAACCCACTAAAGCTATCAAAAAAGCCTATCTATCTAATTTGAAATAAAAATGAGATGATTATAAACCAATTTTGGTCAGTAAACCAAAGGTACTTATGTAGGTCACTACCGTGCCTGTACAAAATCTGATTTGGGTCAAATTTGGCCATTTACATGAAGCACTCTGAACTCATCAAATTGAAATCTTAAAATGTAACAATATTAATTTGATATGACCTGTAACATGGCTTGAATTGGCTTGATGGCTAGTTCAAATGTTGAATCAGCCCTAAAATATTAAATTCTTAGTATTTAAAATTAAATTGAAAACCAAAGAAAAGACTAATAAAATGAAGAACTGTAGTTATTAACTTTGAGACTGAACTCTAAAGCTAGATTCTTTCCAGGATGTAGATTTTAATAGGATTTTGCTTGATTCCTTAAGTTTTTTGTTTTATTTGCATTAATAAAGAAGACACATTTATTCATTTCTATTATATGTCAATTCTATTTGTTAATCTTCCTTTTATCCTATAGCAAAAAATGCTTTAAATAAAATAATCAAATACCTCCCTAAAATGTAAGTGAGCTTTATAGAAGAAGAATGGTTTCTTCATTTTTATTTGTAAAAGATTAGCTTGCTGTAGGGCATCTAGATAATAGGAAATCACTTCACAACCAGGAACGATGAAGATATGAACTCTAGGCTAACAGTAATGGCAAAAATAATTTCAAACTGAAGGCAAAACCATTTCATTCTGGGCACAATGTCTGAATGTCTTCCAATGGACTTTAAATAAAAAATGGAAAACATTTTAACAAATATAGAGAAGCACTGAGTATATGGCACAGAGAGGCATTTTTGATGTTTTTGCATTTTTGTGCAGAGAGAGCTGTAAAAGGTTGCCAATGGGGTATTGTAAAACCACAGTTAACAGTGAATTTTAGATAGATATAACCAGTTAAAGGTGATTGAATATCAAGGGTTGAGTTGTGCTTATTATACCTGCTGTTGGGAGACTTCAATTCATTATTGTAACAGAATGAAAACAGCATTGCTGCTGTCCACGACATGCTTGTAGTATTGATTGGGTTTCTCCAAAGTCTTCTCTCAGGATACAGAGTGCAGTCAAACATGCACAAACATCACTCAGTTCCCCTGATTCTGTCATGTGTTCCTTGTACCTCAAACTAAAGCAGCCTTAAGTCACAGGAAAATGCTTCTTTATTTGAAGGCAGACAGGACTCTAAGCCAGACTCCAGGGGCTATGCAGATGTGCTGACCTTTCTTGCAGAGACCAGATTTTACACTCAAATTGTCATTAAAGCCCGTTTTTCCCTAGAGGTTCCCAGTCAACTTGCGCGCTCTCTCCATTAGGGTTAAAAGTCAGAGTGGCACCATGCCCACTACGCATACTAAATGAAATGGAACACAAACAAGAAACAGGACGTGAGCCTCGCTCCTGGAGAGATGGCATCATCCACAATGCAGCCAGATGCAGTCAGGCTTGATCACAGCTACACAAATCAGAGCAAAACTTCAGCCAAATCTTCTTAGGAGCCTCTTCTCTAGAAATGTGTCCAGAAGTAAAACACACTTCTGTCCCTTAGGCTTTTAGAGTCAGAGATAACTACTGACTCAGCTTGTGTGTGTGTGGAGATTTCACATCTCTCTCACAACTACTCTCTAGCTCTTGCCGTAAGCTAAACATACCCCTGTAAGCGAAACATAACCAATCTAATGGTTTAAAACCAAGAAAAGAAAAAAATACATAGTCCGCAACACAAACCTAAACTTGTTAGCGGCCTTCATTTACCAGGATGACATCACTAGAATCAACTAATACAACATGTGTGTTCCTTTGACGATATAGGTTGCCTGAAGACAGAATGACCTTTAACGTTATGAGGATCTCTCAGTCTCATAATGCATCTCATTTTAAGGTTACTTCACAAATGAAATTTGGAAAGGAAGAACTTCTCTAATGTCCCCAGTGAATCAGCTAATACCTCAGGACTGGGAGATGTTTTTGACCTATTGACATGCTGTGTTTACCCCACAGATCTAAGCCAAGAATTATGTTTCACCAAAGTAGAAGTAACTCTGGGCAGTTAAGCACTTCCTGTTTTGAAAAGACAATGCAAAGAGCTCTGTTTTCCCTTTAAAACAGCAACAGGGCAGGAACTGCAATTGTTTAAGAGAATATGTCTTCTGACTTTCAGAGTCTCCCCTAGAGGAAAACTGGGAACCAGCTGAGATGTATCCAGGTCACAGCAATTTGGAGATTAAAACATCAACAGTATGTCTGAAACTGGGACTTGTCCTGACATCTGTATGTAAGATCCATCCTTACTATGTGGATATGACTCCATGAGATTAGGTTTTCTCCACAGATAGTAGGCAAGTCTCTTCTCAAATGATATTTTCTACAGGAGTAAAGATGAAGACTATATTTTGCAGTAAATAGGAAGACTTGGATTGTTGGTTAGAAGACCTGAGTTCTAGTCTCCCCTCATTATTTATAGTGTGACTTCTGCAAGCCACTTGCTCTTTTGAAAGTTTTATTGGTAACCTGTAAATTGATGCTGGCACCTGCAGTGTTTTTCTGAGATTAAAAAATAACCAAAACTATATGAAAGTTATTGTGAAGCTAGAATATGCTAGCTAGATAGCTAGAAGCTATCTATAGACCTGATTATTAACAGTTTGTGGCCTAAAACCTACTCTGATCAAAAGGAACAAAATTCCCCTTGCTAACCATGAGGCCAGTCATGGCTTCCTATACACCCTTGCTAAGGCCTCTATTCCAAATTTCCTCGTGATAGAATTTCTTACAAAATATCAAAACCATCTCTGACAGAGGATTCCCAAGGTCAAGTTCATCCCTGTTGGTACTTTGAAGTTTCATCTTCATGGGGCTTGATCTCCATATACCTAGCACACCACGCTCTACAATTATCTAGTGGAGAAAAGATCCCATCTCCTCCCCTTTGTGGAAATACTCTGCCTAGTGGGCTTCGGTTTCTTTTCCTTTGATTAGTGATGTTTTTATTGCTATTGTGTCCCAAACTGAATATACTGAATCAGTCTTCAGTATGAACCCTTCATTGTATTTCATAGTAATGAAACCAAAAATTATTTCATTTTTCTAATAACACTAGCAATAATTCTGGTATTTACAAATATTTTTTATTATGCTCCTATAGACTATAACCCTAAAAGGGGAGGAATATTTCCTATTTAACTTCTAAGGTGGAAGCCACAGATGTCACCAGGAACCATCCCCACTTGGACATCGCAGATTTATGAAGTCTTTCTCATTGCAGCCAACTTAAAAGATCATTCCACAGTTCCCACATGTCTGTCCAAGTACATGGAAGGGAAAAATTCAATCAACCCCCCTCTTGACCAAATGATTCTTGTGACTTTTCTGTCCTAAAAGTGAAATCACATGAATATACACAGTTGCTATTTTATGACTGCTACATTCCTGTCTATAGCTAATCTTTGTTCATAATCCTGACACCTCCCATTGTCTCTTCCATCCTATTGCTTATTGGCAAAAAAGTCCTAAAACAACATCATTTCCAACCTTTACTATGAGTGAATTAAGCAGATGATAATGTTGAGACATAAGACAGTTAACTTTTACATATTACAAATCTAGTAAATGTATGAGATAGTCACTCTCAAATTCTTTACCAAGTCATGTTGACTCTGAAGACTAATATATTATAGCAGAATACATTGACTTCCTGCCCTGCATCTTGATTTGCATAACTCCATTTTGGGGGAACTTATTTTGATATAAATCTATATTCCATGAATGCTTTTAAAAGTCACCACTGTTCTTCTTCATAATAATTTCCTTCAGTCACAATATAGATTTCTGAACACTTTTGCATTAAGAATCACATTTGATGCCCATGAGAAAGCTGAGGAGGGCAGGGGCAGGTGGAGCCTCACCCTTGGGTTCAAGGACTTGTTCCAGCCATCACCATTATAAGCAACAAAGTCATGGTCAGACCTTAGGTCCCCTGAACTACACTTCCAAGCCTCTGAAGAATAAAGTGTCACAACCTATTATGTGTAGTAATGATTTAAAAGTGATCCATAATAAGGGTTTAGAAGTGATCTGTACACATTTCAGTAAAAAAATAAAGGAATTCAAAAGCTCAACTTTATTTTGTCATAGTTGAACATAATTACTTTCTGGAAACTACCTTTCTTCTCGAATATAAAAAACAATCCAGGCACACTTCAAAAACATAGATGAATTCCTGATTACTCCCATGGCACTGTTGAAGTAGACAGCCTCGCCTGTCCCTACTATTCTCCAAGTCTTTCCCCATGACCTTCCCGTTCGTCTGGAGGCCTGGGTGCTCTCCTGAGAAGACACGATGGTGTTTGTCCCAGAGACACTGTTATCTTCCTAAACAGGCACAAGGGAGACGCAGTTCAGTCAGCCCAACCGCCGACGTTGTCCTCGTACAACAACTACTGCTCATGCTCTTCCGGGGCCTCCAGCCAAGCAGCACGTCCTGAAATTATTACGTCCCTCTGGTCCCAATCAAACTTTTATCCAGTACTCTTGGCTTTCTGGAAGCAGAAACTATAGAACATTCTCTCTTGTTGCTCAGGGCACTCAGATTGAGTGCTGCCTCAAGTCCCTTCTCTACATGTACCCATTGATATACATATTCAGAGAACCCTTACATCTGGCTTCCTGTTATACTCTCCTTCCTCTAGAAAGCAAACCATGAGTTCCCTGTGCTACTGAACACCACTGAATGTTAGTGTTACCAGGCACTCCTCTTCTAGCAAGCTTCATTTGATATCAGTTGCATTTGTTAGTTACTTCTTTTTTAAAAAATGTTTATATGGCCCTTATTATTTATAAGGAACTGTTCTAAGATATACTGTTACTGTGATTAATCTTGTTTTGAAGGTAGGAGCCAAAGAGACTAAGTAATCTGTTCACAGGTACACAACTAGTAAGCAGCATGGATAGAATTTGAACCTCAAAGTTAACAATGATAGATGGTAAGAGTGATTGACATGAAGTATATTAACTACACCATCAGAATAATGAAGAGTTGAACAAAAAGTCATTTATAAAATTTAGCCAGATGGTCTTAGAGACATAAAATGCTACATATAGACTAGTGCATTGTCTGCACTATTTGATGTCCCTAAAAATTTTTCCTCATGGGCATGACTATATTTACATGTAGAGAGATACAAATGGCTTTTTCAAAGTGGGAAATGGTGAATACATGATTGTATGATGTAAAATATAACAGTACCAAGGCCAAGTGAGTATTCCAATAATAAATGTTTTAAGTTATAGAGGTGGTTGTAGTGTAGATAGTTCTTACTTAAATATATTTTACTCATATTATTATTGGCAGAGTTTTTAAAAAGATGAAATAATATTTCAGAATGTAGGTTTGAAATTTTTATTGGATCAATGTAGTTTTCTTCTGTTCCTTTGAAAAATTAGTGTTTTATTATTTCTAACATTTTATGAATTGAACTTGAAGTCATATTCTTCATGATTAAATATTTTCCCCTGAAATATGGAGTAATTTTTCAAGAAATACAAAATGCTACCAGTATGCTTTAGTAAGAAAAGTCATCTATTATAATGTATTAGTGAATTACATCTTCCCGGCATGGTAAGGTGCAAGGCCAGATTTACCCCATCATGCGAAGTAACTATAACAACAACAATGATGATAGTTTTCAATACACTGCACATAAAGCAGAAATTGACGGTGATCTTGGAAAGACAAAAGACAAATGAGGCCAGCCCTTTGCTGGTCTGTCTCACTGCTGGAGTTTCTGGTGTGTGGAATGAGAAGGAGGAACCTAAGGAAAACTCAGAGGACACCAGAGCGGAGTCTCCAAGGAAAAGCACTTAAAATTTACAAGGAAGAGCGACAGAAAGGAGCAGAGAGACTGAATGAGGGAACCCAGAAGTTCTTTAGCTTTTGTCTTGAGTATTCAGATGGGCACAGAGCAACACATGTGCCACAGGAAACCATTCCAGGGATCCAGGGGTTGAGGGTCACACTGAAGAAACTTCCAGAAACTTAGACCCTGAAGTAGAATGCCTAGAAAGGTCTCCCCTCAGTGGCTGGGCTTCTCAGATTGAGCATTCTTTGAGTCCTGCCTAATAAACATTATAAGCAATACTCAAAAGATCAAACCAGATTTAAGTAATTTAACTATATCGCAAAATAAGGAAAGGAATACTTTTAGTAGTACAAAAATATGCAGCATTCAATGAATTAAAATTAATACTATTATATACCTCTAATTAAAAATGCTAGCCATGCACAAAAATAAGAAAATAAGACTCATAAAGAGGAAAAATTCAATGAATGAAATCAACCTAGAGACGACACAGATGTTAAAATTGGTAGAGAAGGATATGAAAAGTTTATTATAAATATATCACATATGCAAATGGCTAACAGGAGATATGACTATATCTTGAAGAACTAAATCAGATTGGAGATGTAGCTCAGCAGCACAGTGCCTGCCTCGCTAGTGTGAGGCCATAAGTTTGGTTGCCAGTACAAAACAACAACTAAATGAAACTTAAAGTGATAAAAAAATTGAAAAATAATAGACAGATCATCAGTAATCTATGGAATGAATCATGCCAATTAATATAAGTTTCCCATTGATGAGGAAAAGAACAGACTATACCAAGTGTGGGGAATAATGTACAGAACTGGAACTCACCAAAACTGTAGAAGTCTAAAATGGTACAAAAACTTTCAACAATAATTGCATAATGTAATAAAAATATTCATGTATCCTATAATCTAATCAGTTTTCCACAACTAGGTATTTTCTGAGAGAAATGAAATACTATATACCCCTACACAAAGGCTGGTAAGCAAATCTTTTCACAAGTTTTATTTGTGACAACTCCCAAAAAGAAACAACCCAAAGGTTTATCAATATATGAATGGATAAAGAAACCATCTTATATCAATGTGGAATACCATATGCCCACAAAAAGAAATTAAATATTCCTTTGCACTACAGCAAATAATCATGCATAGAACTAGATGAAAAAATAGTACATACAATTGGCTTCCATTTATATAAAATTCTAGGGAATGTCAATTAATCTATATGGACAGAAAAACACACTGGTCATATTCTGGAGACAATGTGGGGGTCAAAGTGGATTGAGAAGAAGGGCTTACCATGGGGGGGATGGAAAAAACTTAGGGCTGATGGAAATGTGGTAGCAGGTAAGTAAATGTACATGTTGCAGAGCATTTATCAAGTTATGAATTATATATAAATAAAGTTGTTTGAGAAAACCTCATACAAACAAAAAAGAATACAACAAAAACAATTTCAAGAAAGTGAGAAAGACTTTTAATGATTTTACAGTAAATGACAGGGACAATGAAATTTACCTCACCCTTCACCTCTTCCTCTAAGTAGCCGGATTAAATTAAAGACTTCTTACTGTAAATATGACACCTCTTTCCATTATATCTTAAATAAATAAATAGAAATTTTCACCCTATATGTTTTTAAAGTAAATAATGAAACAAGTTTCAGAAGAGTTCATGTACCGTATGTCATATTTAAGGATTTTCATCAGAAAGCAATGACCTGAATTCTACTAGTTAGATCAAAATTTATAGGGAAAGTACATAACCAAATAATTCTATATGAAGAAAAGTCATAAAAAAACTGACAGATTTGGATTCAAATATAATTCTGAAAAAATGTTGAGCGTTCAATATCTTTTTCTTGCCATATTTTTTTTTTTTCTAAAACATACCATTAAAGGACAACGGGCCTGAACAACTGCAAAGTCTTCGATGTGAATCACCACGGAGGACTTTCATCCTCCGCACTGGAAGGTAAGGTTGTTGTGGAAAGTGATCTTTCTCAGAGACTTTCCAGCGGATAACAGCAGCACTTGTGCACAACCAGTGAGAATCTGTCATGGGAGAAAATCCCCTAATAAGTTTTCATTTTGCTCTAGTCTCTCACTTCAGTTCACTTTTGACATTCCTTCCAGAGATTGGAAGTAAAGAGCTGATCATGTCACTCTCTATTCTGAAATCCTCCGTGATTTTGCGGTGTAAGAAAGAGTTAGAGTACCTACATCGTTATTTCCACGGTTACCTCCTAGGCACTCCAAGTTTTAGCTACAAAACTGAAAAGAAAGTCCTTTGTCTTATCTATAAACACATAAGTACTGACACTGTTCTTAGGTTTTATAAAGAGCACTGCTCTGCTGTGCTGGGGATGGACTGCGGGTGATGCGTAAATTCAGGCTAAGAGAACATACAGGACTAACGCTTGTAAGAGACATTCAGGAGCCCAGCTTAGACGATATCCTCCAGGGCTGAGAAATTCTCAGCAATTCTTCCCCTGCACTTTTCTACCTATACTTCCTAAATTCTACTACTGATCAGACATACCTCATTTGCAAGTGTTCTCAAAGCAGATTCCTTTTCTTCTCTCCATGACATCTCTTATCACTCTGCACCTTTTCTTGTCTGTCCCAATTCAGAGTAAGTATTGCTGTCTTTTACTTACGTATTGTCTTTTAGTCCTTCTCAGAAGCTAGCATAATGCTGCTCACTATATCAGTCAGGTCTCCTCAATATAAAACAAAACAAAACAAATTTAACACAACAAACAAAACTGACTGCTAAAAGGGGTTTCTGAAGATGTTTCTTAACAATGCATGGATAGAGTTACATGAACAAGAGTTTGTGTAACACCTGGGTCTGACAGTCTGAAACAGTTATTACTCAGCTACCCCAGAAGAGGCAAGAGAAAGGAACAGCTACCAGAATCAAACATGAGATACAGTTAAAGAAATTCAGTCTCTCATAAACTGTAGCTCTGCTGGAGAAGACCATAGAGCAGAAACCCTCAGCATTACACTCTACTGGCCATCTGAAGACCTCTTGGTAGCAAAAAAAAAAATGTGAAGCTCGGATCTGGAGAGCAAATACAGAGCACGTGAAACTCAATGCAAATAAATAAGAGATTGACCTAAGATTTCTTAATGCTAGCCAACAAATGCTGGCGAGGGTGTGGAGAAATAGAAACCCTTCTCCACTGCTGATGGGAATGCAGACTGGTGAAACCACTGTGGAAATCAGTTTGGAGATTCATCATAAAACTAGGTCTAGAGGTCCCATTCAACCCAGCTATTCCCCTGCTGGGTATTTTCCCAGAAGATCTAAAAGCATCATATCACAGTGATATATGTGCACCTATGTTCATAGCAGCACAATTTGTAATTGCTAAATTGTGGAAGCAACCCAAATGTCCATCCACCGAGGATTGGATAAGAAAATTGTGGTACTTTTATATAATGAAATATTACTCAGCTATAAGGAAAGATAAACTCTAGGCCTTTATAGGGTAAATGGTCACAACTAGAGACCATACTCATAAGTGAAATAAATCAGACATGCATGTGCAAGCACAGCATTGTTTCACTAGTGTAAAACCTGAAAGAGTTAATAAAAACTTGGAGGTATTATAGACATTGTGAAATGATAGGAAAACACTCAAGGGTCAAAGGCAACTGGGATATGGGAAAAGAGAAGGGAAAGAAGGAGAAATTTTCTATGTATGTATACACAGGATAGTTAACATAGTTGTTCTACTGTCTTCTATTTCTTTGCTGAAAGAAACTGTCAATGAGTCCTTGATGGATCAATATTGCATGTCTCTGTTTTCATGAGAAGCCACTTTGAAGATATCAATATATAATACAAGAAGCACTGCTAATTTCCTACCACTTTATTTATAACTCTGTCTTGTCTGTACCATTCTTTTGCTATTTTGTAAAATGTTGTCTGTCGGTTAATGTTTTCCTCCTTTTATTTTTAAAATAAAAAAAAAAAGAGATTGACCTAAGAAAGGGAAATGTGAATGAAGTTTCATACATGAAGAAAATGGAAACCTGGAGTTTTCCTGTGGATTTTATTGTCTAACTTCAACAAGCCAAAGGGGTGCTAAAGATGAAATCCCAAATCCCTAGAAATCCATCGGCTCTTTCTAAAGTGTTTTCAAATGTTGACGAGGTTGTGGGAAAAAGGAACCCTTCTATATTGTTAGTGGGAATGGAAACTAGCACAACCACTGTGGGAATCAGTATGGCGACTCCTCAAAAAGCTAAAATTTGAAATTGCCTTTGACCCAGGTATTTACCTTCTAAATATCTTTCTAAAAGACTTAAAGACATCATATGATAGTGATCCACACATGTCCATGTTATAGCAATGCAATTCAATCTTGGAAATGGCCTGTATATCATCAAGAGATGAATGGGTAAAAATACATGGCATTTCCACAGAATGGAGTACTACACTGTCATAAAGAAAAGTAAACTTGGGTCATTTGTAGGGAAAGAGATGCACCTTGAGACCACAATTTTAAGTAAAATGGATCAGGTGACACATAAGCTTATATGTTGTATGGCTTCTTTTGTATGAGAAACTCAAAATATAAATGAAGAGTAAAATAAAAGTAATAAAATAGGAAATAGGGGGATAGATCTTTTGCAGAAGAGAAGAGGCCCAAGAGATGCAAGGGGGCAGAAGAAGATGAAGGGGAGGAGATGGAAAGAAATGAATACATGCTTCACAAATGTTATATATGTAATCAAGCACTATCCCAGCTCTCTCACAGGTCTACTGAATCTGAATCTCTTGGGAGAAAGTCCCAGAATTTGAGCTATTAACAAGCTCCTTGGTTAATCCTAATAATTTCTTCAGAACTGATCTAGAAGATTTTTCTAGTCACAACCTGTGGGAAGTTGTAGGTAATTTTCTCCAATGTATCACTTTCCACTTATTTTAACCTTCATGGGAAACACTACACCTTCATTTAAGAGTTGATTTTAATTTGGAAATTCATGAGACAAGCTAAATACTGAAAGAATTTTGAAGGCTGCCAGCCTCTCAGGAGTAAACTGTCACTGAATCAGAAGGAAATCTATGCTTGCTTCCTCCTCCTTTTCCTGTGCGGTGTGTCTCTGGGAAGTCTCAACTCCCCAGCCCTTTGTCACAGCCAGGTGGCCTGGAACCAAACTTAGTCATTACTATGCACCCTGATCCCAGGGGTTCCACAGATCTCAGATTAGCAACGTGAGTGAGCTCATTTTCAAGAAGCTTAATGCTGGTGACACTTCATCAGGTATTTGCAAGTGGCTTCCTAACAAACACATCACCAGCAGCAAGGCGGCCGAAAGCAGCCAGTGCTAACCGAGGCTGACAGCACTGTTCCTCACAGAGCAGCACCAGCAACTCTTTAGGAGAGGGTGGGAGGTGAATATGAGAACTCTCCAGTGGGCAACGTCTGTGGTCACCCACACAGCCAGCCTGCAATGGCAGCTTTGCAACCAGACTGTAGAGGGAAGGTGTGGACTGGGATGCAGAACTAGTAACTTGAGCATCAGAATCAGAATCTTTTTCCTTTTTGCCAGGTAGACAGAAGAAAAGAAAAGAAAAGAAAAGAAAAGAAAAAAAGAAAAGAAAAGAAAAGAAAAGAAAAGAAAAGAAGAAAAGAAGAAAAGAAGAAAAAAGAAAAGAAAAGAGAAGAAAAGAAAAGAGAAGAGAAGAGGAGAAAAGAAAAGAAAAATATTTCCTTTTAATGTTAGAAAAAAAACAGTCTCTACTTCCCCTAATGATAATGGAAGAACTAGTAAGATATATTGCCACTTATTAAACAGGATGTAGTCAGCAAGGTCTTTATTTTCTGTCTCTGTGGTACATTTTGAGGATCTATGAAGTTAACTGTTATTTAGAAAAATTTTACAACCCTTTGGAAAATAATATCAGTGTGCAGCAATGATAATGTTTATAGTCATATTGTTAACACTTGGAACATCCTGAATAGGTACTATGCTCCAGTAGGCTAAGGGTTCTGCCTATATTACTCATGTAATTGTTTTAACAGCAACTTGACAACAAATCTACATCTTATTTTTCTTTCAGTTTTAGAGACAAACAGCAGCTCAACAAAACTTTGACTTAACTTCTCAGGACCTGATAATTCATAACTGGCAGAGTTGTAATTCTAACTGAGCAGCTATAAAACTTGCATATTTCTGGTAAAAAAAGACACCCAACACTATTTGATATGTATCCACTTTAGGTTTTCAAAGATGATTAAAATTCTGGAAATGTTAGCAGTGTCTTTTAAATAAACTTTCAAAGTGACATATGAAACATTACACACATGAAAGCAGTAAGGTGAAATCCCAGTTTTGAAAATCAATTCAAGGCTGAAATAATATTCAGGTATTCATTAGCTAAGTGACTATGAATTTGTAAATTATAATTTTATATTTAGAAAATACTACTGATGAATTGATAGAATACATACTGAGTATTCATTGAGTGGCAATCGTTATTATAGTGCAGGTATTCATTATGTTATCTGCAGTGGTATCAACTTTTTTAATACATAGTATAGCAATCATATTGAATAAAACTCAGGAGGCCATTTTTAAAAAATGGATGTATTCACTAATCAGCCCACTTAAATATTGTTCAGGATACAAGAGAATGTATTCACATTTTGGATACAAAAGAATCCGTCTTAGGGTTGGGGATGTAGCTCAGCAGCACAGCTCCTGCCTGGTACTAAAAAAAAAAAAAAAAAGAATCAGTCTTAAAAATAACAATCATTTATCAGTTATTTTTTACTTTGAAGTACATGCTATCAAATTTCAACACTACAACTTACTTCCTCGTTAAAAATTATTACCCACTCTCTCCTTGCGATTCTTAAATCTGAAGCCACCACTTCAAATCAGGGCGTGGCTACGGCAAACAACGATGTATGAGATGAGGGTGTATTCACAGGTTGCTTAGGTTCAGGGAAGATTTAGTTAAGGGAGCTGATCGTGTCAGGTTGAAGGCATCTCTTCAGCAGGAAGATGGGCCTGCAGACGGTACCTGTGTGCAAGGGAACTTGCAGTGAACGAAGCTGGCAGGTTAAGAAGGTTTGCCTATAGCCTTTTCAATTGTGCCTACGTGGTTTCATTCTGTATGCCACATGAGAGCTACTGCACCATTCTAGTTTGCTTAACAAAATGCTTTAACTTCGTTTTTCTAACCAGAAGAGATCAGCAAGGTTGACTGAAAGCTAGAGGACTCAGGAATTGTGTGAGAGGTGACAGTGTTTGAGGACAGATGGCAGGGGGCAAACTGAGATGCACAAAGGATGGGCTGGCAGCTCTGGGTACCCCTTCCCCTTAGCCAAGATTCCGAGAACTGCGGGTGTAAAGAGGAGTGCTAACCCGGGTGGACAGCCTTCCTTAACTAGCACTAATTAGCCTTGGCTGAAGATACCCCACCCTCCCGAAAAGAACACCACATACCTTATTGTCATTTGTTCAAAGCTTTCAGATTAGATCTACCCATGACAGAATGCCATTAGCACTATAGATACTGCTCCGTCATCTCAAAATTTGTAAGTTATCAGCATATCATTCATAACCTAGAAGTTTATTACCAGCAAAATATCTGTCTCAAACTAATGCTGATATTTTTGAATTCAAGAAAGGCTACATTTCTGAAATTGTAACTTTGGTATTTAATAATTACTTCCTCATTTAAATGCTATCTAAAATAGCATTCTCTGAAGTCTTTGGTATGCAGACTGTGAAGCCACTTGGCAGGTTTTCTAATGCACATTCTACCACTTACCAAGTACATACCGTTGAGTACTGTATTTAATACTCTTTGCCTCAGTGTTCTCATACATGAAATGGGAATAACTAATACCAGCCTCTTAGTACTACTAAGAGATTTAAACCAATTAATATATGCAAATTCTAAATAGTGTCTGGCAAGTCGTTTGAGTCAGCTACCAGCCTGGCACATAGCAAATGCTATATAAATGATAGCTATTGCTGCTGCTAAAAGCTGCCAGAGTAAATTCCACATGCTATATTATTACTTTAAAAACAGTACACGGATCTATGGTCCCAGAGGAATTCATTCAAGCTTGCCAGATAAATGTCTAAACACAATTACTCATCAAACCAAACATGAATTTACCCTGAGAGTTGAAGAGAAGCACGGCGAAAACAAAGATTTTATTTTTCTAACTGGAAGTTGTTTACATTGTAGTAACTTGATATGGAATTAAAATAGTTTATCAAAGCATTTGGCAGACTCTGATGATTGTCAAGTTCAGAAATAAGGTGAGAACAAAAACAGATGATTCAATGAATTATTGATTCATTAAATAAGCAATTACTGTATGCCTTGACCTGTAAAGAGCTTTGAAAGGGAAACAAAAATAAGGTCAGTTTCTTTCCATCTCACAAGTTATGATCCACTGAAAAGAAGTCAGGTAAGTAAATAATTTAAAACTTGTTATTGTACTGTGGGCAATAACAGAATCAAGTATGAATGATATGGGAAAATACCAAAGGAAGTGATTTTTCATATGAGGAGGGCACTTAGAGTGAATGCGAAGTTGGCTTTTGAAAGAAAGATTTGTTCTTACCTGTAAGTTGGATCTCTGGTGTATAGGGAGAAAAAAAAAATCTCACGGTATCAGTATTTTCTCTTGTTCTTATACATAATGTTTTTCAGCTAAGCCTGTGGGAAAAGGATATAATATTAAACATATAAGATTGACTCCAACATACAAAACTGTCAGAAATTTCAAATTTAGTAGGAAAAATTTAATTTTATCAAGACTATGTGTGCACTGTATTAATGCACCATTGAAGTCAGTATTTTGAATGCCTGCAGAAACGCTATTGCAAAACTCCCCTTACGCAGACCTTTAGGACGGACACATGGGAATGTTTGCCTTGAATTTTGTATCTCCCTAGGCTGAGGTTAACTGCAAGGAGCTCACATGGTAATCAGTGCCTTAGAAATACACAGGTACATGCTCAGGAAGACACAGGATGGGAAAATAAACCCTTCCTGGGTGCTGTTCCCACATTCATTCAGCCTCTCGTACGCACACGTACACCCTTCCCACTCTGGGCAAAGTCCAGACGCAAATGACTTCTCTATCTTCTTCAGTGTTTTCTAGCCACGATGAAAAGTTTCCTTTCTCCTTAAAGCCAAGATCTATATGAAAAATTATTTTTAAAGCTATCATTCAACTTGGGCAATAGTAGGTGAATTTTTAAAATATATAAATCCCTTTCTAAGTTACCCTTCATTAGATGACAAAGCTACAAATTAAAGTTTAATAAACGGTGGGTTGCCTAGCATGTTTCAAAAACTAAACTACCAATGCACACAAACACTTTACTTCTCTGTGGTGCTGGGTGTTGGATTCAAAACCTCGTGCATGTTAGACAGTTCTCTGCTGTTGAGTTGCATCCCTAGGTCTTGTAAGCAGTTTTGAGAGGTGAAGATTTTCCATCAGCAGCAGGTGCTCTAAGTCTGATGCTTTGGTGGTGAATATGGCCCTCTTAAATTAGGCAGGTAGAGCCGAGGGCTCAGAGCAGGTTTTGGATACCCCATATGGCAGTTCACCATGATGCTATTGCTGAAGGTATAGAGATCATAACCAAAGCAGTCCCTTGCTATTTATTACCATTTAGGAAATAAACTACTAAGAGGGACCTCATCCGTAAGGACAACAAAAGTACAAAACGCAAAAAACAAAAATTTGACAAGAATTGAGAAACATGTAAATGAGAACAAATATAGAACTATGTGTGTGCCTAAAACAAACTTAGAGAACTTTAACTGATCTGACCACATTAACTACAGTACCACCCTTCTGTACCCCACACCCAAAAGTATAAGAGGCTAAAAATCATGTTAGAAAGAAACAAACAAATATTCCCTTTCCTTGGTTGCTTATGTGTTTTTTTGTCTCTGAATGCTAAAATAAGCAGGTGATTTGCCTTCTCTGTCTAGCCTAATTATTCTTCAACATATAAAGAGTTCTTATATATTAGAATTTTTATTGTAGCAGACTATATGGAATATTAAAAAAGCACATTAACAGGAACAAAATTGAGGATGTATTACAAAATGTTATATCATTTCAGCTTTGGACCCACTAAATCTGTTTCTTAGGAAATATCAAATTTATATGCATACACACACAGATACAGATATACTAGTGAGCAGGAAGTCCTTAGTGTACTTGTTTTATTAACAGAAAAATTAAAAATGATGTAAATATCCTTCATTGAGTGAGTGATCAAATGTGATATGCTGTAACCATACAAATTAATAATAAGGCCTTTAAAATTGTGTTTTCAAAGAATATTAAAAGATTTGGGAAAATATACAGAAAATTGATGGCAATAGCAAAATAGAATAAATATTTTTAGAGGTATCCACCTGTGTATATACCCATAAAAGTATTGGGGCACCAACAACAAAATTGTGTGTTTTGTTTCTCTGCTAAGCTGTTTCAAATATTCCACATGGTCTACCACTCTAAAAATTACATTATTCTCATAATTTTAAAAGTTAGTAAAAGTGATTATTTTAATTGTGAAGATGTTTGTTTACAAAAATTGTCCCAGAATTGTCTGTTAGAACTACAGACACATAGTATAACAGGATGCATTGGCTGGTCTGCATAATCTGTTTCATTGGAAAGATTTCCCTCTTGTACATATTTTCACCTAGTTTTACATGGAGCCATGACGTTTTTATATTTTTCTCTTTCTTTTGGAGATGAACACATATGGTAATTGATTTTTTTCATAGACTAAAATGCAAATGTTTGATTAGTATGCTTGTCTACTATGGAGGAAAATAATAAGCTAATCCATGCACATGGATGGTAACCAAATGCATAGTCACTTAAGTGTTCTGACATTTCTTTAGCATCAAACTTGATTTTTCAGACTTTCACTCACCTTTTAAAGATATCCTTCACGTTTCATTGTCCACGCCCTTTCTCATTTCTGAATTCAGTTTTCATGGCAAAGTTTTTTCCGTACTCACTCCCCTCTGATTGAATTTCCATGGTCTTCCTATGTCTATTCAGGGAAGCAAGATTTTCAGATATAAAATAGGCTAATATAGCAGAATCCAGATTAGTCTTACATTTGATCATAAAAGATCTGGAGTGTTTATTGAGTTTGATATAATACTCATAAATAAAATAAAATTTTCCACTGAGTTAGAAACAACAGTTTTGATGCTAGGTGTGCTGAGCTATGCAATTTTAGTGATAATGAAGTTGAAAGAAGTAATGTTTCTCTGGACCCTCCTCACCAGCATCATTGCCAGTAGTGATTCAGCCCCAGCACCAGCCATTCATCCTCCGGGTACTTCCATGACAAGATGGCGGCCCTCAGAAAGAGAACAGAAAGGCTCCCTTTGTGGGCTTTGCGTCACACAAAGTTGCTGCCTAACCTCTACTCTGCCCTTTCTGTAAATCTCCCGCAGAGGATAGTGGCCAGGACTGATGGCCTTCAAGTTTGAGGCGATTGCAATACTCTTGTTCAGGCTCCTCAAATTGCGAAGCTCCTGTTTCACATAAGAGAAAGTAAGGGGAAATACCATAAAGGTAGGAAAGGGGTAGTAGGAATAAACGCTCCGTTCTTCTCTTTTGTAACCCAGAGATGAAAGCTCAGTTTCACAGTCTTTAAGCACATGCAGTACAGGTGCTGCAGGGACCTCCTTCCGTACGTAGCCTTAAAATTTCTGCTTACATTTTAAAATAACAGGAAGGTAACATTTAGGATGATCTTACATACATATGTAAATGTAATATTTATTTATATATAAATAATGCCCCTGGCCATCTACAATTACATATGAGAATATTCTGTATTTAGCATATGACCATAATACACAGATAGATAGATTTGGAGAAAGAGAGGAAAAGCCGAGGATAGGGAGAATTTATCAAAAATTATACAACATCTAAAACCCAAGATAAGATTTGGTGTAGCATTAAAACATCAATAAATGTTAGTTTTATTTTTTCTATTTATTAATTGTAATATTTTGAAAATTTATCCCTTGCATCTGTATTTGCAGCTACATTCATTCTCCTTCCCCACTTAAGACCTCTTAGTTCTGACCTTATGCAAAACTATGTTGAAGAAGCCATCTTTAGATGCTAAGATTTTGGAAGTGATTTGAGAAGAGCTGAAGAACTGCCATCTACTAAAATTACCCTTAAATTCTGAGGACTCCCACTTCAAACATCTCATTTTAAAAGCCCTTGGATGAAAAGAAGTATCTCTATGAGGGTCTAATGCGTATAAGAAAATATCAGAGCAGGGACATTGTGAAGGTTTGTATCTGACCTTTCTTTGGTTTTAATCACTGAAGTTCTCGACAGCTTAATAAGTTGAAGGTGTTGGGTCACAGTCTAACTTAATAAGGCCCGCCACAGAGACTTGGTCACCTCTGATTGCTCCCATAAGTCTTAGGACATCTGGTATACTGTCCTTGGGTGAGAAATGTTTTCCATAACTTTCCTCTTGTTCACTACCCTGCATATAAATTGTTTTTATTAACCCAAGAATGATACAGACTGTATATTTGTGTGAGCTTTTGCCATTTTCAGCTTTAGCCTACAGAAAGAGAGTTGATTGTTTTCTCCAAAATGGAATTAAACACTGTTTATCACCAAAGTCTTCTTTTCTGTTATTCTACCCTTATTTAATATGGGTCAAACTAACCTTCAGCTTGACATGAGATTAAAGAACTAAACATTGTAACAAGATTCTTTGGGATAGTTTACAATATGCCATACTTGCAGAAAGAAAAGAGCCAGATACAAACAATAGATCACTATGAAAAAATTTTATATAGGGTATATATATACAGATGTAAATATCTAGGTATTCAACTGTATAAGGAAACATATATTTGAATGATTGGCACATTCTTTTTCACAAATGATAAAAACATTGGTAGATAATCTATTGTGCTTATTTCAATAGAGCTTCCAAACCTAATAAAAGTCACATTTCTGCTCTCTTTGCAATTCCCAAAGTGGATAATAGAAGGACAGAACTTGATCCAGTTAGATGAAGCTATAGTTTTATAGTAGAGTGTTACAACTCTATCCACCACATTAACCTTTGTCTTAGAGAATGAGTATCTTGACCATTAGATTGAAATCAAGAAAATTGTGTCTTTTAAAAAAGTGGATGAATAGACAACATGACTATATTTTTAAGAAAGTTCTGCAAATGAAAGTAGTCTATGGTGATACCCATCTTGTCTCTATGAAAACCAAAATATCTACATGTGGAAGTTATCTGTCATTCCATAATTTCACATTTTTAAAAGAAAAACGGTGTTAGAGCTACCCTGAGTCAATGTTGTCTAACCTTAATCAGTACACACATGTCTTGTTGTTCACACAGCAGTACATCAAAGATATTAATAAGAAAGATGAAGAAAGATGGGTAACATCAAACAAAAGGTAGGTAGTCACTCTTCCACATAGACACAAGGTAAAGAAGTTCTAATCACATTTTGGTCAGTTCAGGGGCAGTATAGTTAGAAGACTTCTTGCATGAAATTGATAACAAGTTTTGGAAACAGTAGAAGCAGGGTTTCATTTAGGCTACTCTATATTTGAACATGGAAATTTGAATTAAAAGCCACCCCATTCTCTTCCTGTCATATATGTCACTAGTGTAAACTTTAGTATGAAACACTGGGTTTTCCATGTCACTTCACCATTAGCAACTTACTCTGTCCTGTGTTCTTTCTGTCTGCAATAATATACTCTAAGTCTCTCAGTTGCCTAGAGATCCTTGGCTTTCGGTTTGGTCTTCATTAAAAGTTTTTGCTTTTGCTACTCAACCACTCTTTCAAATTTCCTTTCAACTTCACCTCATACAACTTATTTGTAAGTGAAGTTTCCTGTGGCCCCAATTTAAGATGCTTAGATTAAAATTTTAAATACTTCTACTGCATCCAGGTATCACTAAAATACATCTCCTATCTTTCATTTTTTCTCTCATTCATTTTTTCTGTCATTTTTTTCTCTCATAATACCTTACTGAACTTAATGACTTATTATTAAAATTTGATTTCATATATTCTCACTCTATATGAATGTATGACCATGTTCTCTATTATATTTTCACTTTCTGATCATTTACATATCTAAGAATTTTATTTAATGTTTTACATAACACTGCCCACCACCCCACATCTTAGGTATAAGACTTTAAGGATTACTGGTTTAGATAGTCACAGAATCCTGTGATTATAATTTGCAATTATAATTGTTGAGCCTGAAAGAGGCTTAGATAATTTCTCTTCCAGCTCTCACATTTGCAGCTAAGAAAAAAAGGATAGGCAAGAAAAACTAAAACACCTATCAACAGATTTGAAGTTCACAGCTCTTCCTGCTCCAGCTTGCACTTACAACCCATAAGAACTCCTGCAAACTGGTCCTCTGTAAGCAAGCAGCCTTAAAAACGTCACTGCTAGCCACACTCCTGAGGACTTCTATGGATCTCAGAGCCATAGTGATGCCTAGGCTCTGCTTCCATTGATTCAGAATTCCCTGCCTTCACCCTTTTTTCCATTGCCCATCCTTATTTTCTCAGCTTCCTCTGTTCACTTTTTCTAGGTATCATGAATTTGCTGTTGTCTAAAGTCTGTTGTTTGATCATTTTCTTCCCATCTACTACAACCATTTCAATTTCATCTCTTTCCATTGAAAAGATTCCCAAAGTCTCACTTTCCTTAATGTTTTGGAATAATTAAATTTCTCCATCAGTGTCATTTGTATCTTACTTCTGATGATAAAACCTACAAGTACGTTAAGACTCTTTCTGGGTCAGTCACTATGGAAATGTTGAGGATACGCATCAGGCATCTTGTATGAATCACTTCAGGTCCTTTTTGTCTGACCTGTCCCTTGTCCCAGTACACACTGTATGACCTCCTCTAACCCTTTTTGCACCCAAACAGCACTTTATCACTCTTTCTTCATTTCGCCATAGACTATTGGGTGCCAGAAGGTAGGAGGAGTCACAAGAAGCAATGAATAAGAATAAAAGAATTTGGCCTTTTTCGTGTATGTTGGCAGTAACCAAAAATGAGCTACCATTGTGTTACATATTCACTTAGAATTTCTAAGAGCACAATGCGAGGGCAAATCTTATCAGCAGGTAGAGCCAAGAACATGACACTTGGTCATTCACTCCATGTAAAAGTATTCTGAGGTTTGACCATATATGGACGCATGGGTAGCCAAAATGTCTTGGTGAAAAGCAAAATAACTTAGGAGGATGAAAGATAAGGAAGTCTTGAAATATACCAAGGGATTTTTGAAATAGGTGTAAAACATACAGCTCTTCGTGCTTCCTGCTAATGCTCACAAGAGTGTGTCCACCACACTGAATACAGGTAAGTATGCAGTAACGGAGGAGTAAGGTGACTTGTCTTGTGAATATTCTCCAGCCAGCTTGTTTCCTTAGTGATCCCAATCCCTAAATGTGTTTTTGCAATAGGGCCATGAACAAAGTAGCCAGATTGAAAGGTTGCAGGTGGTATACAGCCTCTTTCTTGCCAGGATCAATTCATTTACTGTCAAATCCTAATGTTTATGAATAGCAGAGATCAAACTTGAATCAGTGATACAGGACCATACCTTGAAGCACCCAGCCACTGGCCAGCAGTTGGAGGACATTGAATCTCTTCTTCCCTTAAGAATAAGTAATTATTCTGACCTATAAGCAATTATTCTGAATCACCTTAGAGAAGGTGAGAGAAATATTCTTCCAGGTGTATCTCCAATATGAAGAAAGGCCTCCACTGAAGAAAAGTATTGGCCAATTAACAGAAACTAAAAAGTTTGGGTAAATTTCAGAGATGTGGTGAGAAATGATGCTAAAGAGAAAACAAATGCTAGTTCAAGAAGGCATAAAACCACCTTCAAACCACAAAGGAATTTCTGAATCTAATATCATGGGGTACACTGAAAGAGGTAAATCCTATCTTTAAGTGTGCTTCTCTTTTTTTTGTGGCAACCTGAACTTTTAAGATAACTGGTGAGGTTGCTGTGTTTGAAGGTGGGTCTATTTCCAGCTCTCCAGACATAAACCTCTTATCTGCTTGTATCGCTCCATTATTCTCTCTTTAAAAGAGGGATTATAAATGTGGCAAATGTACAAAATATTTGAGGCTTTTATCTTCAATGACCCCAAGGAATTGCAGAGTTTGAAGGTATGTTAAAGGGCATCTATTTCAAGTTTCTTCTCAACTCTGCTATTTTTAAATATCAAAAATGTCCTCCATGTTTTACAAGAAATATGAAAATAAAGAAAAATATGACTCAAATAGAAATGTTCATATGGATTTAGTGGCCATGCAGGTAAGAAAAATTAAAAAAATATGGAAGTAATGAGCAACAGTAAGAGGTGATATAGAAATTTTTATGAACTGGAAGGTGTTTGCTCCTTTTAAAGACATACAAACTACATTTTTTTTCAAAATTGAGCTCCATGTCCATGGGCTCCTTCATGCCTTCTAATAATATATGCTCCCAACCTATATGTAGGTAGTTGATTAGTTAATGAAGTTAAATAGCCACCAGATCACCAGCAATTTACTACAATAGTCAATTTTCCATGATCTGTATCCACCTTAGGGTTCTTGTTCTATGGGGTTTACCTTAGTTTTGTTAGGATTTATAGCTTGTCTCTTTAGTTAGGAAAATCACTGATAGGTGCATTTACTTAGCAAATGACTTTTTACTTAATATCTGTCAGGGATTTTCCACATACTGGCAACACAGTGGTGAGTAAGCCTGATTTCCTAATCTCATAAAGCTTATACCTAAGTACCATAATAAAAATGGGCATCTCTACTCTTAATGTCAAACTAATAAAATAATTTCTGTTTACCAAATCAGCCAACAGTGAGTTGTTTAATGAAAAGCTACTGATCAAACAAGCTATCAATCAAACAAAACACACAAAATTATAATAGTCTTCCAATCTGTATTACTTTAGAAACAGTAATTCTACTTAAAAGCCTTTATAAAAAGTCAGTCCTACTAATCTAGTTTTATAAAGTTATGAGAAAAGAGTAAATCCCATAACTTTTACTTAATTAATATTAAATTATTCATTGCATTTTATCATCAAAGTACAGTATAAAAAATAAAAAAGCTTAGACAATGAAGTTCACCCATTTTCATGGCTGTATGAATTGGAGTAAAAGTTCAATACCCCCATGCCCCATACACTCTTGTGTCAATCCTCCTCTTTATTGTATAAATGAAGTGCTGCACACAGGAGGGAAGTTTACACTCTAGAGGACAAAATAAAGACAAGTTTCTTAAGGCAAGTACATGGCCTCCTGCTATGATGGAATTTTCCTCAAGAAGCTGGCAATTTTTCTTTTGAGTCATATCAAACAATTTCTTCCACTTCCACCCATCCCAGTCTCATCCACTGGGTGGTCAGCATACTCTCTGTTTAAAAAGAGCTGGGAGTGGAAAAACCACCCTGAATAACTTTCATTTTGATACAAAAATTACAACTCTCAAGAGACTTGAAACATTGTATCCTGACATAATGACCTTGACCAACTGTTGCTGCTGCTCCTCCAAATGGACCCACCAATAAGGAAATTAGAAAAGCTCTGGAATGTGTTTTGTGTCCAGGATAAACTCTATCTAGAGGGAGGGAGAGGGACTGTCCACTTTATTTTCCAGGGTAATGCCTACCACATGGAAGGCCTAATGAACATGCAGACATAACCAAGATTTTGTTTTGTTTTGTTTCACATTTTTGGCTACACACTGATTTCAGGTGGATGCTCCTTTATCCAAGACTCTTTGGTGGGCAAGCAGCTGTGCTGTGGAATATTCTGGTAATTAAAGAAAATGCTTTTTCTTTTGAAGTTGTTCAAACATAATTCCATAGATGGTATCATGTAGCACTAGCTAAAATGATTCCCTTCTTATTAGTCCTGGTTATTTCTTCTCATGCCTTGTCTTTGTTCAGATGTTTTATGCAGTATCTTCTATGTGGGAGACAATGGGCAAAAGGCTTCATCTGTTTGTTCAACGTAAAAAACAAACCAAGTTCTTTGTCATCCAGGTCATGCGCGGTAATCATATTATCATCATGCGTCCTCCAACGGATCACTACCTTTTTATTTGAGGCAGAGACTTTGCCAGATAAATGAAAATTCCTGATCTACTAAAACAGATAACTTTACAAGCACATGTGGGGGGAAAAAAAACCACTAGAGTCACCAGATGTAATAACTTGTATATTTCACAGGAACAAGTCTGCTTTTAGGTTGCTAAAGCAAAATAATTCCTAATGATTTTCCTTTCAAATCTTTCCTGTAAGCATGCATCTGCTCCTTTCAGGAGTTAATTGTGGAGACTGCCTATATTGACCAAAAAAAGAAACAGTTCTGCATTTGCTACAAACCACCTCTCATTTTGCATTTAATCAAAGGCCTGACTTCATTTGATCTCAGTTCATACTGCTGCTCTTCACATTTTTCAACTGGAAGGCACTGAGCTAAGCTTTGCCAAAGCAAAGTATCAGATGTTTGGGGCGATGGCAAGGGGCAAGTTTCATCAGAATGTCAGACGCAGTGTTGGGCAAAAGCAAGCATAAGCATCAAGTTGCGAGGGTGTGCTTATCTTCCTTAGTGGACTGTTTGCTGAGGAAATCCAAGTCATGATAAATAGACAAATGTCTGAGACTGCTGTGGCTCCGTCTCTGATGAGGCAGCTGCCTTCATGCTGTGTTTGTTGTTCTGATATACTGTAAATACTAATATTTTATAAGCTATGGTGCCGTTTAGAAATGAATCTCATAAACGAAGTTCACTGTTTCCAAGTTTTCAGAAACCGACAGCCTGAAAGGATAGGATGCTTGGTCAGCCTGTGTGTTTGACTATCTTATCTAGAGGCTAGGAAAGGCCGGAAAAAATTTCAGATGTGCAAAGTTTCAAATACCCTGTCTTTCAGGAGGGCAGAGGAAGTTGGCGTTTACCTAACCATCTATAATCTCTAGTGGCTTCAAACAACAAAACAAAACAAAAATGAAAGACGTGATAGGGTAAATTAAGAGAACCGAAGTGAAAGATAGGTTAAACACACACGGGGTTGGTTATTAAAAAGGCACCATGATTATTTACTTTCTTCTTTAGCAGAAACAAAAGGAAGTTATCTCATATGGCATGGAAAGCATCAGCTGGGGGAGCATTTTTACTAAAACACTAAACAAATGAAGTGTTTTATGTGCACATCCTTTTTTATACTCTCACCTTTTTCTGGCAAGTTCTTGGATGGAGCCGTTCTAGTCTTTATTCTCCATTATATGTTTATGTCTTTATACACAGAGCAAAACCTCTTGTGGTCTTTTTTTATCCTTTCCTTCTTTTTCATAGCAAGTACAAGTCTTTTGGAAAGTGGACACTTTTCTACTCAGCTATTTTTTAGCTTAATTTGCTAGTTAGTACCTCCCCAGGTAATATATTTACCAGTTTGCTTATTTTCTAAACATGAGACCAAAAAAAAAAAAAGACCTTAACTCCTTTCAGATACTGGCAATTGATTGGGTTAATTTTATGAAACTGCTTAGTAAATATCCAGACAAATAGAATAAGGGCTAAAATATAAGCTACATCTGAAATTAGGGAGACCCATAAACACATACTAACATACACCTGAAGCAGAAATGCTCAAAAAAATAAGGTAGGTAAAAGTAGTTTGTAAATTCTGTAGCATTGTACACACATTACTGTGATTGTTTTTCCTTTAAGACACCTCACTGAGAGTGAGTCAAATAAGATGCCAATTGCCTATTAGAAACTAGCCTTAATTAGAGTTGGAAACCCCCTCCCTTTGTATTAAAGGGCAATGATGATGGAAAGACCCACTACATGTGGGCTTTTTCTTTTCTTTACCCTATGTCCGTGGTGCTATTTGGGTAATAACTGATGAAAGGACCAGGGTGCCAACCAATTTGCAGTTAAGTGGCTAATTAAGACCCAAAGCGAAGCTGCCAGGAGGTTGGGTCTTTTTGCCTTAAAGTGACACATAAAAGCAATTAGAATAGGGCTGGATTTGCTGCGATATATTTAAATTTGGAGAAAAGTTTGGGCCAGTTATTATTTTATGTTAATCTATTCCTCTCTATGACAGCATCAGAAAAGAAAGGGAGTCATTTAGGACATAAGAAGTAAATTAGAATATTACTTGGATTCACTGAACTTCAGATGTGGATAAAAAGCAAACCTGTAAAATCATTTCTCTGTTTGCAGTCATCACGGTGATACTATATGTAATTAGATCTCACAGTCTCCGAGGAAAAAGAGAGAAGAGCACGAAGCACACTGTTATCCAAGAGGAGAAAATCTCTTAATTCTTGGGGCTGTTGTCACCTGTCTGTCATATTACATGCATGTGACACCTACTCCAGAATGGCACAATTTTCAGAGTTGCTAGATTTCAGCTTGGGACAATCGGGTGTTATATTTAAATATAGCTTCTCTAATAGCACAGGGATTGGGGAAACAGATTCTTCCTGGGTTTAGAAAGGTTTTGAAGTTGATGAGGAAAAACAGAATTGGAAAAGATAGAAATTATAAAACAAACTATTAGGGTACAAGGGAATGCTGGGGAGAGATGACTTTTAAAATCACAGCTCCAGCCACATCTTAGAGATGGGGAAGCACAGTCCATTTATACCTTGCTCTGTGATTTACGTTGTCACCATTAAACCCCCTGATGGCATTATATCCTTGTAATTTGCAGTTGCCTAGCATTTTTTCCATATACAACTCAATAACTCATTGTGGAGCTATTTCACACACATATAAACACACACATTAGTGTGAATATGTGTGTGCTGGATCTGTAGTCAGTAGAAACCATGATTTTTGATGTAATAACAAGTTGTGTTAATAAAAAGCAAGAAGTCAAGGGCTGGATATGTAGCGATTGTGGCGATAGCTTTGTCATGAAGCATGGGAAGGAGACACCTTTCTCTTTATTACTGAGAACAGATTTTGCCAAATTTTTGGATAAATTCTAGAATGGAAGAAGCAAAACTGATTTTAGAGCTAGCCAAAAGTCATTATTGCAGGAAATACCTGAGATTGCCGAGATAAAGAAGGAAATACATGAAATTCACCTAAACATTATAGTAATGGGATTAGAAAATAAAAGGATTACATACATTAAACCTCCAGGGACAAATTCTGCTGCCGTAGAAGGTGTGTAGCAGGATCTGCCCACTGTCTAGGGAGCCTTGTTTTCTTCCAGAGAGTCTGGTTGTGGCCAATAATTGCGCCAGCATAAATCTGAGAAAGAGAAAGATTTGGGACCTTTGCTTTAAGACCATAATAAAGGAGGCATTAGCATTTCTGTGGGTCTGCTAGGTGGTGTTTCAACATCTCTTGTGCTAGTTTTGAAACTGACTTTTCTGATTCTTCTCCAAAGGCAGCATGAGTGCCAGCGACTGTCTGTGGAGTTATGCTTGCTTCTACTTGAATATTTCAACTGCTATGTTGGTGATGCACTGCTGGATCCCTGAGGGTGTTGCTCTAAAATGATATATTTATAAAATGACCAAAGAGCTCATCTGCCTGGATTAAATTTATCCCAGGATGAGAGTTTTTATCTCTAATCATCTGCTTGTTGACTAATGTGAGTGTCTGGGGCAGGTTCAATGGCTGGGACGTAACAGGCAAAACTGATACAGTCCTAAAGGGGTATCCTTTCATCTTTGCCTTCCTGAAACGTGGAGATAACAAAAGTGGCTGTTCTGAGTTCATCATGCCTCGAAGTAGCATCCCCACTGAATGAGAGTACTACTTTCATATGAAAAAAGTGGAGAGCTATTTTTAAAGTGGCACAGTGTATGAGATCACAGAATTACCTAGGTTCCCAGGAAGATTTTTTTAATATAGGATAGCTGCTCCAAAAGGTGTTTGAAATCTATATCAATATAATTCTGAAGAATATTTCTGTCTGTCTTATTGTCTCATCCAGAGTGAGGCTCAGGTCACACTGTGCTCTTATTTTCACACAAGTCTCATAGACTACACTAGACGATGAGATGCTTGAGAAAAGTAACCTTTGTTTGCTGTATTTCTATCCCTGCCAACCTTCCATGCAGTGGCAGCACATTGTAAATATCCACCAGATAGAATTTAGGAAAAGTTAAATCGTGTTTATGTTTAAGACAATAATATGTTAATTTGTATCCCTGTCATATGCAGTAACTTCTTCCATAGGGCTATCTTTCCTTGTGTTAAGTTTGCTTGAAAGTGTCTCAATTGGGATTCAGTCCTGTATCTTGCAGACCTACCTCCATCAACTGAAGAAGTAGGTGAGAAAGTATCTATAATTGATTCAATATCTTAACCTTTTTCTTTGGAAGATTTTAATACCAGACATTAAAATTCAGTAATAGGAATGTCTTAGCAAATAGATATTTACAATGAGCATAGAATCATTGCCTTTGTAGTATAATACATTAGCGTCCATCAAAAACTATAAGCAGCTTATTGCTGGCTACCTTTTCCTCCATGGGTTATTTTCTTTTCTATTGAGTAATTCCTTAGTGCCCAAGGAGTTAAGCATTTGTATGAAAAGCAAGTACTTAGCATCTTTTTAAAAAGAAAACCTTCAAACATTTAAAGCCTTGCTACAAGATTTTCCTGATGTTGTAACTGTAAAGTGCTACCTCTATTGTTAAATATAGATATATTTATTTCAGTAATATTTCTAAAGTTGAATATATTTCCAGGCAGGTATTGTGTAATCAGAACCTAACTTTTAGTACATTCAGTTTCATTTCAATATGTCGTCTGATATTTCCTTGTGTCTCTGCTAATTCCTACCATCCAGTTTCTCATTGCCCTTGCTCAGGGTAAGAACAGCTTCTGAAAATCATATGCTCCTCTTTAATATCATAATAAAATATTGCCTGAAAACTGACATAGCTTCAGCAGTTTAACATTTTAAGGAAAGTTTCTAGAACTTAGGCGAGTGTGTTTATGTGTGTGCACATATGTGTGTGTAATCCTAAAAGGGAGAGACATCTATTCTAGTAATAGCTGTGTACTTGGACCCATCTACAGTTTGATTGTACATCAGTTATGATGTGTCTCTTTCTAACAGGAAGGATACAGATCTTGATGAATAGCTAAAAGGTAAGATCATTCTTAAAGGTGTGAGTGATTAATAATGGCCATGCATAGATTTTTTTCTACGAGTGTAAATAAAATATATCATTCACATGAAGGGCAGGAGTTTGGCAGAATGATTCATAGTGCATTTGAAAGCATAAAAGTCAAAGCTAGGGTCTCTTCTAAGCATGTCAAAGAGGAAGTTAGCATAGCCACGGGAAATATTTGAGGGAATGTTGGTATAAGAGCCATATGACTTATGGGATAATGAAGACAGATCTAAGATTTAAATATTCACCAATTAAACAAAAGCAATTTTCTTCTTTTAAAAGCAGCTAAAACATAATAGTATAAACAGGATATGTGGATAAATGTTAAAATACCGCTTCTATATTATAACACTTGGACAAATACACTTCAATCTAATCCACTTTTTTTTACTAGAAGCCCTTAAATACGACATTTTTATAGGAAGAAAAACCATAAACTCTGGTATTAGTATCAAGATTAGGTCTAAAATAATTTTTTTTTCAAATTACAGTGGGCCACTCTTCAATTTTTAATTAATACAATATGCCTAAAAGAGTTCTTCCTTGAAGATATAATTACTTCTAGAATGATAACCAAGTAAAATAATATGCAAGTTTCATTGTCAATATTTGCTTATTTTCTACCAAGGGCCTAAAGAGAAAGATATTTTCACAGTGTGTAAAAGAACAACATCATGTTGATACGGTAGTATCTCCAGCTCCTCCTATGGCCTAGGTCCAGAGGCTGTGCACATCACAGGAGGAAATGCCTAGGCTCCACGGCTGGGCTTTATTGCACTTTTCTTCCAGAAGCTGCAGGCATATGGAAGAGCATTAGTTGTGTCTTTCCATCATGAAGAGAAGGTCAAAAGTGGATTACCACCCTCATAATCTAAAGAAATGTTGATGACTAACTAGGATTGCATATGTGACTCCTTTAGATATAAAAGCAAGAATCATTAGTTATGACGACTCTTTTAAAACTAGTCAACAAATGTTTTAAATTTACTGACTGTATATCCCATAAATGCTTTCATGAGTCTTATTTTCTTCAAATGATACCTTTCCTTGTGAGGACAGGGCAAAAGGTCCGCGCATAGAACAGAAGGCACAGTGACAGTCTCTACAGATAGTAGAACTTCCCTGTGGTCTTTGACTTTCAACATTCATTCCAGCTAGGGCTTGAGCAAACCACTCAAGCAGGAGGTTTACTGATTGAAGGAAATCAGAGGAATATAGCAACAGCATCAGAATCGTTACTTCTGAATGGGAGGGACAGTACTGTACAATATTCAAGGCCCATATCATAGGTAAGACTTCCCTATATAAATGTCTTCATCATATTTTTCCAAATCTAATTCATCTTTGAGAAAATCTAACCTGAACACAGCAATCTCAGGGTCTGCCTTTTTCAAAATGTATGTTTTAGACAGCATTCTGCCACATGCATTTTATGAATGCCTTTGGCTTCCAAGGGGGGGATTTAAAACTTGTTCAGCTCTATTATATATTTCAGGATTTGGAAATCTTTGAATTAATGTGAAACGTGTTTCTTATAACATATTGAAACACAGAATTACAAGGTGTCTCTCTAGACGTGGAACGTTTAAGCTTTTATCTATATCTGGGATGTGCTCTCCTCAGATTCCACCAGGTGGACTGGAAAGTCAAACTTCAAGTTATAACTGAAAGCAAAAAAGCATCAAAACGACCCCAGAGAGATCAGGTCTGGGGAGGTGATGGTTAGAGCGGTAGCTAATGTGGCATGTGTCAGAAATCAATAGTATGTGACTCTCCTCTGCAGTTCTTTCTGGGATACACCTATGTGGAGAATTAATAAAGGCACAGTCTTACTTGCATTCATCAAATATTAAGTAGTAAGTAAAGAAAAATGTCATTTCTATAAAATGTTTCATATATAAATCATCACATTATTATCTATGGGAAAATGAAATATACTGTCCAGTCAGTTGTACAATTAAATAACTATCTCAGATAATTTGGCCTTTTTTCTTTTGATTTCTGCAGAAGAGGAGAATAAGCAGATGATTTCTCCCTTTGTCTTCCCATCTGCTTTCCTGTCGTGGGAGGGAGCAAGGCTACATGATGGTCTTCTGCATTCTGTGTGGCCTGGGTGGTTGGAGATTGTGTTGATTCTTCTGAAGACTGTTGCCTTTTGAGATCCTTCTGAAGCTTCTCTTTCTCCTGCCAAAATGACATCCAGATGACATAGATTTGCAACATAGGAGGAACCAAATAATTGAAGTTGTTTGACACATGGCCATACTTCCCTCTTGTTTTGGCAAAGGGCG
Source organism: Chinchilla lanigera (assembly GCF_000276665.1). Taxonomy (NCBI): domain Eukaryota; kingdom Metazoa; phylum Chordata; class Mammalia; order Rodentia; family Chinchillidae; genus Chinchilla; species Chinchilla lanigera. The sequence continues at coordinate 19,274,191 of NW_004955418.1, read as the reverse complement.
CATTATCCGAAGTCTATCTTCTCTGATTTTATGTCTTTCATGGTTTCACAGTTCTCTTTTGTTTTTGTAACTTCCCTTTTTTATCTTGTTCTCACCACCACCACCACTTCTGTCCTTCTCCCCAACTTTTTAACTCCTCAGGATTTGGAAAGACCCTAATTTTGCTCAGAAAAAAGGCTTTCTGCACTGAGATCTCTGACTGCGGAATCACTAGCAGTTTCCCAGCTTAGAATATAGCTAATATTGTTTTCTTTTAACACCTCATTCTTCCTTCATCACCACAATACTGTTTGAGGATTAGCTCTCACTTAAACTGGAACCAGCTCCATCTCAATTAATCAGTGAGTCTGTCACTGAATGACCAGCACAGAGGATCTCTGGTATAACAACAATAAAAGCACTACTCCTTTTCAGTAAGAAATATAATAACATCACAGGAATAGAAATATATTCTAATGATATTGGTCTGTTTTAATTAAATTTAGTCTTTCTTCCAGTTTAGATTAACACTTTGAGTCAAAATGTTAATTCAGACTTTAAGAGAGACTAGTTTTTCACCTTTGCACATTATTTTTGTGTTGATTAGAACCTGCCAAGTTCTTTCAAAGAGAATTTAATTTGCCTATTTTAAAATTTGCTTATTTTAAGTGTATCTTTCATTTCGCTTGATTCAAGGTGTACGCATCAATCCAAACAGGTGTTCGGTGGGAAGAGTGTTTGCTGAACCATTCAGGAAAGGTATTCCCAGGTCAAACGGATGCAATTTTAATGGCACAGTCATCCTCAACTGTGTGCTAACTCCTACTACACTTCCATGGCTTATTTATCAACATCTCAGAGTGCAGGGGAATTTTTTTCTCTTTATTTTCAATTTTTTATTGTGACTATTTGAGATTGCTAAGAAAAAGAACACACAGAAAAAGAAAATGTAACACCTCAGTAAAAAATATACTATCATAGGAATGGAAAATATACCATCATAGGAAATAATCTAATGATATCCAAATCTGCTTCAATTAAATTTAGTCCCTTCTACACCCAAATTACAAGCTTCCTTTAGGGGCAGCATGCTGTAATATACTTTTCAGAAAGTTCCAAAGAAACAACAAGTATTAAAATTCTAGACATATTATTTGTTGGAGGCCAAGTGTAAATAGATACATGTTAAGCTACTGAATGCTGCAGAAAACATCTCCAGAATGGCCCGTATGTTCTTCCAGAAAAAGCAGCAGTCCTGACAGTGAAACATGAAATACTCTGGAGGCAAATCGGTGAGTGCCAGTGTCTTAAGGGACAGCATTTTCCACTTTAAAACACAGGCAAAATAAAGCTTTAAAGTTCTTGGTGATGTAGGATTCAGTAAATCCTTCAAAGCAATGTAAAGAAAACCTCTCTTCTTAAGACTCACACTAAGAGGAAGAGACAAAAATTAAGCATTGTTTTGCCAGGAAGCATAAAGAATGAATCGGTCTTTTTCTAAACTTCACAAAATTCAATGAATCAGTAGACTGTTAGAAATCGGGCCACACACACTGAAAATGATTCCTTGTGAGCAGAGATAGCAGAGATAACACAAAGCTCTTCAGAAAGTGCTGAGTACAAGTATTAAAAAACACTAAATTATGTACGAGCAGGAAATGAAAACAGCTTATTTTTAATAGGCATCTGCAAAGGGGGACATTTTGGCAAGGGTAAATCAATACTTAATTGAAAGATAAGCAATTGGAAGGTAAATATCAAACTTCATTTTTTTCATTTCTCATTTGATTTTTGTTATTTCTAGTTCACTTACCCTGTCTCTAAAAATGGCAAAATCTCTGTCATAAAATAATTTGGACTTAATTGACATTCCCCAAGGCAAATAAGCTGGGAATACAAGAATTCTTTTGAAAGTAAACACTCTTGGATGACTACAAGAATTGAGTATGAGCAGAGATTTGCTTTCCTTGGTCATTTTTAAAGAGGCTATCTTTACGTGGTATATGACACAAAAATTAAAAATATATAGAATTGTCATTCTAAAATGACGAAGAATTAGTAGAGCAGCTGGGTACCTAAAACAAAGGTCCCTAACATTACAGTGGAGCATACATCAGGCTAAATCATTTCTTTTGTCCATGGTTCTTTTTAAAAGTCATTTAATTTCCTGTTAAGACTTGAAATTTATTCAACTGAAATCAAAGTGATTTTTGTGATTGTGTTAAAAAAATTTTAAAGAAAGCAAATGAAAACAAAGAACTTTCAAGATTTCTTAAGCAATTTGAACAATAATTAGAAGATACTGGTCTAAAATTCTGAGTTATTAACTACTTCTGTAATTTTTCATTTCCTGACTCTGTATTATCATTGCATTGATTCACTGAATATCAGGCCAGGTTCCCAAACTTATTAAAAAGTATAAGATTTGAGTTCATTGCATGGTAAGGTGCATGATTCTGATTTCTCTTTGTGGTAGAATTTAAATTATATCTAAAAATTTGGGGGAAAAATATCTCAATATAGTAAATATAAAATTTTAAATTTAAATGTACAGTATCTAAATTTTAAATTTAAATGTAAAGTATTAATTAAAGTAATAATAGTGACACTCAAAAACAAGTTATGCTTTATATAGACTGACACAGGAATGAAATCAATGTTGTATACTCCACTAATTCTGAACAATTTGAAATATATTTATATATGGAGCAGGGCAACCTGTGGGTGGCCAGGGACTATTCTGAGTGTCTGCATTATATCTGTGTCCTGTGGTTATATGTATATTTTGGGGAGCTTGGCCTATGTGAACAACAGCATTTCCTCACCCAAGGAAAACATTCATATGTTGTTTTAACACAAAATATCCCCAAAATAATGTCATTATTCTTTGATGTTTCATGACCAAATGGACCTGCCAGCTCATCTTGTGCATTTACTTTTACATATGCTGAAGAGACATTTATAAGATATATGGCTGATCTAAGTCCCTACTTAATCAAATCAGCAGACAACTCAACTATCCTGCACTATATTTGGCTTTTCTTTACTTGTAAACTCAAGGAAAATGTTCAAAGTATCTTTACTTAAAGGCTGCTTTCAGGTGGACAGTTTTGTTTTTCAATGAGCTGATTTCCTGGGGTCATTGCTACAGAGCAAAGAACGGACACTGACCTCCATCATTATCTGAGTCATTTAGCTGGACTCTACTTGACTTTCCCTGTAGATGGGAATGTAAAAGACTGATTGGTTGGTCGGTTGTTGTTTGGTGTCTTGCTTTTTTGAAAGAAGACATTTCCAAGTTACTAGTGTGCATGTTCATCTGTCCAGGAATGTGATTTTTTAAAAAAATTTTAAAGATAAAAGAATGGAAGCATATTAACAAAGAAATAGACATCAAACACCAAAACAATAGAGACAATACAGAATTTCAGACAAGGTGATAGGAAACCTTGCTAGGGTTGGTGTATTACATATTGTTATCTTCAAATTGATTACTCATTTAAACATAGGCATGTAATGTTGATCAAACAATTAAACATTAAAACATATGTATACATAAAACAGGTAAGATAATTGTACTACTAATTTCTGTTGCTTTATGGAAAGGAATGCAATTCTAAACCAAGAGTCAGTTGATGTGATTACCTGGTGCTACAATCCCAATATTGGAAGAACAATGACCAGTCAGGGGGAACCCAATGTTGGCAAACCTGAGAATTCCTTCAATGGCAGTTTATAAATTTTTTTGATACTGTTATCCAGGGCCAACCTTACTTTAAAGGAGGCTCAACAAATATTTTGGCAAGCCTTCTGTCTCTAACAATTTGATTTGTAGTATATTACACAATTCATGGGCCCAGATGAGGTAGAAAGGCAGGTTTAGCATAATGTAAAGGAAAATATTTTTATATTTCCTGGCCAACAGTGCACCTGATAATTGTAGCAACGAAGCAACATCTCTACCAGCTCAGGCTCAAAAAGCATGTCTTATATTATTTATCACCTAATGGACATTTTCCCAAATACTTCATGTCTCACACCACATGACAAGGTAACAGTACCATTATTACAATCAGATTCGTCAAAATGTGTTTCTATTGAGCAATATAATTCTAGCTAACCTAGCTCCCTCATACCTCTTACATATTTGCAAACTTACACATCATCTTTCATCTTCCAATAGCTTCCAATGACTCCATCAAAGTTTACACTTATATTTCTTTAGTGATAACCACAAAACACTTCTTATGCAGACTATATAAGACATTGCAAATTCATTTTGTAGGGTTAATTTCACCATTCAGAATTGTATAGCTTAAACATAAAATAACATCCTTTTCAAACACGTCTCCTCTTGAAATATTTGGCCGGAATCATTCTATGGCTGGAATGTTAGACCATCCGTATTGAGCACACCTCCACCTTGCCATGGAGGGGCTGGTGAAGAACTCATAAGCTAGGACAGAGGAGTAGCGTCATTGTTCAAAGGGCAGTGTGCATCCCTAGACCAGAGAAGCTAAATAAAGACAAACAGGAAATTATGTAGCCATAGTATTCACAAGCAAGAAAGGATTTTGATCAGAAGGCCTGACTGGCATTATGACATAATGATTTGGAAAGCCTCAAAGGAGACAGGCATGCTAACCCCCTGTCCAAGTGGGTTTGGCATATAGTACACGGCCTGTCAGAGGAGTAGGGCTACAGGGTCACACAGGTAAAGAAAATCTTCTGTGATATCTACCACCCTTTGACACTAGGTAAGAGAAAGCATGAATCTGAGCACAAAGAGATGAGAACCGCCCTGGGGCCCACAAACACATCTCAAGCCCAAGGATCAGAGGTGGACTATCAATACCTCCAAGCTTTGAACTCATCCTGCCTCCAAAGTTAGTGAGAGTCACTCAAAGTGAATATGTCACGAATCCTGTGGTAGCCTAATGTCGCATGATCCTGCAAAGAAGTGCTGAGATCCGGGCTGAGGCTGCCTCATCTGAATGGCTCTGTTCTGCCATTCTAGGTCTTTGTTTCACAGAGGACCTCACATTTGGGGTGAAAGGTCCTCCAAACTGCACAGCCCTAAGACCCAGGCCACAAATAGAGGTTTTTTTATTGTTGGTATTGTTTTTCTCCTAAGTTTCTAAAACAGCTCTTAGATACAAGTTCCTATAGCAACAACATCAGTCCGTTTCAGTGTGATTAGTAATTTTATTTTCACATACACTGCTGGTCAGTGGTTTATCTAATAATATTAGGATAATCTTCCAGAAAAGAATCTACACTTTATGTTTCTAACATGATCCATAAAAACTGGCCCAGGGATAGTGACATAAACATCAGCCAACATTTCTCGGTTGATGATGTGTTTTTACCAAATGCTGTCAACAAGTAAAGAGTAGTCCTATCAAACAAGAAGAGTCAGGAGTCCTCAATGCTGTCAAAGTAATTATTGCTGGAAATAAATGCACAGAAAGGGTAGTTATTCTTCATTAGAATTATTTCCAGCTGAGGAAAATAGTACCATATGCCAATTATTTGGCTATAGTGAAAAAGTTAGGTGAACGTTATTTTTTCTAAAAATATCAACCACATACAATCTTCTGAATGTTTTTCTTCTCTTTTCTTATTTTCTTTAAATTGAAGATGTAGGAATCTCCTGGATTGCCTTTTAACTAAAACAAATTTAAGAAAGTACTTCATTTTACATCAAATTTTATAATACCTTTTTCTATGGCTAACATCATCCAACAATGATCTACTATTTAGAATTAGGATAACCTTCTTCTATACATAGTTTCTACTGCAGTGATTCATATCTGCATGTATATGAATATGCATAACCACGTATGTTATTTTTACACTTGCACTTTGTATGTCATGTAGAATATACAAAGTTTATGTGGTTGGGACACACCTATGACTGTGTGTGTCCCAACCTCATAAACAAATTATATCCTTTATGCTAATGAGCATATTTCTCACACAACGTGTAATATTCTTCCAGATAGAGGACAAGCTGAGAAGTTTCCACATTAGATTAGAGTTTGATCCCAGTATTCTGTATGCTTGATCTTTGAAATTCTTTGGGAACCCTTAAAGTATATTAAAACATGAATGATATTTAAAAGTGACAGGCATAAATTATTAAGCACTGTTGCATTTAAATAACACTAGTAATAGATTAAATAGGTTAAGAAGTTAAACTGTTGTGTATTTTTCAGGTGACATATAAACAGATATTTATTTGGATACAAACAACTCTTCCCCAACTGAAACCAGATCCTCACCACCTACCACCACCATCTACCACCTCCAGTACTAGTGGTACAACCAAGTATGCTAAGTTCTGACATCCTTGAAGGCTGCTTTCCCACATCAATGCATATTTCTATGCTCAAGTAAATAGCACATACTAGTATGTAATAAATATTTATTAAGGAAATCAATGAAAATCTACATTCATTTTCTTCCTTCCACTGATCTGAGTCAACACATAACAGCTAATATAATTTCCATTCTTTCACAAATTTTTACCAGAAGTTGTGTGGCAATAATAATTACTTTGCCAAAGATGTGAACAATGTACAGGAAATCTCTTCCATGGTTATACAGCTTCACATCTCACTTTGATCATTTTTCTCAAGGGAAACTAAGTAAGAGGATGTAGGTGGCTTTCTTTTCCATTGTCACTGAGGGGAAAAACAATGAAATCATGTGTCATCTTTGTCTTATGAAGCCATCATATTAAGCCAAACAGGAACACAGGACCTTACTCTTTAGAATTTTTTCAAAGGGGATAAATATAGTATGCTGGAAAATAAATGGATGAGAAAGAAAACAAGTAAATGAGATACAAAATTTACAGCCTGGGTCAAATATTATATTATAACAAAAAGTACTGAGCATTAAAAATAATAGGTGCTTAAAAATAGCTGCGGGATACTTCAGATAATAAGATATTGTTGTAGAACTTCTCAAATGACACCTTCTGAAATGTGTTAGTGTATATGTTCTTCATATTTCAGCTACATACAAATGTAGAATCTATAAAAATAGAGCTTACAAGCACTTTCTGATTATACCAAAGTAAAGTGCTTATTCCAATTCCAAAATACAAAGCTAATCTTCCTGTCCTCACCGTCTAGGAGATTCTGGAAGATAATTATTTTGCATGCTCAGTTCAGGTTCTTGATTCCAGTGCAGGAGGTTACTTCAGGTTTTAGAGCAGAGGAGAGGCAAGATACCGAAACTTTATTGTTATTATCGCCCATTTGACAAGATAGTGCCCCAAATGAATGGGCATTGGCTATTCAGGGGGGAAACAAGAGCCTGTTTATCAGCTGCGTGACTGTACTGAGATAGGAAATAAGTTTCCCAGTAGTGAAGCTCCCTGACATTTCCCTTTCTCACCTAAAGTATAAACTGTCTGTGAGCAGGACCATGGCCAGCTTCCAAATGTTTACCAGGACAAGCACATCTGCCACAGGTGATGGCTGACCTTTGAACTCTGGTCAGCGCCCTGACAGCTGGTGTCCTCATAGGAAAGGGGTGGGGCAAGTTGCTGACCACTGTCTTTCTTCCTTTCATGTGGCTTAACTGTGAAATGAGGAAATAAGCAAGCAAAGCCAGAATACTGAAAACATTCCTGATATAATAAGTCTGGTGAGTATTTCAACGTCTCACCATGTTTTCTGGATTGGAGGAACACTGGTTTCCTTGGTGTTGGTGTTGGTGTTGGTGTTGGTGGTGTTGGTGGTGTTGGCTGGTGCTGGTGTTGTTGCTGGTGTTGTCGTTATCAATTCATTTTAGCAAACATTGTTTGCTTTTCAAATTGAGAACCTGGAGAAGATTATTCATCATATAGTTGGAAAAACAGAATTAATACTTAAATTAGCTGGTTTAATGTCTATACTAGGTGACACAAGAATCTCTAGCAATATTTCTTTACCAGGGGGAAGACAGATTCAAATTAAAGGCTCCATTTGTCCTCTGTGGATGATCAGTCAAAAAGAACAAAAAGGTAAGGAGTTCCTCTCTAACAAATAAACTGGCACAAAAAGCAAATACAATGTGCCAAGCGCCTTTAATGGTGCGCTGTACTAAGAGTATTATTTTCCACCTTGTGAACAATCTCAGTGCACATGGAACATGTGTCTTGTGACGGCAGGTTTCTAGAATGGGTGCTGCTTTTACCTAGTTTTGTCCTGTGTAGGCATCCAAATACTGACTGTACTGATGACACAGGTAGCACCATCATACAGTTTCAATTAGTACTGATGCGAACACTTCTCTACCCCTTTTTCCATTCAGCAAATACTTGACCTGCTTGTTCCAGGCCCTCCTGGGCCATGTTAGTAGATGAAGCAGCGTAAAACCTCTGCCACTACCGGAAAGAGGAACAACAGGACTTGGTAGAAACAGTAAGATAAATAATCCTATAGGTAGAGAAAAGGGGCAAGATACACTCAAGCAAATAGATCAAATTAAAGGGAGGGTGGATTTCCTCAGAGTGTTCTTCCTTCCATAGTCATTTGCCTAGGAAACTCTATTACACACAGTGGGAAGGAAGAGATAGATAAGAACAGGCGCTTGACATGGGGACCACAAAAACTCTTCAAGTAAACAGGGATACGCTTGCACTATGTAGAAGAAATATTTCCACCATGGCTCTAAATCTGTTCTGTAGACCGTCGTATCATCTCAAAAATAAATGTTTTGTATTACTAATGTATTTGTTACAGGTAGAAAAAGGAAACTAGTGCTAGATTTAAATGCATGCATTCAAAATTGTAATGAGCAGACGTTTGAAACCTTCAAGGGTAGCACTTCATGAAAATTGTGAGAATTTCTAGCTTCAATTGATTCTCACTTTAACACTTTGAGTAAGTGTAAAAGTATTCGTTAAAAAAAAATATCCTATATGTGAAGGAAAACTTAATTTTACGATGGTAATTCCATTATATGCCTCTGAAAAACTCCTTACTCATATATTTGCTTCTTTCTGACAGGTTTTGTCAAAATTTTCATCATTTTATCTCTTTAAGACATGAAGGAATCAAAGACTCTTTCTTTCTTTCTTTTTTGATACTTGGAATCAAACTCAGGACCTTGTGTTCGCCAGGTAGGCATTGTGCCACTGAGCTAATCACCAGCCCCTTACAGATACTTTCTCAGGACATCTGTATGTTAATTTAAATTGTACCTACTTCTATATCTTGCTATAAATATTGGAGTTTCAGGTTGTTTTGTTTTGATTTACTTTGGTTTGTTGTCATTGTTTTGGTTTGGCTTGCTGAAATAGGGTCTTGCTATATAGTCCAGGCTGGTCTCTAATTGAGAATACCCCTGTCTCACCTGCCCATGTACTAGGATTAAAGGTGTGTGACACGATGCCTGGCATATACTTTGTTTAGCTGTAACAGTAATTGTCAACTTTGTAACACAATTAAAAATTTCCAGGACTATGGGTGGCAAGCAGCAGTAACTGCCACAGCAGAATAGCTTCCCGTCTGACATAATCAATGAGATGTATTTGTTTAACTGCCTCATCAGAATGAAGCAGACTTCTCACTTACACTGTCTAGGTACAATCCAAAAGGCACTGATCAGCACTGAGCACTACATTTCATCTTGCACAGAACACTGTCAATTCTTTTGAGTTTTCATAAATGGAATTAGACAATAGTGTCTTTCTGGATATAATTTATTTAATCGGTCTTTTACAGTTCACATTTAAGTTGATTCCATTTTAATTACCTGGATTATCTGATTATTTGTTTTGGATAAATTCCAAGTGGTAGAATTGCTAGTATATGCACATTTTCAAGGCTTTTGACCTATAGGGCATTTGTGAGGGTTTTTTTTCTTCAGAAAAAAACATAGGAATTTATACGCACACTAACACTTTGTAAGCCACTATTATGTTGTGTTTTGAGCTTATGTCTTGTAGCTCAAGGAGAGGAAGAACAGGTTTGGTCATTTAGTTATTGTTTGAGTGTCTAGTTTGAATTTCCATTCTCAGTCATACAACTCACAAGATAAAGTTTAAACTGTGACAGTTTCAAATTTTTCTCTGTTCCTCAGTAAATATTTTATAATATATAATAAAACCCCTCATTTATTAAAGTTAAATATCAATACAGAAGCATGGACTTTTCCAAAACATCACAGAATTTCAATTCCCAATGTGAGGTTCTTCATTCTGTATCTGTCATGCTATGCATCATTGATCGAATCTACCCATCCACCCCAACAATGCATGAATCCATCTCCCCATGCATCCATGCATGAATGCATGCATCCATCCATCTGTCCATCCTTGCAAAGGAAAAGTCAAGGTTTGGGCATTTTTCACACTCCTTCACCATGACATCTGTGTCTTTGCTCATGTCATTGCTCCTCCAGCCAGCTTTCTTCTCCTCTTACTTTCTTCCCTGCTTTCATCTTGAGTACCATCCCCACCTCAGCCATGCTACCTTCCTGACCGCCACTCACAGGAATCATTTACTGTGTTCCTCAGCCCTGCCGCTGCATCCTTCTAACCAGGAGGACAGATATTGGCTAGGATACAGTTACTAATGCATTTAGCCTTAATTGCCTTCAGAGGAAAAGCATTTATCACTCACTACTTAAGGATGTTGGTCAGCTGAATATTTCATCTTTTCTCCTGACCATCTTGTTCTCTGACACTAGACAAACTTTCAGTCTTCATAGATATAGCTAGCTCATAAAATGATTCTTACTCAGAAAATATATAAAGCTCTCTGTCACTTCATAATGACAATGATTGACTTAGATTTCTGTATTTCGAAGACTCTGAGATTTTTACTTGAACTCTCACCAGAAGTTGTCAAGATATAACTGACCCATAGGTCATTATTTTTCAAAATAATTGGAATTTCCTCAAGTGTAGAGCAGCTATCTTGTTAAATATAAATGAAATGCAGAATTATATATCTTTATTTTAAAAAGTCGCTGGCATGAAGTAGTTACCATTGCCAACAGAAGTTTTCTTTAACTTTCTCACAATTATGCTGACACCCACCCATACACACACCCATATACATTCATAAACAATCCACAGATAGACCTTTGGTTTCAAGGGATAATTATTCTATTTTTATTTAAACATATCCAAGTAACTACTCAATAGTAAACTATGATGTTTGGGCATTTGAACACACTCACATACCAGAAAATAGAAAATGGTTCTTTAAATACAGATGAAATTAATTTCATTTGTTAAAAGTTAAAAAGTCCTATTTTCTTTCACTCCAATCATTCTTTTATAAGAATTTCATACCCATGTTTGTTTTAATAGCCAAAATAATACTACCTTTTACTGCTTGATTTTAAAACAATTTTATCTCTGACTCCCAAGTTTGATATCCTCAAGCCTGTCAGATATTTTTGATGATTATTTTCCTAGGAATTTTTGTGAGGGCTATCAAAACTAGGTCACACAAACTATTACTACCTATAAAGACTATGTGAAAACATATGCAGGTTTTGGCTATAAACATTTCTGCTTTGGCCTCTAACATAAAAACTCAGGTGTTGCACTTTAGGCCACATTGACTGTTAAGTAAAAAAAATTAAAAAAATAAAAACTAGAAATAGCCCTATTTACTTTTTCGTGCAGAAAAATTTTTATATGCAATCAGAAAAAGTCTTCGTATGGTTAGCTTATCAAACCGTCGGTAAAGTAACGCCTTCCAGACTGAGATGAAAACGGTAGGAAGTGACTTTTTCCTATCAAACATTTTCAATTTCCAAACTTTAAAAATGAGACACATTTTTATCCACATTTTGTAGTGAAATGTATGCCTTTCTATCAGGTTCATTCTTTCACAATAGTTTTTGTTTTCCTTTATAGAGAAGAGAAGAAAAATGTGATCAGAAAATTGACTTCCTTCTATTTTCCCATTTTATTTCAGTGCCTCTCTCTACTCTCTTCAGTTCCCTGCTCGCAAAAAGCGTAGAATGATCAGCGAAGAACACCTGCTGCGGAGAGCAGACCAGCGGAGGAACACCCCACGCTGCCCACAGAGCCCAAATTGCAGGTCAAGCTCTGCACCCGTCTGCTGCCCTCCTGGTTGCACCTGGCATGAGCAACTTGGCCCATCTTCATGTCCACCATGGCGAGACCTAGAAATGTCGGGCTCCAGGTAACTGTGGCTCTTACCTAGTCCAATGGAACTAACACTAGAAATTTGTCCTTCTCCTACAGACGGTCAATAGATGAATCCGCCAATAAGCTAAGAAGAGGCCAAACGTATTTTATTACACATCACAGCTCTGCTCCACGCGTATTACCTCCACGTGTATACCTGCATAGTTCACGCAACAGACAATTTCGTACGTATTATGGAAATAACCATCAAAACTTTTCCTGTGTCAACCCTCTCCTTGGAATGCCTGGACATTCGTGGGGATTTATAACTGCTGGTGCCTGAAGTCAAGTTTCAGTTCTAGCAAATGTAGGATACAGTCAATTTTAAAACAAGCTGATCAGACATTGGAACAACAAAGACAGGAGGATTAAGGCAGTCTGGGAAGATGAAAGTATAAAGAGATCTTGGGGGAAAATAGCTTGCAAAGAGCCTTTTAAAAATCAAACAGAAAAACTCTCATCAGTGGGTTCTTCCTCCTTTTAAAAATTTTAGCAACATGTGCAAGGAGTTTTATGTATCAAGTCACATCTCCTGTTCTACAGAAAAAAAGGAATTCAGAGGCAAGCAGGTTCATAACCCTTCAGTAATTTTATCCAAAGTTACTTAGCATTGTCATTAATAGAAAAACACTTAATAATTTGAGAACGTTTCTAGGAAAAATACACAGAGCTAGAAGGAACTCCTCGTACCCATGTGGAAATACTTAGCTGCTTCTCCTATACTGAGCTTCTCTGCACATTCATAGAGAACTTATGACATATTTCCTTGTTATGTATACACTTTTCTTGTTCAACAATGCCAAAAAGTGATAACTTGGAGACCGAGAATTATACTGACAGTCACCTGTCATTCATTGTCCTTTATTAACTGACAACCTTAGGCATTCAGGCATGGATTTATGGGTTCCCCCTTTATTTTTAAAGGGGCTGGGGGAGGGGGGAGAATATCAGAGGATTCAGTCCTGAATAGACTTTTGTCTTGCTCTTTCTTTTACCTCTTTATTGTGTCAAATGCAGTGTGTCCCTCATGCAGTTTCTCTCTTTAGAGAGCCCTAGCTGGGCCAGCTAGTTAGTATTCAGACACAAGGCAAAGAGGATAAAATTCTTCTCTCTGCTTGCTGAGACTGCAAATAAGCAATTAGACTAAAAGCAATGTATTGGAGAGAGAAGGCCATTGCAGACATCATTGTTGACTGGAACCTGCCAATATAACTTTAAAATTGTAAAAACTTCATAGAGGGAGAAACAGTCACTTGAAGGCACTAAGTTGGTTAAGACACTAAGTCAGTATTTGCCACAGACATCTCTGCTGTGTAATGTACTCTGTGAACTGTAAGATTTTCCATTTAATCCTGTTTACTTATTGTAATGAGAAACAAATGGGTGAAATTAGCAATGGTGATAGAAAATCCAACCTTTGACTGTATCGCTTGCTATGAAAACATTTTCTGGATTGGCATGTTACTCTCACTTTCATTCAGACTCACTTTAAAGGACTGTAATGGAGGGCTGAAGGTTACAAAGTGTTTTATGTCTGACCAAGCTGTATCCTGAACTCTGCTGCATACCTAGATGGGGGCTGTAGAACAATGGATGCCTGCCTTTTTCTAGTTATCAAGGATGATATGTGAGCTAGTTTTTAAGATTCCACTTCCCTACTTCTTTAGTGCAGGGATTTTGTGGGGGCTTCTAACAATTGATGCACTTGCCTTGTAAATTTTCAAGTGCATTTACTATGTTAGGAAAACTGGGATTACCTCATTCCATTTTGTGATCATCTCCAGTGAACCTCCCCAGTGGATGGGACATGGCAAGTAGATCTTCTAATTTCACATCCATCCCTTTTCTTCCCCTCCCCGCACCCTTCCAAACCACATTTACCAAAAGTTGAGAAATGCTAGCCTGATGAATTTATTTTTACATGTTCTACACCAGGAAAAAGAAAGGAATCTGGATTATTGACATTCTTTTACCGGAACTACAGTAGACTAGAGTTAGCAGAAAAAACTGCTAATCATCACAGTTTTCGTGTTGGAAGCAATTTGCCTATAATTAGTAAGTTGATAAATACCAACAAAATGGGTGCTAAAACGAACGACTCTTGTGCTGAGAGACATTTGACTCCACATTACACTTTGCATTTTTATATATGCAGCATTACATTTTGTTACAAAGAGCGACAACTTTAGTGGCAGCTGAAGCACTCTAATCTGTCTTCCGAAGAAAAGCAGACATACATCTTAATATAACAACTGCTTTTATAAAGCATATCTGTTTTTTCAAGGAGTAAGCAATACAAGGATAAGAAAAGAAGTTGTGTTTTATGCATTTATATAAAATGGTGGCAGAAGATGGAGGGCTTGTTTTGCTAGGTAATGAAATGGCACAACATGTAAGATTAAATGGTACCAATATTGTAAGGTGAATTCTCCATTGGTAATACCAAATTCAAACCTGATTTGTAGATGTTCATGCTCTACATTTCATATAAATTGACTGTTCTACTAAATGTTTCAAGGTCATATGGAATCAAATCCATGATCATATTTTTTAAGTCAAAAAAAGAAATGAGACTAATATATTGAAAAGTGAGACAAATGTTGAATTAAAATAGAGGAAATATAGTATGTTTTATCTTTGAACTCAAGCAGGTTTGTATATTAGAAGTGCTTTAATAAATACTAGTTTCTATGAGGATTTAAGTGATAATAGGTCCAATATACATAATAAACAAAGGCATAGAATAACTTCATTAATGGGATACTGTAATTCCAGCTCTTTCATAGTCATCAGAGAGCACAATATTACACTAAATTTAATGTGTATGGCCTGATACAGAAAGAAGTTGCCCTAAAAAACACAAATGAGGGTATAAAATTCTTTGTGTGAATATGGTCAGAAAAATACTACATTTATCTAGTGCTTTTAAAAATGGCAACTGGTGTTTATAGCTAGTTCAGAAGTACCCTTTTGTACAGCACTGTGCAAGCCATTTCATCAGTATGTGTGAATATTAGAGAGTTTGGGGTGTCCTCAGAGAAAAGAATATGTGATACTTCTTATCCAGCACCTCCTGATGTAACTTTTAATAAAATTTCATACACTGGACAATTGTCATTACTTTTCTTTAATACTCTCTAGCCCTGTGCTCTCAAGTACTGAATAAGACAATAAGAAATGACCACAGGCAAAGCAAATGACAGAATTCCTTCCCCTTTTCTGAACACTTGATAGTGGGTGGTAGAATATTTAAGCCATTTCAAAGTCATGTGAAATATCCCAAATATGTCAAAGAAAGAAGAGACTGCAACTCATTATTTTACCACAATAAATAACATAAAATAGAAGAGTTTAAAAGATCAAGTGTCTTTGCTTTTACTCATAATTCATACTACTAATATCATATCACAAACATTTTTCTTAAGATACAGTATATCCTTGATCAGTAATAGATTTATTTTTGTGAAAGAAAAAAACAGACATTTTGAGGAAGAATATATTTCAGTCACTTGTGAAGTTTATGTTCTGTCTCATTTATTATTATTATTCATCCTGGTTAAAACTTTGGCTTCAATTCATTGAGCATATATGTTTTTAATGAGATTTATTTGTGATAGAGGATCAAAACTCATTTTGTAGGAGTAAATTCTTCATGGTATACTATTTTATCAAAAAATAAATAGTTTAAAATTTAGATTTTGATATCTTTGAAAAAGTGCTTTCATCTACTTTCTATAGTGATCTATATTAATATATTACTAAGAACCTTAGATTAGAGTGAAGTTATACAACCAGGATTTTATCAGGTTTACTGCCATTTTTGCTAATATTATTTAATTTATTTTAGGTCGTTTTTTTCAACATATGGTGCCATTTAAGAGATAATAGTATTTTTCAAGTGTCACAGAACTTATCTCCGTGGAATATTTCTTTCTTTCTAAAGTAAAGTTGCATAGAGTGAGCTGCAAAAGCCTTTCTTTGTACTTGGTCCATTCCCCTCTTTGCCATTCAAAAACAATGCTGACACATGCATGGAGTGACAGAGAGCATTAGTGTAATAAAGGAGTTCAACCAAACCCAAAGCACAGTCATATATTAAATTGTTTTTAAAAATACCGAGCTAAGCACCTCCATGAGATGTTATGAGTAAAATTTGAAGAATAAAAGTATTTAGGAGTGCAACGGGCTCTCCTCCGTAGCCCACATAATTGCTGATTTGCCATCATGTTTGCTTGAGATTTCTTTGTCAGATATTATTTCATGTGTCTTTGTCAAAAGAGAGGTTTGAAGCCTTTTTTTTCTCCATCTGGGAGACTGCTGTCAGCTCAAACCAAGCCTAGCAGGGCTGCAGTTGTGTGTCCAAAAAGGCTTTTGGTAAAAAGGCTTTTAAGCCGTCCCTCATTTCCACTCGCCAGATCAACACACATGTTTTACCAAAAGAAAACTTCTAACATTTCAACATGAGCTTCAAACACCAGGGCTGTAACTTAGTGGCTATGTTTCATTAGGATCTGGTGTTGAAAAACTCTTGCCCATTCCCATAAAGAAGGAAAGTTGATGTTGGTGTTATGTCATCTTCCTTGGTAAGTGGTGATTTTTCTAGAATATGATGATTTATAAGGCTTTTTGGAAAATGGTTGGCATTCCTAAGTCGATGCTTTCCAGTACATAGTAAGTCTGCACAGAGGAATACAGGGGAAAAAGAAGTTTCTGTATCATCCATTTACTGCTTCCAGAGAAGTTAGATGTCTGTGGCAAAGCTTTTCATATCTGCAACTAAAATCAGGAAAGAAAATAATTGTAGAACATAAAAGCACTATTTTCTGGAAGATCCAACTATGTGAAGAACTATTCAATTAGGCCCCATGGTTACTTTTAATGAGGGTTGTTGTGGATTAAGTGGAAACATCTGTTACCCACGAACCACCACAGTGGCTCCACAAGAATAAACAGTTCTCTCTTCTATCGATCGGGACTGGTCTTTACGGAATATTCGCATTAGTATGCTCTAAACAACCATGCAAATCTCTACACCAAATTAATTATTCTTGGTATTCCCAAAAGGTAATCATACATTCAATTTTTACCAAAGCCAAGGAGCAGAGGAACCCTTTCTGTACGTATTTTATTATGGTTAGGGATGCCTAATTGTCCTACTGTATGTTGCCCTATTTTACCAGCTACAGTCTGAATTCATTCCCATCCTTTCCTTAAAAGTTTGAAACCCCCTGGTGACAGGAATATTAATGTGCCAACACTGTCATATCTATTTCAGCTCATACATATGCAATGTCTTTGTTTTCAAAGATTTATGTCAGACTTTGCTGAAGTGAGGTATTCTACCATTTTAGATAATAGCATGCCAAAGTGATGTTATCAGCCACATTCAGCACTCACTCAAGCAAATGGGAGGAGCATCCTCTCCCTTCATGCCTTAAACTCATAGAAACAGTTATTTATCCTTATTTGATGAGAAAATCTTTCAGGGGAAATGGTGTATTTTTAGAAGATTATGGCCATCCTGTGGATTATCTTTTAATTAAGAATGGATGATTTGTGCCCACTCTGCTGTAGCAAACGTCTTGCTGCTAATGAAGTTTAAAAAGACTTACTTTATTTAATTACAGCTAATCACCAGGGTAAAATGTGAAATTTTCTTTGATCCTACATGTATTGTGGTAATCCCTATGGCAGATAGCATCTCCTCAAAATACCTTTGAGTTTTTCAGCTGGTCACATCTTGGCAAAAGGTGGAACCACCTCAGTCTAAGAAAGGTTTTCTTTGCCTCTGTTGTCCACGCTGGCATAAAAACTGCATGAAATTTTCTTAAAAGCTGAGATGGACTTTTAGAGGGACAGTGCTGTTGTAGTCAAATATTTGAAACTTGAATTCCATCTAGTAGCCAGAACAGGTTTCTTTCCTCTTGTTCAGTGGTATAGTTCGACAAAGATTAGTGGACACTGTCAGTGGGCCAATTTGTTTTAGATGATAGGAATAGAAATATAAAAGAACACACTGGGCCCACTATAAACCAACTCTTAAAGATGCACCATGCTTACTTTCTCCTGAATTAAAACCATGTGGATAGAAATATGTAAATGTGTTGTAAAACCAAGAATTGTTTTTGCATTTGGCTTTATTTGTTTTCAAAATATCAGATTAGAACTAAACTTTGTTTAGTAAGATAAAATAGGCCTATCCTTTTATTTTCTAAGCTCGAATCTCATCTGACTCCTTCCTTCAGAAAGTATAGCTTATTACCAGCAGCTTTTTAGCCTTATTCTTTCCTTCATCTTATAGGAAATTATCTTGAGAACAAACATTAACCCAACCTTCATTCCAGGTGCTGTCTTTGACGGTGCATGTTTGTGAACCCCAAACTTAATCATCTATCTGAAAGAGTGCAGTTCTTTGGGATTCTTTCTGATATTTACTCTCTCAAACGTAAATTATATTTTATCTGAAAGGAAGGCCCACCCCAGATGAATGAGTGTGATTTATGTTTATATTCTGAGAGAGCACCCTATTTTTTCAGAAATGAAAGGACCTAGTTTATCCTGTTTCTGCTTTTGTCTTGTGATTTGCAGTCCATGAGATCCAGCTAATGGTGGCTTCTTGGCCCAAGGCCCGGCAGGCTCCATAGGCAGAGGACAGAAACTGCCCTGAGGAAGAGAGGGAACTAAGAAAGCAGAGCCCTGTGCCAGCCAGAAAGGGTGGCACTCTGACACCCACTTAGAACTGGGAGCAAACTTGTACTAGCAGAGAACAGATGGGCGGAGTCTTCTGAAAAACAAGATTTCCCTGGGAAATATGTATGTCCGAACTAATCACAATGAGAAAGGAAAATATGTCTTAGTACAGGAGTTCATGATGTTGTAATTGATTGATTTAAAAAATGTAAAACCTAACAGTCCAAAAAGAATTCTCATAGATGGGAGGTAGTTAGTGAAATAGAAATAATTCCTTTTGAAACTATGTAAATAATCTATTAAATTGCTACTTTATATCCTGGAGAAAGCAAAGAAAAATCTCCTGAGCAGAGATATTCACTTTATGTCTCCACATGTGATCTAATTTGTTTAACAAGTTTGAGTTTCTGTGTTGTTTTTTTTTTCTTGCGGGATATAAGCATTAGATTTAAAGTAGTTTTGATGCCAAATCAGTGTTCAGTCTCTGTATCTCACACCTCTGCATCCATTAACATGAAATAATGAGAACTATCTCCCCATCTGAAGGCAAACCCACACCCTCCTCCTCCATACACTTCCCACTGTCCACACTCACATCTGCCACTTACCCAGAACTCCCTGCATCTTAGTAGTAAGCATTTAGGCTTTCAAAGTGAGGTTGGAGGAAGTTCTCGTAAAGTGCAATTCATGTGTCTCAAAAAAATTAAGCATTATAAAGTAGGAGAAGCAAAATAGAATTTGCGGTTAGTTCCTGTAATACATTAAACATCTGCAGTTTTGTCTCTCCATCAGGAATCAGGGTTGTGCTGAAGTCACATTCTGATAACATCTGCACATCACTCATAGCTTTTGCTTTACTCTTTATGGTCTGCTGATGAGAGATTCTTTAACATCCCTGCAGTCATCAAGACCCCAGTTGGATTTCTTTGCTTGTGACAGTCTTAAAGGTGATTTCATTTACACTTGCTAAAATGTCACAATATATGGAGATATTTTCAGTTTGATGTTTCATCCCTTCCTTTTTTTATCCGGGTGCTAGTTTTAGCTTTTCAAATGAATGTCGAACTCAAAATAGATATTCCATGAAATATATTTTGTCTGATTCTTGAAACACCATGTCTGCAGCAGAAAAAAAATTTTTTCCAGAAACTTTTCGACAAGGAATAGCACCTCTGCTCCTCCTTGCACATCGGCAGCAGCTACATCCAGCAACACAGAATGTTCCTACTCTTTTGAAAGTCAGATATTGACAGAGTCTGAGCTGTTATTACTTCCCTAATGACCCCCATTACATCAGAGCTGAGTGGATGGAAAATGAAGAATGGCATGAACATATGCAGAAAAAGTGTTTACATTCTCAGGATCTTTGTCAATCCCTTCTCCTGTTCCAAAAAGACATTGAGAAGACTTTTAGGTGGTTTCTAAAAATGGGACCATCGCAAAAATGTAGAATAATGATCTAAATGAACTAAGGTATTAGAAAGGATTAGTTGTATTGCTTAATACATCTTTCTTTAGGGTCCATGCATAAACTAACTTTAGAAGTCTTACAAACACTAAATTTCAAAATGAGTAATTAGTTTTTAGAGTTTATTTTCTTGACTGATTTAGTGGAGATTTTTCTTTATTCCTCTGTGGTTCATAACTTTAAATAAGATGTTTCATTGACATTCATTTGGAAAGTTGAGGTCATAAAACATTTCATATTTCATTTCAATATAGTTGGAGTTTTTTATATATTGTACTCATTTATAATGTTAATTTGTTGTGGTTAGCAAATACTCACAATAAGATTTATTTTCCTATATTTAATTTAGTGAGACATGCTTTGGTTTATTCTATGGCCTAAATTGGTGAACATCCTGTGAATACTCTAAAAAGAATATGTGTTGTACAGTATAGGGTCTAATATCTATAAACATTATTCAAGCCAAATATGTTGATAGTAATTTATTTCTTTAACCACATTTTTTGCCTGGATCTTCTATCAATCACTGGGAGTGCAGTTTTTGAAACACCCAACTGCAATTGTGGATTTGATGAAATTTCTTTGTATCACAGATCATGAACCTCTTCTACAGTCTACATCTTCTTGATGACCTGAACTTTTATCATTATGAAATGCACTGTTTATTTTTGACAACACTCCTTGTCTTGATATTAGCCACACTAACTAGGGAACATGGACAAATTTGCTTATTCATTGCTGGCTACCTTTGTGGATCAAGTGTGTAAGAAAGACTGCCTCAGTTTACCTGCCATCTTGCATTCCCCTAAACGTCAACCACAGGGAGAGCTTATTCTTCCTCATGGGCAAACCATAGCTTTCAGAGACAAAAGAAACTAAAGGAGAAATTAAACAAAATGAAAAAGATGAGTTAAAGATGTAACTCAAAATATAATCTTCATCACTTAGGATATTAGTCACCTTGCTGTTGTAGGGACAAAGTACCCAGTGTCCACATCTTTTTTTAAAAAAGAAGAAGTACATTTTAACTTAGGGTGTGGGTTGCAGTCAGCCAGTTGGAAGGCAGAAACAGCATAGGGAAAGGGCAGACTGAGGAAAAACTGCCTAACCATGACAGCCAGCAATCAGAGAAAGAAAGGAGGAGTCAGGACAAAAAACGTACCCTTCAAGTCACACCCCCAGTGACCACCTCTTCTGACTAGGGCCCACCTCCCAACAACACATTCAGAAGTGAACTCATCATTGGATGACTTCGCTGATGAATATAGTGCCACCCCATAAACAAACCACCTTCTCAAAATCCCATAAACCCTTTGGGAGAACATTTTAAGTCTACACTGAAGCATTCTACCCCTCACTCCCCAAAAGTTCATGTCCATCTCATTATGTAAAATGCACCTAGTCCATCTCTGAGAGTCACCAAAGTTTGAATAGTTCCATCATTGCTAAAAAGCTCAAAGTCTCCTTTGAGACTCAAGGCAAACTCTTAGCTGTGAGTCCCTTTAAAAATCAAAATAAAAGTACTTCCATATCCAATATCACAGGTACACATTCCAAAAAGGAAGAATAGGGGAACAGAAAGAAATTGAACCAAAGCAAGATGAGATTCAGTAAGACAAATGTTAAATCCTGTGCCTCTTTGTCCAGCTCATGGGGCAGGTTGTGATGAAATGTGAGCTCTGAAGGACTTGGGTTCTCCTGCTTCTATGGCTTTGCTGCTTACACAAACATGCCCTATCTCTTGGTCATGCTCCACTCACAGGCCAAGGAATTCCTCAGCAAATGTTCCATATTCCTGCCATCACCAACCTCCTGAAGCCTCCACTGCATCTTGGGCCTCACTTTCAAAGCTTTCTGAATTTTCTTCCCTTGAGCTCCTGGCAGGGACCATGATCCTTTTACGCCACATTATCTGGCCTCCAATGCATTTTTCTGATCTCTGAGTAGAAGCCTCCAGGACTCCACAACTGTTACATTCCACATGACTGAAGAAATAATACCACATGTGTGATGTCTGCTGCCAGCTTGGCCCATTTGGACAATAGCTGTGTCCATCTCTGAATCTCTAGGTAGCTGAACTCAGGAGTATACTTCTCTAGGCATCACTGAACAAGAAGAGTACACTGGGGCTCTCTTCTCAAAGGAAAGTCTTTCAGAAGAGTTTACCCTTTTACACACTTGAGGCTGTAATGGGTAGTGTCAGGATATTTTCTGAGATGCCTTCAAGACACCTTTCCTACTATCTTCCTGCAAAGTATTTACTATCTTTTTAATGTTCATCTTTTCAGCAACCATGCTTCCCTTGTCCTCAAGTGCTTCCTTTCTGGAAAACCTGCAAATTTTTCCAATTAGTAAGCTCTGCTTTTGTTTCTGAGTCTTACTGTAGATCTATCCAAAAGAGCCAGAAGTACCCATATCTGAATGCTAGATTGCTTTGAAATTTTCTTCACTAGATCAACAATTCCACCCTCTTTCTGTGATTCCATTCAGTCTCACATAACACTTTAAGAATGTGGACAGAACGTACGCTCTTTGGCAGAATGTAATACATATCACCTGTAGTCCACTTCTCAGTCTGAAGCCTCATGACCCTGACATTCATTGTTCAGCACCTGGGCTTCTCAGCTTTTACTCAAACATCTCATCAGTCTCTGCTTATAGGATTCCAACGTTTCCTGTTGCCCAAATCTCCAAGCCTTTCCAACTATTTTCTGTATTAGTCAGCATTTCCATCTCTGGGACAAACTATCCAACACTCACAATTTAAAGGAAGGAGGTTTATTTTGGCTTAGAGTTCATTCTGCTCTTGCCTGGCTCCAAGATAGAAAGGGCATGGTGCAAGAGCATAGCAAAGGAAAGCTGTCCAACCCTTAGTATGTACAAAACAGAAAGAAGGTGAAGATCCAGGGGCAATGATATGCCTTTGTAGGTCAGTTCTCCAGTTACTCACCTCTTGCAACCAGGTCACACTTTGCAATAGCACATTCAGTTATGATCTTCTGAGTGGGTTAATCCACCAATAGGTATAGCAACTGTGTGATCCAATAACCTTCCAAAAGCCTCATGAAACTTTTGGGGGTTATTTTAGATCTAAACCAAGACACTTATAAAAACCATATCTGTTAGCTGTGCAAGTATTTTACTATATACTGAAATGTTAAACTCAGTTATGAACTGTAGCAAACTGAATAATGTCTTTCTAAAATTCATATTCTCTCAGAATCTCAGAATGCACCTTATTTAGAAAAAGACTTTTTGTAGAAAGTATTGTGTGAAAATTAGGTCATACTGGATTGGAGTGTGCCTTAAATACATCACTGATGTCCTTATGGGCTTATAGGAGTGGGTCGGGTGCACAGAAAACCACAGAGAAAACACCACCATGTGATGAAGAAGGCAGAGATCAAAGTGACTTGGCTACAAGACAAGGAATGACAAGGATTACTGAGCCCTAACAGAAGACAAGAGAGAAGCAAGGAAAAAATTCTTTTCTAAAGCATTTAGAGGGAAACTGGCTTTGCCAATGCCTTAATTTGAGAGCACTTAACCTCCAGAGCTGTGAAAGAATAAAAGGTCTGTTGTTTTCAGTCAACCACCTTTTCATAATGTGTTATGGCAGCCCTATAAGCTCTCTGAAAATGATCAGTTATCTCAATTAACAAACATTCTTTTGTTTTAGACAGCTTGTGTTGCCATAATAAAATGTCTTAATGGCCAGCTTAAGCAATGGAAATTTATTTCTCATAGATCAGGAACTAGAAATTCAAAGTTTAAAGTGGAAGCAGATTCAGTTCCTGGGTGATCTTCACTTATAGTCTGCATACTTTTCACTCCTTCACTGGAGCAGAGAGAGAGAGAGAGAGAGAGACCGCTGGTCTCTAACTTTCTCATGAGAGCACTGATGTCATCAGAGGAATTGCACCCTCTTGACCTCATCTAAACCTAACTACCTCCCAAGCCTCAATTTCAACTGCTCTTATGTAAGAGTTAGGGATTCAATGTATGAATTTTGAATGATACAATTCTGTTTAATTAATAAAATTATTTTGAAAAGTAAAATTATTTAAGATAAGTTTTCAGTTAGTTTAGAAAAAAGAAAGTTCCACATACCACAGGAGCCTACTCAAGTGAAGGCCATGCCACTCCTAATCGCCAGGTGCACTGTGCCACACAGGTGCACTTACCTGGGGGTCGAGTCTGCTTTCCCACAGATGGAGATTGTAAAGGTCTGTGTTAAGCACAGGTGCCTTTTTTAAGGGAACGAATGACCAGTATTTCAACAAGATTCATCCATAGATGAATACAGAAACAGTGAGAGAGATCTCAACATATTTGTTAAGATATAACAGAGTAGAATTTGATTTTCCACGCACCCCTTCCCTTATATAACACTCTTCTTGTGCTTGAACACAGAGAAATATTTCTATCGAATTTCATTTAATATACTACTATACAGTGTGTTCGTACTCTCCTAATTTGGCCAGAAAAGTATTTGACATATTAAGTGACCTTGATAAATGTAGGAGACAATGTATAAAATTATATTACTAGCCATACTAATAAAATGTAAGTCTGTTCTAGAGATCTTCAGATTCTTTAAGAAATTTCTCTTCACAGATTATGGAGGTAACACTTTAATACTATATGGGACATAAGTTTCTAATTTTCAGGAGGGATCACCGCAATCCAGTGGCCAAGATCATAGAAAACTCTTGCTCTTCCTATTTGGGAGTCAAAGCAAATTTCCAAATATGGCTTTGGCTTGTCAGTTCTTAATTGGATCTATAATGAAGGGGTAAATGAGAGTACCCCCTTAATAATTCAGCCTGTCAATTCCTTCCTTCTTTTCCCCTTTCCTCCATCACAGTTTGTCTTTGCTTTTGTACAGTTTCTTCCCAATTCACTATATTTATTGTATATTTTGGGCTTTATTTACTTGTTCAGTTTCTCACACTAGTGAGAAAATATGATGTTTACACGTGTGGGTCCATTTACCTATAAAAGTCTCCAGTTTATCCTTCTTTATGGATGAGTACTCCATTATATAAAAAACCCACATCTTTTGTATCCATTCCTTGACTGTTGGGCATTTGGGTTGTTTTCAAGGAATGCTTCTCTACTGTTGATGGGAGTGTAATCTGGTGCAACCACTGTGGAAATCAGTGTGGGGATTCCTTAAAAGGTAGGATTAGAGGTCCCATCTAACCCTCCTATTCCCTTCTGGGCATCTTCCCAGAAGAGTTAAAAACATCATACCACAGTGATATATGCGCACCCGTGTTTATAGTATAAATGCCTTATCAGCATTTGAAATAACTTGATTTTGCTTTCATGTAAGTAATTGTAATCTCCTATTACCAGAAGTTACCAGGTGCTCTGATTTGATTTGCTGTATTTGGTATTTGACGTTTTAGTATTTGAATTCTGCTAAGGGCTCTTCTATTTTCAGAATCTACAGCCTCCATCATGATTTTACCAAGATACCCTGAGGGTAACCCTCTAGAATTTGACAAAGGGTTATTCATTCTGAACAGACACACAGGTACACTGAAACATAAGTTATCTAGGTGCTTTTGATTCTTTTGTGAGAACACTTACATTTTCTAACTTGTACTTTGTCTTGTGTTGCCCAATTTAACTACTCACTTTTTTCTTAAAGTTACTAGTTTCAAACAAAAATACTAACAAGATTCTGATGATAAATTCTGAATATTTGTTTTATTATTATTGACAGATTCTTTGTGACAGTTTCTTTGCACCAAGCTTCTTTGATCTGAGAATTCTCTAACCCTCTTTCTGTTTCTCAGATTATTCCTCATTCCTTCCTTCTCTTGCTGCACTTTTTCTCCTTCCCCCTAAGCTCAGATTTGCTCTCACAGACATTTCCAGGTTGTTTTCTTTCTCTGAAATTTTTATAAATATTATAGGTTACAAAGGTAACTACCAGACCTGTCCATCTCTAGATGTGTACAGTCTATTCTCATCTACTGCCAAAAGCTATTGGAGTCATGAAGAGTCAAAAACTGAGTACCAATACGTCAGAAATCTTTTCTTCTTTCACTCTATATTTTTCCAAACTATGTGTCAACACACTTCATTCTTCTGTGAATCACTACTCATTTGTTCACATTTAATCACTTTCCATAGGCTATAGCACAACCTTCAAATATTTCTGAAAGTATTATTTCCTTCCCATTTCTATAGCAAAAGTCATATTACCAGCAGTGTTTTAGAAAAATTTGGTCTATACAAAAATATACATATGTTCACTGCAAATTTGATTGGTGTAAAAATAGGTGTACTCACACATTAGTGATTGGAGATTTTTTTTTTTGAGGGAGTGTCCCAGGAATCAAACTCAGGACCTCACACTTGTCAGGCAGGTGCTGTGCCACTGAGCTAAATCATTGGCCCCTCACACTTTAAAAGTTATCATAAAATATAGCTGGGCATGGTGGCTCATTCTTATAGTCCTAGCACTCAGGAAGCTCAGAGGAGAGAATTACAGTAAACTCAAGGCCAGATTGGAATACATAGTGAATTCTAGGTCAGCCTGAACTACCTAGAGAGACCCAGTATCAGAAAGAAAAAGTTACAGTAAAATATATAATATTATTGTGGGGCTTGATATGTATCTTAATGATACCACGCCTACCTAGCAAACTCAAGACTCTCAGTTCAATCCCCAGTACTGAAAAAAAGAAAAAGGAACATAAGCATGCATATATATGCATATATAAGTATGACCTTTATTATAAATTCCATAGATCCAACTGATTCTCAGAAAATGTTTTAGGTGATTTTTGATGAACTGTTGTATTCATAGCCAGCTATCCTACAGCAACAATCTATGGATGAACACAGTTCTCATAAATGTTTGGAAACAATAAAGATACATTAAAACTTCCAAGATATGAATAACTTCTGACTAATTTCTTAATAGTAAAATATTTTATAAATATAGGTGCAACTCACAAGGCATGACTATAACTGTGATACACTTTAAAACCTAATCCTCTTTAATTTTCTCCAGACAATTAATAAGACAATAAGTCAAATCATGACTGTAATGTTTGCCAATTCCTGCAGTGTAAATACTCCATCAGAACTGACTGACAGCTATCATCACACTGTCACTGAGCACTGAGCTGGAAGGAAATGTGCAATCATACACCATTTTGTACTATTTCAGCTACACAGATACATGTAACACCTAGATGATAAAATAAATGAATTATGAAGTGATGAGTTCAAGCTCTTTATTACTATTCCTGTATAAGTTATTAATTATAAGTTATACAGTTTATTTTTTGGTGATGATTGACCGTTGAAACTGGCTCACACAGTCCCTAATATCTAAGTGAAAGCCTGTCCTGATCCACCACAGTCCACAACAGCAGTGCTTTCTGTTCACCAAGCTTGCACTCAGAATGACTTTCCCACAGACCCATTGTATTTCCTTCTATGCCACCCATCACACTTGGAGTTTTCAGATTATGTGTGGGCATATGACTCCTATTCAAAGCCTAAAGCATTTTGTTCAAAGCCTAAATTCTTAGACTGAGTGCCGCTCAGGAATTTCAATCTGACCTTCCAAATATGTCTTACCATTCCAATTCATGTTATCATGCACCTGAGCTGCACTGAAATTCTCACTGCTTCTAGGTTTTAATGCTGTACTTTTTGCAGGGAATTTCCTTCTTGCAACCCCTGCATTTCCATATTATATGAATGTCACAAGATGTACTTAAAGGAGCAAATTCCATGTGAATTTTTCCCTCTTTCATCCTATTTTAGAATAATATATCCCTTTGCTTCCACTCATCTAGCACTTTACCCAGGTCTCTTTTCAGCACTCATTTCCCACCTTATATGCAAGAAATTTGTTTAATATCTGTGTTAAGGGAATATTTTTAATAATGAGATATGGAAGAAAAGGCAGATTCTTTGCTCTAACAGAATCACAGCTTAGAGAGGAAAAGCACAAATGCACAGCTGTAATATAGGAGAGTAGATGCTAAGTCCTATGGTAGAGGAATGTAGCTTATTCTAAGAAAGCTAAGCACACAGAAAGAAAATGGAAAGGGTTAAGCAATCTCCTCAACCTCACATACCGCAGGATAACATATGTGACGCATAGATGCAGCAGGGCTAAGGGTACATGGAGGGAGGAGGCAAGAAATAAGCTACGGAGGCTGGGCAAAAACCTTCCATGACAGAAAGCTTGAAGTTCATGCTGTAGGACATTGAGAACGTTCAAAGGATTTTAAAGTAACTATCGCTTTGACAGAAGCTTGGGGGCCGGACTGAAAGGATGAAAGACTGGGGACGGGAGACCAGACAGACATCTTTTGAAGTAACTTTGGAGAGAAATTCTAAAGCCTTGAACTCAGTTAGTGATAGAGAAGCTAGAACTTAGTTCATCAAGACTGCTTAATGACTGGATGTCTGAGTGAGGAAGATGAGTCTCAGACATCCTCCAGGATTAGGTCTTGGCTAGATCAGTGGGCAGTGATGTCTTCTGTTTAAATGAGGAGAATAACCATGTGATTGATCATGCAAACCAAGACAGAGCTAAGAGCTAAAGGGGATTAAAAATAGAAATTACATTATTTGAAATTATTTTTCTATTACTAGAATTATAGAAGAGTTCTACTCAAAACTAATTCCAAAAATAAAATTATTTCTAAAAATCCAGCACTTACATTTGGATTTGTATAATCCATCAAACTGCCTGGACATAGCTATAAATTTTGTGCACAATGTGACCAATTCTGAGTATGTTTCTGTTCTATATCTTTCTTAGTTTGTTAGGAACAGTACAAAATTTGTCTTCTTATGATCATTACAATTACAAATAATTTCATAATCAATGTTGTCCTTTTTAAAGAATTAATGATTGCACTCTGAATCGTGTCATTTGATTCATTTATAACAAAATGTACTTTGAAAAGCTTTGAGTGAATTCCATGGGTTAGATGAAAAAATTGAACAACTTTTGCAATTGATTTCATATTTGAAGTATCTGATAACACTGACATAAAAGTGACATCATTTAGCTGTTTGTGAGATTCTTGTCCCTTAATGGTTCAATTATAATACCTATTACTTCATTTATTATGTGCAAAAGGAATTTTAGAATCAAAATAAGTGAAGTTGAGATGAGTGGTCTTCTGATCTGAATGAAATATTGTGTTTCAAAGAGTGATATATAAACATACTCGACTACATCTGCTGGTGTTAAATAGGTTTCTTTTGATCCAGTCTCCAAAATAGATCTATTAACTTTTGTCATACATATTGATGCTACTTTAGCAGATTTGTCAACTGTAATTTACATATGTTTAGCTATGCCCCCTGAGGATGACTAGCACATATTTTGTGTATTTTTTATTCAACATCAAAATATGTTATGGAAAAAGTACTTAATTGTTCAATATGTGTGAACTTTATTTCAATTTAATTTTTTGTTTAAAAGAGACTGCATTACAAAATTTAAAGTTGTTACTCAAAATGAAACAACTACTTGTAGATTTGCACCATATAATAGATAATAAAATAATTCTAGCAAGAATACTTAAATTACTGTTTATGTCTCCCATGTCTGGCCCACTCAGCCTTTGTATCACTTATGATCAACTTATAATTTCCCATGTTTGCCAGTGGCTCCATTTACTGATAACTGTGTACATCTCTTATTCAGTAAGTGGGCCCTATCACTAGTGGCTAATATACCTAGGGTCACCAGGGCATCAGGATACAGTATGCTCCTATAACCACTTAATGACACACAGTTAACTGCCTTTGGATAAAATGTGAGTTTAACCACATTGTGTCTGGAAAAGTTTACAAAAAAAATGCGGGGTTGGCAGCCATATTCCTTATTTTACCACTTGTTAGAGTGAGAACTTTGTTCAGTTTGCATGTATCTCACAAAGCTTCATGGTAAAGTTCAGAGTTAAGGACTGAGTTCTACTAAACCCATCTAAGACCACTTTAATTTACCTACTAGTAGTACTTCACTAAAAAATAAAATATTTGGAAAATACAAAACCAAATAGGATTCTGGGCCAGCAGAACTGTGGCCAGAAAATTGGGATGTAGAATAACCCTAGTACTAAGTCTTCCCTCAAGGTACCAATTTATTGATTAGAAATTCCAAATCAAACCTTGCTTTCAGACTATGTGAACAAACATTTCATTACTGTTGGGTATCACTGGCATAGATTACTGTGCCACTGGTATCAGATAATAATTCTCTTTGTCAACTTCTAAGATGCCCTTTCTCATATTTTTTTATTCTAATGAAAGGGATTTGCCGGCATTCACCACAACCTTTTGCTATGTGTTCAAAAACTATTCATTTTTACATGCTAAAGAAAGAGAACACAGTACTGGAGAAGGTGCCAATTTTGGAAGAAAGTTGATTTATTTCAGTTTTAAACTGAAAGCAGTTTTGAACTGAAACTTGAGATGTCTAAAAGCCATCCATAAAAAATTGTTAAAAAGTTAGATGCAAAGATCTGAAGCTCAAGAGAGAGTTGTATGCTGAAAATATAAATTCTAGAATTATTAATTTAGAGGATGTTATTGAAACATGTGGTGTAAGTAGCATATTTGTAGGGAAAGTGAATACAATAAGATGTCTTAAGTCTGAACACTAAGAAATATGTTTCTGTTCCTGATATTGCAGGTGCATTTTTAATTTGGAAGAAATACTTCTGGATGTATTTAGTAAATGTGCAACAAATACTTCCCTTCTTGTAAGGTAAGCTTTAAGCAGCCATGTTTTTTTTTTTTTTTTCTCATAATCTCACTCCTGGTCAAGAGAATTAGGCCATGTCTAATGCCTAAGCATTCATTTTGAGCCAAACTAACATACAGTGAACTGAGGTATAGAAGCTCAGGGTAACAGAGAATTCACTTATTCTGTCAAGTGAGCAAGAACACAAGCCCTAAAACAAGGAGATGAGATATGGAAATTAATCACTTTCTGGATTTCCTGACTTCCACAGACATTTCTCTTTCTGACTCAGTTTTAATTTCTTTCACAACTCTCAGTCAAAGAGCAACCACTGGGCTGGTAGTTATGACTGCAGTGATCAAAGGATAAGTCCTGTGGCCTGTTAGAACATCTCTTGCTTTGGTTCTTTATTACCAACAGTCTTGACTTAGTGATGGCTCAACTTGCAATGGTTTTATTTAAAATTCTTCAATTCTGCCATGAGAAAGCAGCACATAATCAGTAGAAACTATACTTGAAATTTTGAATTTTTATCTTTCCATAGCTAGTGACATGTGATATACTCTTTCTTAATGTTGGGACACAGTAGTTCATGATTTCTGAGGGTTCAGTGCATGGTTCCTCACCCCTGTTTTCTACAGGCCTAGGACAAAGCAGAACATCCTGGTGAAGGGAGCCTGTGGTGGAATAAAGCTGCTCACTTCATGGCACTTGAGAAACAAAGAGAGGAAGGGGTTAGAGACCCAATATCTGCTTCAAGGGCATGTGCCACCCCCACAAGGACCCAACTTACTTTCAGTAGTTTTTACCTACCAAACATTCTATAGGCTCCTGATGGTACCACAAAGTAGTGACCAAGGCTTTAGCATATGAGTCTTTAGAGGACATTTAAGATCCATACCATAATGCTGGCAACAGCTAAAAAATGGGTAATAATGATTATGAAGTCATCATTTTATTGTAACAAAACATTCCAACCAAAGTCTTTAAGAAGGCAAAAATGTGTAGAAGAAACAATAAATGATAGCTCCACTGTTATAGTTAGCATGGGAGAGTGAAAATTTGCATGAGCATTCATGAGGTCAAATGCTTGGTTTAGAATTAAGGTATAGTGAGGCACTCTCTGTGAATTTTAAAGTCAGTAAGCTCTATTTCTTCAAAGTCATCTCTTAACTTTAAGTGTTTAATAACATAATGCAGGAAGTTTATGTAGCCCAGTACTTGGTTCACAAATGATACCCTTATTTTTATTGTTAGGAAATGCATTTTACCTAAGATGTAAAATAAAGATAAGAGCAGATAATGATATGTCAAAGTCACTCTGAAAGAGCAAGACTCATAGCTAGGGCATCTAAGTTGAGAATCCCGATTTTGATTTGTGTCTTAGCTTTCAGGCCCCATGCAATATGGAAAATTACTCCACATCTCTGCATTTATACTTCAAGATATAAACTGAAAATATCCATGGCTTCTACTCTACAGAATCTGTACTGTGGTTCTGTCCTTTAAGTATGATTGCACTGCTGATTAACCATCTGTGGATTATTTACTTTGGATCCTGCATTCGGAGAATGGTGCTGTATGGCCCTTCCAGAGCCTGGTATTGGTGAACTGAGTGATTCCATGAAGCTTTGTTTTTTTTTTTTTTTTTTTTTTTTTTTTTAGACTCCCCTCCTCCTCATTGAAATGTGAAGGAACCTCTGCCAATTACGGGTGTCAGCTGCTCATTGAGTGATAGTTACTGTCTGTACATGTGTTTCTGTAAATG
The DNA here is from genome assembly GCF_000276665.1 of Chinchilla lanigera. NCBI lineage: Eukaryota > Metazoa > Chordata > Mammalia > Rodentia > Chinchillidae > Chinchilla > Chinchilla lanigera. The sequence continues at coordinate 19,241,373 of NW_004955418.1, read as the reverse complement.
CCTAACCTTAGTTGGGCCTTTAGATTTTGAGCCTTTTGTCTCTAATCACAGAATGAGGGACTGTATTTCTACTGAACACATTTCAGGCATCTTCAACATGAAAGGCAAGAATGCAGGGTCTGCTTGAGTTGTAGGATAACTGTGAATATATTCAGTAGGAACGAGGGGTATATCCTTATAATATTTCTTACATAGCCAGGGAAAATGTGTTCAGAGGGGAAGTGAAATCCACTTTATCTGCAGAAGAAGACTGAGACATAATGTTCATAATTAGAGTTCCAGGAAGAGCTTGGTTTTCAGGGAGGACAGAGCAGAACGCATGTACTGGTTTGAGAACAGAGTCAATGAATAGCCAAGATTCCAGTCACCAGAAACAAGAGAACAGAGAGAAGAAAGACCCCTGCTCTGGTTCTTGTGCTTTAAGGAACTGTTGTGGTGCCCAACCACTACCCACACTGCTTCCTGTGCGACAAAGAGTACATGCTGCTGAGAAGAGAGCCTACATGAGGCTGGTGCCTCTTCTTCATTCTAGATCCTGCTGAGAAGATGCCCACTTAGAGCCCGCACCCATCCTTTTATATTTCCCAGGTGATGATGAACTCACTTTGCGGTGTAAATAGCGTCAGTAAGTGACAGTGCCATCACTGTCCTGACCTGTGGCTACAAAACAGCTGTTGGATGGGGCTTGAATTTGGATAGGGGATGGTGATAGCCATCCACAGCACGGACACACAACATCAGTCACCGTGTAGATTGAAATCAGGAGTAGGAAGAAAAAGGTGGAGGGCATGGAGATTCTATTTGTGCTTTTTACTTGGTGCTTCTGAAACCATTCTGACTAGAGAGAGATTGCCCTTGACTTTTGGGTGAGAAGAAAGTAAGTATAGGCGACAAGGTTATTATACTGCAAAGGTAAAGAATCAACAACTTATACTGTTACTCTTTCATCTGGAAGGACACTCTCTTCTCCTTCATTTCTAATCATTGTCCCTTTTTCCAAAGAATAACCAGATTTATCTAATGTCTAGGGTGGGGTTCTGTTTGTTTACTTAATGCTTAATATTCTTGGAAAATTGCAATTTATGGATATCAAAACTAACCACCTTGGGCCCAGGGGTAGTCAGATGCCTAATATGGCTTCAAAGTATGGGGCCTATTGGGTAGCATTTGTATTGAAAAATAAATGTATGTGAATCAGAAGAATTTAGGTCCATTAGTTTTGTGGCCTCTGAACAAAACCTTTTCTTCTTAAATTCCTAGAATAAATCCCTATGCTTTCTTTCATATCTCTGGAAATTAACTTTCTGCCCCTTAAAAAGTTTTATTAGACTAGACGTATATTAAAATTAGCAAAATATGTTATGTTTATCTTATATTTGCTGTTTCCTTTCCCTAAATTCACCAGGAAAAGTGTACTTGTTGAATAAGGATGTTTCCCCTAATTGTGTCTGTATCTATGAAATATGTTTTATATATCCAAGAGTTAATCTGGTTACGGCACACATGTTCACACACCAGCACACAAAAAACTCTGCTTTCATATACATATGTGTTTTGTTCCCCTACAAATACATTAATGTTTTGAAATCACATTGGAACTGTTTCATCTATTGGAGTGGTCCCTTAGCAAGTTGATAACTACAGAAATATAATACATATAATTATTAAATCATGAAAATAAAGTTTAAACAACCAAACCAGAATGAATACAACAAAATAAGAGCTGCCATTTTCAAACTAATCACTTTAAGAGGACAGAATCTTATTTCACTGCTGAGAATATTTTTGGAAGTCCTCTTTTGGGAATTTCTGGGTATCTTTGGTATTGACCCTTTGAAATATTCTTAGTGATGTTGTATCTTCATCAATTGAGGTCAGATTTTATTTTTAGAGAGAGCAAAAAGGCAATCAAAGCCACGTCTGCTGAGTGAGACAAGTGAGCAAGCTGAGTCTTTGCACTTCTGATCAAAATCAAAGCATGGTTATAAATCCCACAGTGAGTGTTTATGTGGCTCTGTAAGTTTGCACTGGCATTGAAGACAAGTTTAGACAAAAGTTACAAATATGCTCAGAGTATCTTTAGCATATGTGATTAGCCACCTAAGATAGTAACTTTCAAGAAAAATCACTTTTGAGTGTATAAATATATACATGTAGAAATAAAGGATTTTTCCCCAGATTATACATCAAAATAACTTTTAGCTAAATAAAAATGTGCTTTTACATTAAGTCATAAAGCTTTAGAAAATCTTATGGCTGGCATCATAACACAAGGTGAAAATTTTTAAGGGACATATTAACATAATTATAATTTTAAAGATAATACATCAGAAAAAATTCATTTGGAAAATTAAAAGAGTTGAAGATAACATAAAAGAAGTTTAGTGATATCATATATTTTTAAATGAGATACTTTCTCATATTAAAAAAAAGTATTTGATTATTATACTCCAATAAAGAAGCAATTCCTTGAGGGCACATTGTAATACATAAGAAACGTCTGAAAAACACATATTTGACCCGGTAAGTTCATTTATTTGAATGTATTTAGGAAGATTATAACAAATGTGTGCCAAGATTTGAAGACTCAAGTAAATTCTTCGTGCTCATGAAAGAAAGGGAAATAATCCAAAACCAAGCTAACAGTAGGGGTCAAAATAGTAAAATTTTGGTACTTCTATAGAATAAAATACATGATCACAGGAAAGGTTTATAATTCACATAGTCAAGCAAAATTTCAGGCATTTTAATTCTTTTGACAAATATTTAACCTATTCTTAGATACTGTCATTTCGATTCTTTTGTGCCACAGACCATTGGCATTGCATATGTGTGTATCACAGATATCTACTCTTGAAACACTCCTAAGGTTGTTGTGCTGAGAGATCTCTCCTCCTCTGTACAAGTGTTATTCCATGGATTTTCTCACCAGTAACGTTATGCACTTTAGTCTGCATCACTGTGAAGACATCTCTTTTTCCTTCTGTACCTACCGAGCTGCCTCCTTGGGTAAGTACACTGCATTTGCTGCTACCCTTTTCCCTCTAGAGAAAGGAGGTTTCTATTTTCTGAGACATTCAGAGTAGGTGATTTAAAATTTGATTATCACTTCAAACTTCAGATAATTTTTAAAGAGCAATTTAAACCAGTGAATAACCTTGCCCAAATGTTCCAGTGAAGCTTAATCAATCTGATTGACTTAGGGACCACCTGGTGACTAGTGAAGCCCATTTTGAGGTATGCCTGGTGAGTGAGGGAGGCGTGACCTGGAGATCCATATCTAATCCTTGGCCTGTTCCTCTCCAGCACTATTCTCCTTTCCTGCATCCTGTTCACCATGACCTAAGCAGCTTTGTCCTTCCTCCATGATGCTGCTGCCATGAAGCCAACCAACCATGGACTGAATCCCCTGAAACCATGAACAAAAATAAACTCTTCCTCTGTGAAGTAATTTACATAGAATAGTTGGTCCCAGGGACCAAAGATGGCTAATACACCCATCTACTGATAGCCTTTCTGTATCAGGTGACCACTTAAACCTATCTTTCTGCAGCTCTTTATACCTTTGCACACGTGTTTTCATGGATATTCTGGATTTTTCTTTGCCTTTTCTGTGTTAAAGCTTGTGCTCTGTTGTTTCAGTTTGTGGTTACTTATTATTACTAAAGTAGCTCTTAGGGGTTAAAATAACAGCATGAAATAAGGAAATCTGCATTTTGCCACATGATAGAGCATATTTTCTCAGGAATTGTAAAGAAAGTCCCCAAAGAGGATCTTTTGGAGATGCCTGTATTTCTCAATTAGGACAAAAGAAATTTATTTTTTCATAAAATAAAACGAGGCCATTGAGAGCAGGGTTATATTGAAAAATTGGTCATTGTTCAAAGTACCATAAAATGAGTTATACTTCATATGAGTTTTCAAAAATATTGCAAAATAATTTTAATTACCATTTATATGGTGTACTCCAGAGGGGAGATATATGTATCATGTTTGCTGTACTTACTAAAGATGTACATAACTAAATTCATTTTACATCTTCTTAACATGAATCATCTTCTTTGTAAGTGCTGAGTATAACAGAGTAATATTTCTCAATTTAGTGAAAGGTGATTTCAGTTCATAAAGTCATGGGCTTCAGATCAGAAGTAGTTGTGATTTGTGGTCATGCAGCATACTTCCTCTGTTACTTGGAAAAATGGATATCTTTCCTCCCAGGAATAAAAAGGAAAATAATGTATATCATGAAAGTTCATTAAATGATAAAAGAAATAATACATAAAGGACTTTGTATAGTTCTTGATTGTCATTATTATTGTTGTCATTATTATTTGCAATAATTCTAGTTTTAGGATTCACTAAATACCACCTTGTTCTCTCCTGAATTACCTCTTCACTAAGAAGTGTTGCCTCTCCAAGATCCACTGCAATTCTGACTTTCTTTCAGGTCTTCTTTGACGTCTTTGGCTTCTCTCAATCTTTCTAAGTGTTTATGAATGAGTCTTACCTCTTACCCCAAATGAAGTGTAAACACCCAGAGATTAGGAATCATGCCTTGAATTATTTCTATTGCTTCTAAATTTCTTAAGATGTATTTATTGCACCTTTGTTGTGGTTACTCATTGTTATAGCATAAACTACAAAGGAACTTAGGAGCTGAAAACAACTTCCATTTTATGCTGCATAATTTTTGTGAGTCAGGGGTTTGATTGGAGCTTGGCCAGTTGAGTCTCCTGTTTCAAGTGTTCTGGCAGATGAACTGGTTTGGAGAGTCAGAGATGACTCACCTGTCTAGTGCACTGACAGGGCGAGTGGGTGGATTGGACTCAGCTGGGATTGTCAGCAGGAATGCCAGTGCCCACACGTGGAGTATATATGTGTGAGTTTGTCCCACTAGCACGGTGGCCTCAGGGTAGTTGGCTCACCAAGTTCATGGCTCATCTCATTTAGCCTGTGAAGTTGTGCAGCATAGTGTGTGTGTGTGTGTGTGTGTGTGTGTTTCTAAGACATGAAACTAGAAGTTGTGATGTTTTCTTCCAATAATTATGTGTAAGTCACTCTTTTTCTGGAGCTAAATTTTATAATCATAACCAAATACTGTAATAGTAATTTGTTAGATGATCTTCAAAATTTATAAATTTTACAAATATGGATTTATTTTTTATAATGATAATAGCAGAAAGGCATTGCATGGTTAGAAAAAAGGTGCTACTTCTAGCTACAAAGCATATGGACTTGCTCTAGACCCATCTCCTGCTATTGCTGTAACTTTGGGAATAATAATTTTAGAATTAAACTGCTAAAATTAAACTGCACATTATTACAATAATAATTTTTGTACATTATCATATACATAAGATAATGTATATGTATAAAAATATTGGTGAACTGTAAAGACTTGTGTATAATGGTTGCAAAACCTTTGTGTTCCTAAGGGAGTACAGGGGAAAAAGAAATTTATAAAGGGCTTTAGACAGGATTTGTCTTCATAAGAAGAGTAAGTTCGGAGCATGTCTGTGAGTAGCTGTGCATGCTGAAAAGTCTGTAGTTCTGAACCAGCGGCTAACCCAGCCCATGTACATAGCATCCCCTCTCCTTACTTGGAGCCTGCATTTCTAATCATTGAAAACATGCACATTGTGAGGCAAGGCACTGATAATTCAGCCACTGAGCCAGGATAGAGAAGTTATTCATTACTGGGTTCAACCCAAGGTCAAAAACATCAAACCCCAACCATTAAGCAAAATGGTGACAGGCATGGTAGTGATGACCCAGAGTGAATATATTGCACATGGGGAGCAAGGTCAGGAATAAAGCAGGCCTGAGAAAAGGTTGCCAAGCCAAAGTTAAGAACAACCAGCCCCGAGTTCAGAGGTATGAACAGAACCAGCCTTGAGTTCAGAGGTCTGGGCAGAATGCTCCAGATGGGAGTAGAGGAGGACAAAAGGGAGCAGACAGCTACCAAGGAAAGGGAGGGGAGACTAACTGCGTGTACAAGCTCTGTTACTTCCCTGTGAAGTTCCGTTTTTATAGTCCAGGACTCCTCACCTCGACAAATGCAGTGAAGACGTGGAGAAGGGTGTATTCTCTGTCCTGCTGATAAAGACAATGTATTTTGGCCACCCAAGCTTACAGTAGGAATGGGACTCACTTCCTAAAACAATCTGTTCACTCAAGAGTCATTCCCACCACTTCCAGACATGCATGTTAATATTAGATGGATGCTAAATCAATAGGACTCAAGAAATATTTCTTTGTTCTCAGCAACGGGAATCTGCTCATTTTTCTTTTCAGTTTCACTAAGCTTCACAGAAAGCATTACTTGTATCAAGGCAAAACATAAAACGTATATTCTGTGTCACGTGCCTAGGTGTGAGTAGGACTGTCGTGTCTTGGCTGTGGGACTACATGTGTGATAATTTAAGACAATAAGAGAAGGGGGGCCAGTTTCTGCATGAAGAAAAGGCCAAGCTCCGCCTTGCCTTTGTTAAAAACACCTTTTGGAAGCCCGGTTCTGAGCCTGCCACTGAAGAGGACTCTTCTGCAGCCATGGGTGTGTGGGAAATGCATGTTCCATTAGGATTCCGGACCCTCTCATGTTACACTTCAGAAGGAGTGACCAGTTTACTTAAAACAAAGGAGCTTTGACCTTTCTCCCCTTCTGAAACCAAAAACAGATGAAGTTAAAGTGACTCATTTCCGGCTCTAAATATGCTCTAAGAAACATTTTTTTTTTTAAAGTAGATTTGGCCCTCAGATTTTCTGATATTTTTATTTCATATTTTTACATAAATAGCTCATTCTCTTTTTGTCAAGGTCAACATATTTATTACTTATACTCATGGTGCAGCTCACTATATATTTTTTTCTCTTCCGGGTTTCTTACTTTCTTCCTTTTTTTTATCTTCATTGTTTATAACCATGACCCTTGATCCTGCAAGTCTTAAAAGAGCTTAGCTTTCAGCAGCTAAATCTGACAAGGTCAGCATTTTTCTGTTTATTCTGAGAATACTATTTACCCTCTGGGGTTTTTAAAAGCAATTCTGTAAAACATCACTTGGAAAAAGTTTGTAACATTCATAGAGACTTCTATAAAGTCAGACACAATAAATGACAACTTCTTTCTCTGACTTTTAAAGTCTGGAGACAGTCACTGCTACCTTCACATTTGGTGTCTAAATAACTGCACTGACCAACAGTTTAAAAATATTTTTATTGGTTTTAAAAACTAAATGATCTAAGTGCAATTTATTTCACTTCAGCAGGATGCAGGATGCCCTTAGCAACTTTAATGAAAAGCTAATCAAATAATTCTTGAGTTTTGTCCTTCAGATAAAATTTTTCATGAGAAAAGGCATAGCACATACATTATATAATTTACTTTAAATTATGATTTAGGATGAAGAGAAGCAGCAGAAATGTAGCTACAGAGCAAATCTACTTTGGGTCAGAAAGTAAGTTATGAGGCAGTTGGGGGTCATAACTTGTATTTAAGAACACAAAAGCTGTTTCTGAACTGGTGAGCCTGAGCGTGCTGTTTCAAATGGACTCGCTGCTTGTCAAAGGTTGTAATCTGCGGGCCGGATACAGAACAGCTAACACATGTGCCTGACAGTGTGAACTCACCTGTGAGCAAACCTCGGGATCAAACTGGACACACAGCTCTCTGGCTGTGCACTTTCAGCGTGACACGACACCACTGCAGGCAGAATTCCCTCCAAAGGACATAATATGTTCGAATCTTGTTAAGAAGCTTATTCACCAGCCTGCGGGGTTTAAAATTAACTCTAGCAAAGACACCCCATCAGCAGGCAGATGTCTCTGTGCTGGTGCACTAGGGCTGCAGAGGGGTGAGCGGACAGTCTGGCCACTGCACACGTGTTGTGGTTTATTCCGGAAGAGGAAAGGCTCTTGAATCAATCCCTGGCTCAGGAGAATCAAAGAGCAGGTGTTGCCTGGCGAGCTAAACACTGCTAAGTCTGCATTTATTCCTTCAGCTCTAACTGTACATTAATTCAATAAGATGGTCTAATAAAATAATGCATTTTCAAAATGCTTAGCTGGCAGGAGGGGCGGGGTGAGAATGTTTTATTTTCTTTTCCTGAGGAATGAATCTTGAAGAAATCTGACTGAAGCCAGCGCGCGCTGTGGACTGCTCCTGCCTCCAGGGGTCGCCCTTCCCTTTAATGACTGTACAACAATAGTCTGAGACCCCACCCTGAGGGACTTGAGTCTTTGAGCGATTTCTTGCGCCCTAGCCACTCTGAGCACCCCGGAGACTGCGTGTGTGTCCCGGACCCTGTGCCGGCTGTCACCTTCCCCTTCCCCAGACATCTGTCTCCCGTGTGCTGCGACACCCTCTGCTAGCACCCTCTTGCTCCCTGAATGGCCCGTCCCTAAAGCCTTTTCTGCCCCACTCTTGCCACTTTGGGCTAAGTGCGGACGGGAGCTGTCTCCTTACTGTGGCAGCAGCCGGCTGAAACACTTATCAAATCTGTTAAAGGCTTAGGGATGACCGTGCGAGCAAAATTATAGGAAAAATGGACAGAAAGACAAGAAATGTAGAGCAGGATACTAAATTGTATGATTCCACTGTGCGCATACCTCTACAGGGGTCCCTGATAGAGGTTACTGTTTCATAAACACACACACACACACACACACACACACACACACACACTCACCCTCCTTCATGTTGCACTGGTTCACCTACTCCTCTCTCATCTGGAATCAAGACCCTCAAATCCTGTGGGACCCCCACGGAGGGGAATATTTATGTTCCTAAAGGGAAGCAGGTTGTGCTCTGGAAAGAATACAATCCTTTATAGTCTCATGTGACAACTCTTATTCTTCAATATCTCAAAGTTTCGCATTCACGTTAAAAGTTGTGCAGTTTAAAGGGCAAGGTGCTTCTTGCTTCTAGTCATTATTTTTCAAAGAAATGTTGCTGTCCACGTGGGTACCCTGTTCTACTGGCACAGTGATGCTTAAAATGAGGCACCCACCATGATTGAAGGAGAGGTCAGGCAACTTAAGGTCACTCAGAATCAAAGGAGATATGTGAATGGCCAAGTTACAAGTGTAAAGGGTAAAGCAAGTACTGGGGAGGGGCAGGTCTATCTGTTCAGGTATGAGAATGAAGGCTGTGGATGGGTTGAAAACAGAAAAAAAAAAAAGAACACCTGCAAAAATTATCAGAACAAACACATTGTGTCTCCTCAGTGAACTGGCACTACTTTTTCAGAGGCAAAACACTCATTAGAAAAGCCCAGGGTAGCTAATACAAGTACTCGGGACCAAAGACAAGAAACCTGAAGTAAAAAATGTTTCTGAAGTCTGTCACTGTGCTTTTACTTGCCCTGTGCCCCAGGGAATTAAGCACGCAGGTATTTGCATAGGGTAATATTTGGTGGCCCTGCAAATCACTATATTTAAAATACTTGTTCCCATTTATTCTGAACAAGGTTTCATGAAAGGAAGATTAAGACAGAAGATTCCTGTCGCTGGCAGTTTTCACCTCTGCCCCAAATATGAACGCCCTACCCAGTTAACCACAAATACTTCTGACAAGATAAGTGTATGAACAGGTGTGATTTAACCCACTCAGCCTTACTCTGAGTAAGCATTTCGAAGCTTTTTACCCAACAAAGTATACAACTTTTGTTGGGAACTTTTTTAAAAATATAACTCTTCCATTTTGTTAACCTCCTAATGAGGTCTTGGTGTCCCTGGTGGACTGGGTTCTAGGTGCTTCTCATGAGGATGAGTGTACCAGTCACAGGTCACTGTCATTTGGAGTTCCTGACGGCAGCATCGCTGGACTTACACACTTTCTGATCTGACCAAAAGCAAGCAGTGCAACTGGGAGCAGAAGAGGTTTCATTGAGTGAACTCTAAAAAAATGCTGTTGAATTGAAATGAACAAAAAAGTTCAGGTCCAATGGCAAAAAGAGCAGTGGAAATGGAGACCAACACACAGAGATATAATATCCAAATGTTCCCTGATTATCTGTGTATGATATACATCAAGTCCAGTGAAATCTGGGAACACTTTTTCTGTGCTGTTTTGGCTTCAGAGAACATTTGAAACTTTTTCCTAAGAATATGCTGTGCTTTTTCTTCAATTAATGGAACTTTGTGGACTTTGCAGTACTGCCACTCCATTAACATGTTTTGCGTGTAAACTCCTAATTGGTTTCTTTACACTCACTTTTAAAATGAATATATTGTTCTGCATTAACATTTTATATAAAATGGTCTAGACATGTACATGTACTGCTGAAATTAAATCATCAATAATCACTATCTAAAATGAATTACATTCCAAAAGCTCTGGCTAATGATTTATCTCTTCTCCATGAAACTGATCTCTATCAGATTGATTTATGTAGCAGCCAATCATGTTTCAGTAAACTGCCGCATGCACATGCATCCTTAAGTGATGATAAGCTGTGACTGTCCATTTATTTGTACAACACTAGCACCAAAAAAGAAGATGAAGAAGAAGAAAGAAGAAAGTGCCAACCTCTTTCAAAAAGCATCACACGATGGCCAGCTCCTCCAAGAAATGGTAATGGCCAGTTCTATCTCAAATTTCAGAATAACTGATGTAGTATCATGCATATGCAAAAACACACACACAAATAGTGAACGCTAAAATAGTGACATATGATACAGAGAATCCTTTGCCTTTGCATGTTTACAGTATTTGCTTTGATAGCGAGGTACCTTTTGCACATTTACATTATTTGCTTTGATAGTGGATGCTTTTGCTAGTTGCTGAAGTGATTGACAACCTCATGCTGTTCTATTTAATTGCCTTTTCTGCAATGCAAGGGTCTGTGTTTAGAAGACTCTGTTTCATAAATAAATCCAAAGTACATGTGTATGTGAGTGTGTGTGTGTGTGTGTGTGTGTGTGTGTGAACTACAGAGGTTTCATTTCTCAAGCCAATTCTGTAACCATTCAGCTACACCTCTTACCATATTTATCTGTGTTTACACAGGAGTTCATTCACATCTTTTGTGCGTCTTTCCTTTTCCTAGGTTTGAAGAAATTCATGGATATCCTTCAGAGAATTAAAGTGTTGTTATACAGTCCCTCATGTTTGAGGGAAGAGTAATGTTATTAAACATAGAACGTTTTGCAAAACATGGAAAAGGTTCAGACTTCAAGACCTTCACAATTATTTTCCATAAAATTACTTCTAAGGTTTAAATTCTCAGTTTCACATTCAGCCTGGATTTTTATTCTATCTTTCACATTTGTTCTCTCAATGACTAGAGTACAATTACTAATTTTTTCCGATTTAATAAACTGTAATATAGAAAAGCTACTGTTAAAGGGTTTTCCCTGATGATTGTTATAAATCTTTTCTGCATAAGATTTTTGTTAATATTTTTGTGGCAGAAAATATACATAACTCCATATTGTTAAGTAATTCAATATTGTAACTCAATTTTTACATAATCTAAAAGTTAAGTTCAAATATTTCTTAAAAATATTTCTTTCTTAAGTTATTACCACTTTTGTACCATTATATTTGTCTTCAGCATACAGGTTGAGATGGCTTTACTCTTTTTAGAAAAATGTACAAACTTTAGGTTATTTATGATTCTTAACACACTAAATAACAAATTCTGCAGAGTTCTAATATACAACATGCTATAGTGGCTTTGCCCCCACCCTCCGCTGTGAGCATAAGTCAGAGAGACAGTAAATTCAGCAGCAGAGAGATAGACAAATGATGCTCAGGCTAATGTTTTCAACTGGCTTGAGAAATAAAAGTTGGAGCAAGTGTGATTGTTCAATTGTTAAATGAGGCAGAGTGATGTAGAAAAAATGCTTAAATTTAAATCTTGACAGTACCACTTAGTAACTGTCTAATTGTATAAATCTCTCAACCATTCTTCCAATTTCTTCATCTGTAAAATGGAAATAAGCAATAACTACTTTATAAGACAAGGCTGGCATTGGGTGAACTGGAAGGGAGGAAGCTAGGAGAATAAATGTTCTTCCCTGGTATTGGACTGTACAACTTCCCTGGTATTCCCTGGTATTAGGAGTCTGCTCCTAATCTAGCAGGCAGCATGTCTAGTAATATATTTTGGAAGCCTGGGCAGAGAGCAAGGTGAGGAATGGGGAAAAGTAGATTTTTCATGATAAATGGAAAACGGCAGAGATATGAAAAAGGGGAAAAAAGGACTACAACAAAGAACCCAGAGTGAATCATATTTTGATAATAAATTTAGAGCAAGATTATGGAGGAGGTAGCACACAGGTAGAGCATTAAAGAATAAAGAATCAACCATGTAAAGAGATAGAAAAAATTCCAGGCTGAAAGAATAGCATTTGCAATGGTCCTGAAGCAAGGGAGACCTCCCTGTATTATGAAAGACCCACGTGGCTTTGTAAGTCAATGTAAGGAATTTAGACCTAATCGGGATGGCAAAGGTGTTTAAGCAGAAAAGGCATATTTTGAAGGATCCTTCTGGAAGCTGTGCAAGGAATGAACTGAACAAGAAAAATGAGAGGAGGAATAAAGAAAAAACAAAAAAAGAATAATTTTTAAAAGCTCAAACATACCATAAAGTGGATGTCAGAAAGCAAAACCAAACAATTAAATACCAAGTGAGTCATACAGACCGCAAAACTTGTAAGCATTCAGAGAAAAGACAATGTCTTTCAACTTGAGTTAGCAATAAAAGTTTTATAGGAGATGGGTTTTAAGCTGAACTTTAAAGGCTGATGTAGAATTATAACAAGTGGAAAGAAAAGGAAAGCCAATTCCAAAATAAGAAGCAATGGGAGTTGAGTAGTTACAGGGCTTTTTGAGAAAGAACAAATATATCTTTTATTTTCTGGGAAGGAGTAAAGGCAAATGCAATTTTACATTTCCAAATTTTTATTTTTAACCAGCTATTTCAATAAATTTGGTGAGATTTTTGTCCTTGAGCATTAGGAAGATACTTTGGGACATGCCCTCTAAATTAAAACAAATAACTAGGCTATCAGCTATGGATGCAACTATTACAAAACTGTTTCTAACTAATAATGCCGAAAGACACCTAAATTAAAATGTGTCTAGCACAAGGTTTGCCAAAATAATGGCACAAGTGTTGTTTACATTCTCTACTTTTTAAGAGTACCCATACCAACACTTCCTTGGTGCAAAAAGTGGGGAAATAATTATATTTTTATTTGCTTTTCTGTATCTTTAAACTAGGAAATCTGATAGTATTGATAGAAAATGAGTTGTCTTTTTATTGGCTTACAAAACACTGGGAGAAGCAGAGAAGGCATTTATACACATCTGTAAAAACAGATTTAGTTTTAAAAGAAGAATAGTGACAGATTTGATACTGAAGACATCAGAGCTTCAATTTTGTTCTTGTACTGTGAATGTATATTTCATATTGGACAGGTTGTTTTTTTCCTAATAAAATGGTATGGAATTTTCAGGTAGTTGGAGCTTTTATTCCAGAATGTATTTATTTCTCTCCCTTAAAATGAAACATAAAAGATGTAATAGACAATAGTCTTAATTCTATGCATAATTTTAAGTGTCTTTTATTCAATGCAAGTATCAAACCATTAATAATGTAAATATTATGTATTCGATGTGGAATTGAAGATTTAAAGAAAATTAAAGATATTTGCTCAAGGACACAACTGAAATTTGAAATAAGAAGCTACTAGCGAAAATCATTCATATGATGATTTTCCATGCATCAGTAGGAATACTTTGAACCTACCTATGAAGGAATCATAGCCGTTCATAAATGTACACAGCTTCCATTCACTTGTAAAGAAGGTGAAAATGTGTGCCTATATTAATATTTTACAGTAAGCTAGTGATGATCTAGTACAATTCAGGGAAAGAAAAACTATATAATTTGTCAAGTCTTATATTTCAAAAAAGCTTCACTTACTGGACTCAAAATGCCCCTTATAGTTCTTAATGTTATTGTCTCTCTGACTGTTTGACTATGATTGAACAGTAGCAATGCAAATCCGTTCATCCCTGCGGTGGTTTAGCTCTTTCTAAGTCAATCTGAAACCCATGCTTTCTTCAAGGATATGCTATGTTGCCATATAGTCCATAAGGACTCCTGATTACAAAGACTGTTATTTATTCCCTCCTGCTTACCACATGCCATCTTGTTTTCAAGGATGTCTTTTCCCCCTAAAAGGAAAATGTAGTCTTCGGGGAATAAATTCCAGTTCCTATCCTGTATGAAAATTGAAGATCTCTCCAGATTCTTTCTTCTTCAAACTTTCCTCTTACTCTTGAATTACACATCTTCATTCAACTTTGCCAATTGGATCCTGTTTACTGGGACTTTGAATCTTTAGCTACTAGTATAAGAGCACAAAACAAGAACAATCAACGAAAGAGAAGACCAAAAATGGTACTGTGTATGAACTACCACAGAAATATGAACAAGAATGTTGAATTAAATTTCAACAAGAGAAGTATATACAGAAAATTAAGTAACCATCAAGTAAGGAAAATATTCCTTGACTTGAATTTTCTTCACAAAAATCTGAAAACATTAAAATGCAGATTATTCATGAACCATAATATCTTCCATAAAATGAAACCTCACTCATGTTCAAATTCTTCCCTTTTTTGCTAAACACTGGACTGAAGACTTTCATCTCATTGGTAAAATCCATTAAAAATAAAAAGAAGCAAAAGGAAGGTGGAATTAATGGGCAAAGGAAAGTGAAGTAATAAAATGGGGTTTGTCATGCCCCCTGGCATTTTCTGCAATATTTCAGTGCATTCCTTTGATAAGCAAATACCACTGCATCAGAGCACACTAGGAACTTGCAGAAATACACGTTGATTTCATTTCTTATTGTTCAAAAATTCTAAATGGTTCTCTCAGAGTGCCCATGAGTATCACAGGTTTGTGGTATTTGAAAATTTCATTGCATTGTCAATGGTTTTGAAAAATAAAATTATATAAAATGCAAAAGCCATGTGTGCAAAATGGAGTGTAGAACTAATAATGTTTCTGCCTACTTGTGTAGACCTTTACTGTTTAAAAACACTTCTGTGATTGTGTTTCAAATAACTTACACTATGAGAAGAATTACCATGGAGGAATTAAGTAAATGATTTTTTTATTACTATCTCATATAACGTTTACACACGTTACAAGAAAGCTACAAGAAAGTTCCAGATTATTAGCAATATGAATATATACATACAATATTTCCAATAAATAACTTTGACATAAGGACATATTTCATTGTTTCTCAGAGTAAGTAAATGTTGACATTTTATACACAAAGGATGATGAGGATAATGCTGAAATATTGCTTTTCACAGTCACATGAAAAGCTTTTGGATTTCCTAAATAATTCATGTAATTTTTTCTCTGTTAATACACATTTATATAACTGAGTTTGATGAGAGTTTAAAAGTGCCCCATCAGGAGGGGATGAAAGGCTGGCAAAACTTGAAAAATTATAAGCTAAACAGAAGTGATAGTTTTAGTCCCCTTTCACATAAAATACCATCAAGTATTTCCTGTTTTGTTCCATTTCTGGGTTGGAACATGCTCTCGTGAAGAGAACATGGATAGATTAAAAAGTAACTTTTTTTTTTCTTTAAGAAAACATAAGCATAATAATATTTGACTTGTTTTAAGTAGTTCAGTAAACACTGATACTATGTTAAAACTATAGGCATTCCATGGGAATCTCTTTTGAAAGAAATAATTTACATTGAATGTCATTTTATGAGTTAAGTTAATGGAAAGCTATAATCTTTTTTGCAATATAGAGTGCAGTATAAACCAATTCAAATATGTCCCTTTTTATCCCATATATAATGGAAACTCAAATTACATGTGTCAGAGATGACCTAAGATGATTTTTATTCCCATGAGAAACAATGGGATACTAAAATTGCAGATATTTGCCCGGAGTGTCCTTTAATCACAAATGATCTGCTTGGTTCTGAGTACATCAGGTTGTCTTATTTTTGTCCTAATATACATTTTTTCCAGTCATCCTCTATAATCAAAGGTTCTACAGCAGAAGCAAACGGGTATTGGGGCAAAGAGAGGAAAGGAAACCTCAGGAGGTTTCTCAAATCAGGTTCTTTTCTTGAAGAGTGGGAGAAATTTCAGTGAGATCTCTAGGAGATCAAAATCCAGAAATAATGGAATAAAATGCTAACAGGATAATGCCATGCCCCCAAGCCATTTCAAGTCAGACAGGAGGTCATGCAAGGTGGTAGTGCTAGCCGCAGCAGTACTTCTGTGTACTCCAGGCCCAAATGTCCTGAAAATATGTTGACATATATCCTCCTACAAAAAATATTTTTGCTCTCAGGGTTTGCTTCCACATAATTCTTAGTACTGAAATCCCAAAACAAGAGGACCTTGTGCATTTGTTTCCAGGTGAAATAAAAACAAAGAAGGAGGGAGGTCATATCATGGTGACATGGGGGAAAGAACCTCAAAGCAACTAAATTTGCTTTGAAACTGGAAAACACAACAACAACATGAGCAGTCTTTGTGATCTGCTAAGAGAAGTGGTAAAGAGAAGGAGATTGAAAAGTCCAGAATGGACTACTATTCTTTTATCAAAAATATTTATCACTATTTGTTCTGTCCTTACCTCTCTAGGATACTAGTTTTATGAGGAATAAAAGTAAATGGATGAGAAGTCTTTCACAACTTCACCTTGGAGTCATGGTTTGCTTTTGCGGCGGAAGCATTTGCACATGTCAGCTTATTTGATTTTCACTTCAACTCACCACATTTTATGAATCAGAAAAATGAGGCTTGGAACTACTGTTGCAGAGCTATTAGCTGTGGAAACAAGAGTAGAACCTCATTTTCTAATTTTTTATCTTGCATTGAGTGGAATAAATGCGCTGCTTTTACCTCTGTTCTTCATATTTCTTTAGTGGACCACAGGAATGAATTCCAAAGGAATGCAAAAGCTAAAATACTTTAATAAATGTACATTGCCTTGTGGATATTTAAGCATACAAAGCTACTGACTCTCTTGTGGAGATCTGCTTCTCTTCATCCAATGAAAAATTAAGAACTTAAAATTTATTTTTGCTTTTAAGAAATATAAGGTACAGCTAATATGAAATGATTCACCCTGAAAATGTTCTGGTAATATCTTTAGATCTCCTCTCTCTTTAATCCAATGTCCCATTTAGTTTGTTGTTGTTGTTGCTGCTGTTGTTTGTTTGTTTGTTTTTGGTACCGGGAATCGACCTTACAACCTCAGGCTCGCCAAGTAAGCGCTTATGCTGCTGAGCTATATCCCCGTCCCGCAGTGTCCCATTTAGGAGGCAGATGATAAAAGCATTCTCTCTCTCTCTCTTCCTCCTCCTCCTCTTTTCCTCTCTTCATTTTACTCGTCTGTTCCCCCTCTCATTTCCTACTCTAGGCCTTCGCTGCTCACACTCTGCCCCTCAAAATACCACTTTCCCTGTGTGTGACTTTCTCTGCCTTTTGTGACTTAAAGTGTTACACTTTAATATTCCCCTCAGACTTCTCTTATGCTTGGAAGCAGCTTCTCAAATTCCAGTAGACAAAGTTTCCCATCATTATTGTATATTTATCATCTAAATTTCTGTCCCCTTTTACCTGATTCTTCAGATTATTACTTTTAAAGTAATTATCATAATTATACAAATTTACTGGGTACAGTGTGACAATTTAATACATGTATACAGTGGAAAACGAGGGTGGTTAAAATTAAATAATCTATTTGAAAGGTATACTATGCCTTTCTTAGGAGTAATGCATGATTAGCAATGGTCCCTTTCCAAAAATGACTTCTTGACTCATGACTAAAACCAGCCCACCCTTCTGAAATATAAATGATTAAGGGTAGGTAAAGATGGGTGATCAATTCAAGATTACCCAGCCCAAACTGAAAGAATCAGTTTCTCTTTATCAGAAACTTGAAAGCTACAATATGGAGACACAGCCTGCAAGGAGAAAAGATGAAATGAAAAGAGTCATTAACTCCTGAGATTTCCAGAGCTTTCTTATTTTTTTTCTTCCTGTAACTTGGGTCAGCTCATCAGGTTTAATAAAATATTCATTATTGTTCCAGCAGATCTTCCACAGAGTCAGTTCCTAGTATCACTGAAAACTATTTCCTGAATGATCTAGACCAATAGATGGTGATTAATACCAAAACCATTGATTTCAAATGGGAAATGACAGAAATGTGGGCATTTCAAAACTTTTATTTTCACTGCGACTATAAAATATATACATATTTCCAATTATTTTTATATCTGTTAATTGGAGTTTTCACTGTTATTCTTGTATAAGCCACAGCCAAAATGCAATAAACATGCTTTCTAGTTTAACCTCCAAAATGAATTGAAAGTCAAGCCAATTGTAAAGCAATCTGCATACAGAATTCTTCCAAATCTTAAAGAATTATTTCCAGACTCCTAGTTGTCTTACCCACACCTGATTCCTAAGTGATGTTTTGGTAACAATCTGCCCTTACAAAGTTTTCCCAAGTATTTCATTTAGTTTTAACGACTCTCTTTTTCACAATGATAATTCATTAGGAAACAGATATTAAAGGAAATTACTTAATTATAATACAATAGGCATAAATGGGTTTAGAAAGAAATATAGCATACTCTTATTAAACATTCAGCTCACTGGTAGGAAAAAAGGCTAGTATCATGTTAGAGAATAACTATGTAATTCTTACAGTTAGCATGCTGTAGGCATTAGTATATTTCATAGGGGAAGTGAAAAGCGTCTCTCAATCTAGAGGTTTGGTTAAGTGGAGACAGATTAAATGAATATCCATTGGATTTAAAACCAAAGGAGGCCAGGCTAATATAAGTAGGACGTTCAATACTTGGTCAAAGGGGAAAAAACTGTAAGTAGATGAAAATACTGCATATTTAGCCTTTTCCACAATTTCACATATGTTAATAATTTAATTTTAAAGAGATAGCACGGCTCATTGAAATAAGTCAAAAGCTGGCATTTGTACTTAACACGTAACAGTCATCCAAGCTGAACACATCTTCAGTGATAAATAACTACATTTGTCAGCCACTAAACAACTACATACTTCATCTACTTCATTTAATCAGGTAGGAAAAAATAGCTTTGTAAAATCGTTGGAGTTCTCGGGGAAAAAATGAATAAGCCTAAACTTAAAACTGAAAGTGATACTTTCATGAATGATTATTATCTGCTTGTTATGGTTGAAAACAGTTCAAGTTAATAAAATATCATTAGGCATTACAAAGTAAGATTTTTTAATTTAAAGACATATAACTGGAGCCAATGTTACTAGAGAATCTATTCATAAGATTGTGTTTCTGCATTGGGTTCATATGGCCAGTTATTTATTTATTTATTTATTTAAGAGCAGAATTTATTGAGGGAAAGAAAGCTCCTGTCTGAGAGAGGAAAAGAAAGGGGCCTGAGTGGGTTGCTGGGGACCCTGTCTTTCCTAGAGATTTTATAGAGCAAAACCAGGAGGTGAGGCAGGTCTAAGGTGGGGTGGGGATGGGAAATCCCAAGGTGAGTGTGAGGTGGGACAGCCAATAGGAATTGTCCAGGTAAAATTTATTAAATCAGGATCAAATGGGGAAGCAACTCAGTAGCAAGTGGGCAGGAATACAGAAGAGGGGCTTTTCCTCTAAGGGGTTGGGTCAGTGACTCTTTAAGGTGATCCTACCTGTTTAGAATATCAATCCCTGATGTTCATCCCTAGGGAAGTGTGTGAGTGCATTTGTTTAGTCTTTTGTTTTGAGTTCTGGCCTGCAGCAAATACGTCTCTATTTGCAAGGTATCTTATCTTCCATATTGGCCCCTTTAAGGGCCTGGCCCTGTCTGACTGCCTATAATATTTCTAACTCAGCTGCCCATAATATTCCCCTTGGCCAGTAATTTAGATATCAGAGTTTTACTGGAAAGTGAAGTCCTCTAAGTTGACTCTGCTAAGTGGATCTAATGAAGAGCATGGAAATGCCACTTAAAAATACATCCAATGATAGTTCATATCATTGGTTTGTGAATTCCTAAATTTCAGTGATCACTAATATACACTGATACATCTTCACTGAGAAAAAATTTGGTGATTACGGATTGTCCGGAAAGTCTCAACATGTGGTATCTCATAAACCACATCCTAAGACGTACACTATCTGCATGCATCAGACAATTAGGGGATATTCAGAACACCAATATGCAGTTCAACTAATCAACGTCTTGATATACAGGGTATCCAAAATGCTAATTCTTTGCAAATGGAATCACCCCAAGAGTTCTTGCTTGGCTCTAAACCTGGAGAGCAAGCCCTTGCGGAATCATGCCACATTTCCGGATCTCTTGTGTCTATTTTATTAGTGATAGCCCCGTGTAACTTAAAAAGACATGAAGGGTCATCAGCACTGAGTTTCGACTCTGCAGGTCAACTGCCATCAAAGCCAAACCCATTGCCACCAAAGACTGCTGAGTTAGGAGAATGAAGAGGACCAGGAGAGACAGATGTGAAAGAACAGTGGGAAAGGGAGCTAAAGCTGTTGATCATAAGCGACGGGGATGCTGTGAGCCACCAGCGGAGGCAAAGAGGAAAAACTGTTACTTTATGGGGAACAGTAGGAGTGCATGCCAGGATGCAGCAAACAGAAATAGGGTGACTCGCGCTGGCGAAATAATTTCACTGCCCAAGAGTAAACACGTAAGTAGGAGAGCTAATAGCCAAAGGGCTCCCCACCAACTGCTCCCAGGCAGGGGAGGGACTGAGTCATTCATACTGCGCCTGTGGAAGTCTCTGCAGCACTCCACTGATCTGTGGTCTGTTCTCACACTCAAGACTTGAAACACCTTTAGCTCTCCCCTGTGTTAAGAGAAGTCAATATCACCCCTCTTCCTGTTGTTAGGAAGGGCAGTGGCAACAACTGCATAGGCTCTGCCGTGGATTCAAGTTAGGGGGATGGTCGCACATTGCCTCTTTCCAGCCTTGTCTTTACTTCACAATATCTTCTAGGGACTGAAGTGTTAGGGTGTCAGCATATTTCAGGGTGAAGCATAGCGATGGAAATCTCACCACCTCTCTACCTGCATGACGTAACTATTTAGCAGATATCGCAAAGAACACTCACAAGTGTTCACTGGCATGCACTCCTACTGTTCCCCATAAAGTAACAGTTTTTCCTCTTTGCCTCCGCTGGTGGCTCAAGAACACTCACCCTGCTCTACTTAGTTTTCTGCTGGGTAAAGGGACCTAAGGCAGTCAATTTCAAAAGAGGGAAGCTTTAGTTTGGCCCATGGTTTTAAAGGCTTCAGTGCACGGTGACTTAGTCCCATTGCTTTTGGGTCTGTGGCAAAGCAGTGCTACTGGTAGAAAGCAAAGGCACAGCAAAACCATTTACCTCAGAGAAGGACATGAAGGAGAAATAGGAGGGGGCCTAGGGCAGCGAAGGCAAACTTAAGTCACGTGTGCCTCAGCAGGCTGTTTGTATCACTGAAAGCTCTAGGTTCACCATCACTGGTTTAGGGTCAAACTTCAAGGGCAAATATCCAGTGTCCAGAAGACCTCCCATTGGGCCACACTCCTTAAACTTTCCAGCACCCCCAAGATGCCAACCCAGGGACTGAGCCTTTGGGTCATTATAGATTGAAACCATGCACACCCTAACAGATACGATAGCTATCTTTGAATCCCAGTAATTCCTGGGTTCTTTTCTTATGATTATTCTCTGACTCTGTTTTGAAACATAGTACATTTCTGTCTATTAATTCACATGCTCACCAGATATTTTTGCACTTTGATCATGTGCCAATCGCTGTGCTAGTTATTGGCTTGGTACTATCTCAGTCACAGCTCAAAGTGATAGGAATTTCAAAAGTTAAATAAGTTGCTGTGGAAAATACAAATCTGCTAAGTGTTGTGAAGAAAGGGTAGTTATGAAGCTGTACTCCCTTGTTTAGACTGACTCATCTTGTCTGTGTGTCCAGAGATAATCAGGACTATGTCCGTACAGAGCAGATGTTCAGTAAACAACCGTTTCTTCAACTGAGATAATGAGTAATATTCTTAGAACAATTGTAACAATTGTTACAATTCATAAGTCAATTGTACAATTCACAAATCACAATTTGATTTGTAAATTTTCCAAAGTAATGCCTGCTTCCACATCAATATATTGGTTTTCACTCCTTAAATGATACTTGAAAGTTTAAAAAAGCACTATTTATAAGTGATAAAAAATATGTTAATGTGCTACATTTTCAGGGTTGAGCTATAATTTAGGAAATGTATGGCAAGTATTTAGTATAGTTTGTTGTTGCAACATGGATCCTACTTCAGAGGTCACATTACTTTTAGTATAAAGACTACAGTTGTATCCTGCCTCTCTCATTCTAGGGGAAGAACTTATGAAACCTACATTTTATTATGTAAGAATCTCAAATATACATATGAACAGGGTACTTGAGGCCAGAGAGAAAAATAAAGCCATCTGTGGAAAAGCTGTGACCTCGCCTAAGAATTCCCTGGCCTGAAAGTATCAGTGGCTCCCGGGAAGAATTCAGTAACTTTAGGAAAACAGTCTGAATATCCATTGTAAACTGAATATCCTATCATCTGGTCTTCTTGATCTTTGTCTCAAAGATGCTGAATATGAATTCCCTAAATTCAAAAACTAGTGCACATCCGAATGCTTCCAGCTCTGGTCCGACAATCTGCCTAGTCCTATGCAACTATGCAAAAAATCAGGAGCCTCATCCTCAGACTAATTTAAAACGATCCATAATGTCAAGCTCATGAACATTATAGCACCTCTATTGTGTGTTTCCTTAGAGGGTGGCGCGAGTTTGGTGCCCACATCGTCACCTCAGATCCTCTCCTGATCATGTACTTTGTACTTTCTTGTTGCTTCCAGTCATCTAAAAGAGGTAATCTCTGGGAAAACAAAGGGCTAGAAAGAAATGATGAACAACTTTAAATTTACATGGAGCTGCCCTTATTTACCCTTCGAAAAGGAGTGCAATCAATCTACCAGTTTACTCTATCCTAGGATACTAGGATACAAAACATATTTGTTCTTAAAATCTCAAGGAGTTTCTAATTTCTGGGAGAGGAAACAAACATCACCCAATTTACACAGCTGCAAGACCGTAACTGGACACAACAGCAGGAGTGTAAATGCACAACTGTGGGGCCACTGATCATCCAAAAAGCAGAGAAAACTGGAGATGAAGGAGCAGGTCTAGTATCGAGTCAGAGCGGTGCCTAGGATCTGAATTCTGCAGGCTGTGGTGCCAATGCAGGGAGAGAGGCTAAAGACACCAGAGCCAGAATCCAGAGGATGATGCTGGCCACAGGTGTGGCAGAGATGAGACGGAGCCCAGGACAGCACAGGATCTGCAGCTGCTTCACAACAGCAGGCTCACCGTCCAGCCATTTCATGTACCTAACCTTCCTAAAGTGGTGTCTGCAGGGATTATTTATTCAGTTTAGTTTTGGGACATTATCCTCGTGTGAATACAGATGCTTTGGTACATTTTATCTCCAGAATTTAACAGAAAAGTCTATCCTTGCCTAGGGTGGCATTTGCTACTATAAATCACGACATGCTGGGTCTTAGCTGTGGCTGTAAGTTGAAATATGTCTCTTTTTAACTTTTACCCAGTGGTCCCAGTTCTGCCCTTAGGAACCAGCACAGATTAAGTTGAATCGCTCTTCTCTGTTGCAGCACTTCCACAGTGACTGTACGTGCTCCTTCACTTCAGCTCCTGCGCCCCTCATTGCCTTCCCATCTTCCCTCTGGTACGGAGCCTGCCTCCTACATTGCCACACTTGTCTACCTTTTCCCACACTTTAATTTACTTCAGGAACAGAAAGCCCAAACCCTCAAAGTTTCAGCGCGCTACACAGGAAGTGTTAGTGCCCTCTTCCTGCGGACTCTGTTTCTGAAAACACCTTCGAATTGCTAGCCCACTTTTTCCTTTTAACAGCACTTTCTGAGATTTTCATGTACCCAAACTTGCAGGCATTATCAAATGAACTTTGTAAATCCATCTGTCCTTGCGCAACTCTCTTATTTAACTTCAAAGTCAAATGTAACATGACTTACTGGAGCACCAGCAAAGATGTCTATCACCTTTCATGGTGAAAAGGAGCATTTATTATTGGCATGATACAAAGAGCCAACATTTATTGAGCTCTAGCTATACACCAGACAATGTGTTAAACTTTTTAATGAATTATATGCTTTAAAAATTAAACTATTACTTTTTTTCATAAAAACAATAAAATAGACTTTAAGGATGTAATATGTAAAATAAATCTCACTTTATTAGCCCATGGAAATGCAGATATCTATGTTTTGTATATCCTACTATGAATATATATTATATATCATGTTTTTTACATGATATATATAGTACTCTGGTCTTAGATATTTGAATATATCTAGTTCCTGGTAATCATTCTGTAACATCACATATACAGTCATCTTAACCTATAATCTGTATGTATTTCATGGTGTGCATGGGACATAATTTATACATCTCACATAAAACCAAGAACATTCTTATAGGGTAGGTCTTACTACTTTCATTAAACACATAAACAATTAAATAACCTCATATGAACATGAGATTATTACATTAAAGTATTATTGCTTTGCCTGATGCCACAGATTTGAAAAATAACTCCATGAGGGTGCAAATGCATGTTACTCTGCATAAGCTATTAATAATCCCTCTAGAAAAATAATTCTCACTGGTGAGTTTCACGGTACTTCACAAAGAGATTTTTGTAAGTGCTTAACAGATTTTTCCCTGTACTTCATAATTGTTAAAGTGAGATTTTAAAAATAGTTTAAGTATTTTAGAATGGCCAGAAATGTTTAGGTAGTTCATGTTGCCGCTATTTAGGGTAAGCCTCTGGACACCATAGACAAAACAGTGACTTCCCAGATTGTGCTTAGAGAATGAAATAATGTAGTCATGAGCATTGTTAATTCCTATACAATTGCAAACTTCTGTTGCACAGGTGTCCTTGGTTTTGTTTATTTTTAACCAAAAGTGTTACAGCATCCAGAAATATCTTCAGTCATCTATTGAAAATCTGTGTTTTATTTACTAAGGTTTTAACATTTTCATTTACCCTATCTCAGAAATCCATATTTGGTCCTATCGCCTGGACTGATATGCCATCATTGTCTCTTGACTAAAGCTGCTAATTAAATGCAGAAAATATTAAAATATGATTATGAGTCTGCTAAAAAATAAACAAGTCAAGTGTCAACAAAATTGTGTAAATCTGCTGTCTCAAACGGAGTCCAAATAGACTGCTTAAAATTGTCCTTTTCAGTGCTTGTTTGAGAAAGTGAGAGAGATACACCTGTTACGGTAACACATCCGCCGTGCACCAGGGCTGTTCATCTTTATAATAAATAAATTAAGAGTTTAGGCCCTCTTGCCATTCTCCGTTCAATCTGACTCTGGCATCCCTCTAATCAAATATACTCATGTGATATTGTAAGCTGCATTATAGAACATTAATAGCTTGTAAAGGGAAATGGATGCAGCATGATAGACCATATTCTTGAAGCAGTGACAAATTTATCAACGATAGATTTGCTAATGGATATGGTGAATTGCAATAAATATAAATGCAGAATAGCAACTGCAGAGCGTTAAAAATGTCATCTGTGAGTTTAGGTATTTACGAGGCAGGGCCTTGTGGAAACACAAGTAGTGCCTTCCTATGAGCCCCTGCAACTCTGGGCTTCCAAGGAAAGCAGAGACCCTTTCATCGTATAGGTCAAGCAGCCAGCAAATTGTTGTCACAGCTGTGCCATTGTCAATTAGGCCTCCAATGACTCAGGCCTTTGTTTTTCCTGCGTGTTCCTCTCATTGCACCTTTTCTCCGGGCTTGAGTGCCCCACTCCCTGCAACCTTGCGGCCACCTTTCCCCTCAGTGACTCTCCTCACATGTTCCGATTCATCTTCCAGGCATTGATCTAAAACTTGGAGAAATGACATCAGGGAGGTATCTCAGCCACT
The DNA here is from genome assembly GCF_000276665.1 of Chinchilla lanigera. Classification (NCBI taxonomy): domain Eukaryota; kingdom Metazoa; phylum Chordata; class Mammalia; order Rodentia; family Chinchillidae; genus Chinchilla; species Chinchilla lanigera. The sequence goes on along the minus strand of NW_004955418.1, from coordinate 19,215,319 downwards.
TCAAAAGGCGCTGCTATTCCTTCTGGGCTATTTTGGCTTGTCAGAGCCAACAGCCTGAGCAGCAGTACTCCATGCTGTTACACAATTGCCTCTGATGTGTCTGGTGCACCTGCCTAGCTTTCCTGAACCCTGAAGACTTTGTTTAACGTCAGCCAAATCTGGCAGGACACCAGGGGCAGAGGCCAGTGGAGGACAGACACACTCACGTGCTTTTCCTTTCTTTTCTTTTTTTTCATGGTTGAGCATGAACAGCAGCATCAGGATCAAGTCACAGACAAATGAAGTACAGACATAAAAGGGGTGGACCAAGAAGCATGTTTTCGCTGTGCTAGTGATTGGTTATGTCGTTATTTTAATGTGCTAACATGTCAGGTCAAGAGTCAGCAGTGTTTTTCACTACACACCTATCTCAATCTCAGGTCTGATAATGAGGTGCATTGTAGTTATCCACGTATCCTTTTAGTTTCTTGGGATTTTGTCTATTTCCAGTGTTTTCAGGAACTGGTGCACATTTGTTGCCAGCATATTAAAGTAAATTACTCAATGATCCTTGGAATCAAATGACACAGTGTGCTCCCAGTCAAACTGAGGTTGTTGGAGAAGGTAACTGGATTTGTCAAAAAATAAATAAATATTTGGTCATTACAGCTAAGTTTAAAAAATAACAGTTTTCTTGTCACTGATTTTGCTCATTATCACAGATTCATGGTAACTAAACCTTGTATTTAGTGACAACTCTTAAGTCATTGAGATTCAACAGAAATAAGCACCACAAGAAACAAATTAAAGACAATAGCAGTATGTAACACATCAAAATAAAATTTAAGATGTAACAACTTTAGTCTACATGTGATATTCCTGTTCTGAAATCCTAGACACACCAAATAAAAAGTGGTTTGATAAAACTGACCCTTCAACTCATTTCTGATTATCTAATCAATTATAAAATATGTAAATACCATGTCAGCCTTAAAAATCAAACTTCAATATTTTATGAGTTATTTTGTTTTTTTATAACTAAGAGCAAAACTCAAGGCTGTTTTATACAAATTAATAAAAGGAATGAAATGATTATGAATAAAAATCAGTCAACTATAGTTTGGAATTCTTTCCATTGTTATTAATCTCAAATTCAGTTCCACAACTTTCTATTAAGTTCCTGTTATAATTCAAGTAATTTTTTTTTTAACCCATTGCTATGGTTTGTGTCTGGGTGTTCTCCCAATGCCTCATACAGTTCAGGGGCCGACTTCTAGAGTTTAAGATTGATTCATGGTCCAGAATCACGGATGTCAGTGCTACACCTGGCCTGGGATGAATAGTTTGCATACAATGTAAGGGGCAGAAAGAGGCTGTTTGCCACCACTTCCCCCTTTTGCTCTTGTTGCTTTTGCTGTTTTTCTGCCCCTATGACCTGTTGCCCTCTGCTATGTGCCACTCTGCCTTGGAGCCAACCTAGTATGCACTGAATCCTCCACAAACTGTGATCTAAATAAATCTTTCCTTCCTTAATTTTGGGCATCAGGTATTTTGTCTCAGCAATGAGAGAAAAGTAACCATGTTGATTATAAAAGTATCCACTGATAATCTCATATGTGTCAACAGAGGGATTCAAAAAGAACAAGGAAGATTTTGCACTTGTGGAGTCTTATTTTATGCAGAGGCAAGGAAGAATATATGATGCAATTGTAAATGTAAAAATAAAATCTATTAGATATAGATGACTACAATATAATGGAAAGGATTAAAATAGGATGATATCAGATCAGCAATCACCTGCCATTTTTATAAAGGGCGTGGAAAACCTTTCTCTGGAGGTTAATATTTTAGTTGAAAATCATAAATGAGGACAAAAAATCAGTCATCTGAAAAATGAGGAAGAGCATTTCAAGTACCAAAGTAGTAAGTCCAAAGGCTCTGTAGCAAAAATACATTTGGAGTTCAAGGAACAAGAAGCCAACTTTGACAGAATCATAGCTGGGAAAGGAGTGACTAAGGTATGCTTAAAGAAATAAACTGAGACTAAATTATTAAAGCTTTGTAATTCAGAGACAATTTGAATTTGATGAAGGAAAAGCAGTGGAAGGTTTTAGCAGGGTTATACTGTGATATGAATTACACTAAAAATTATTCCAGGTGTTCTACATAGAATAGATTTACATTAAATGGGAGTAATCATTTTGGATACTATTGTAAATGTGGTTTGAACTATGGTCACTCAGAAATAAGTGGGGATTCAGAATATTTTAGAAGTGTTTTAAAATAAAAACAAGGTTGCTATCAGTTGCTAAGGAAACTGATGCAGAGGGTGAGAAGAAAAAATTTCCCAAATGATTCTTGGATTTGTTTGTTTTGGTTACCTGCCTGTTATCTACCTAAATAGGAAAGACTCAAGGAAGAGAAGATTTTTAAGGAAAGTGAGATGTTCTGTTGCTATAGAAGTTTAACTCAGCCTTGAGGTGTTCAATCCCTTCACATTCCAAAGAAATAACTGACTCTTGCCCAGCATCTGAGAGGTAGTCTACAAGCTCTTAGAATATGCTGCCTGGGAAGAGCGCCCTTCTATTTGTGAGACCTTTCGGAAAAGTCAGATTGTTTATGCTAACAATGTAATTTATGGTAAACCCTGGTTTTTGTTCATGGATGCCATGGTCCGGGTCAGTTTGACTTCTGGAAAGGCTGCAGATAGAGTACATAAGGTTGGTCTTAGACACTCAGTGCCTGCAGGAGAAATCCACAGCCAAGACCTTGCATATGAAGGCTCAGGTGAGCTCTCTGGTTGCTACTGCTTTGCCTCTGTTTCTGCATATCAGTGCTCAGAGAATTAAGTGTTGGCCATGCAAGGCCACGGGGATAGGACAACTGGGTACTGGCACCCAATATCTCCTGGACTTTGCCCTCTCTGTCATATTTCTTCAGTGATTTTAATGTTTGTAATACGTCATCACTTTGAGTGAAAGAGCTTTTGTGAGTTCAATCAGCCCCAGCAAACCAAAACCTGATGTTAGTAAAGGGGACCTTCAGCACACATGTATGTTAGGTACCAAAGAGAAATACAGCCTGTAGGTGAAGTGAATTGAGAATTGTAGGAGGAATAAGAACTGGAGATAATGATTTGGGAGTTAGTGTTATATAGATAGTACTCCAAAATATTGGTACGTCACCTAAGAGTCTCTGGGAATCTAACATAGAGAATATTTGCTATAAAAGAGAATAAGAACTGAAACCTGGTGTGGTGGTGGATGCCTGTAATCTGAGCACCCTCAAAGGCTGAGGCAGGAGGATCACCCCGTTGAGGTCAGCCTGGACAACACTGTAACCCTTTTTGAGACAGCAAGACTTTGTCTCAAAAAGCGGGTGAGTGTAGGAGCTGGGAATGTACCTCAGTGTGAAGGCTCTGAATTCATTCTCCATTATTACTGGGGGAAAAACAACTGAATTGGATTGAGTCCCTGCATATAGAGATGTATACTGTTGGCAGGAACTCAGAGAAACACAGATGCAAATGACATAGAAACCACTCCCTACCCAGAGTGCATAGCAGTCAGGCAGCAGTGGAGAACTGGGTCCCACTGACCCACGACCTTGAAAGATGAGCAGTATTTTCCTGTTCATTTGGAGTAGAGTCCACATAGACAGAAGAACAAAGATTCATAATTTACTTGCTTTTATGAAATTGTAACAATATTTAGGAATTTACAATTTAAGAAAAGGGTTTCAGATAGTTGGCATGCAGAAAAATGGATCCCCAAAGATGGTCGCATTCTAATCTCGGGACTTTGTAGATGTTTAACTTCCTTGACAAAACGGACTGTGACACTGAGATGGGGGAATTATTCTGGTATACCCTGGTGGATCCCATGGGCTCACATGAGTTCTTAGCATTGGAAATACTTTCCTGATTGTGATCAGAGATATCTGCAATGACAGACACAGTGGTGTATAGATAACAGGATCAGAGGCATGCTAATTTGCCGGCTTTAAACTTGAAGAGGACATGTGTCAAGGAACAGAGACAACCTCAAGAAGCTAGAAAATGTGAGGAAACAAACTCTTTCTGAGGGCTTCCAGGAAGAAAGCAGCCCCACTAAAGATTTTAAAATTATCCACATTGAAGACCATGTGAGATCTCTCATCCACAGATCTATAATACAATGGCAATTTCTCACAATAGTAAGAGAAAACCAAAACAATCTTTTCAAAAGAGGGTTGTTCTCCTTCTGTCTGTGCATTTTAAATAGTCTATCTTTTAAAATATTTTGGAAGAACCACAAGAAAAATCTCATGTTAGTTAGGATGTTCAAAATTTAAATCCAGAAAACTAACGAGTATAGGGATGCTCTAATCCCTGAATCCTGTTATAAGAGTTCTTTATTGTGATGAAGGAGGAGGATAAGGCAGAGGATGAGGGGGAAAAGAATAAGTTTTATAAAACTAAACTCAGCTCTGGTTATCTAATCATTTATTACCAAAATAAACAATTCAAAATATTTCAGAAATAGTTCAATAAATATTTATTAAGAACTGCTTCATGTAAATTTCTCATTTCTGCTTTTCAAATATACAAATTATACAATCCTGGAAAAGTCAGGAGACCAAAGAAAGAATTCCACAACCTTATCTTCAACAAATTCAATTAATCTGCCTTTTATTTATTTTATATATCAAGTACCTATGGAGAAATGTGCTTAAAATAAGTTCAATAGCTGCTATACCACGGTGGAAAACTAAGTGATCTGAGTCCTGAACAAATCACTAGAATTTCTGTGGTCTTTTCTGATGGTCATAAAATTCAAAATTGGAACTCTTTTGCATTGTACTTAAATGTAAGTGTCACAAAGTATGGCAAAATATTTGGTAACTCCTAATGTCTAATGCCTTGTTAAATTATGGAAGTCACTTCTCCCCAGGTGTGTTTCACAGAACATTGGTATCACAAAATGCTTCAAGCCAAAACATTTTCTGTAGTTTGCTGCAGCTACAAAAATACACAGCTAATTACTCTCTTTAGAGATTTATGAAGCTTTTATAAAGGTCTGAAATAAAACTGTCTATCTGCATTCAAACCAATCTTTCCCAGAGTTGCATGACCACCTGGCTCCTAGAATGTCGGGGACGTCCTAGGAGGACAGACCGTGGGGTTGGTTTTCCCTCAGAACACAGTCAGAAACTCAACATGTGTTCAGAAGAAGAAACTATTTTCAAACACTATGATTCTTTGCCTCATGATAATTCTTTGCAACATGATATTCTAATCATGCAGTATTCTTTTAAAAATTTAGTAGTTTATTAAAGACAGTAAAGTCACTGCCATGGTATATCTCTTTGAGTCCATAAGCAGTTGAGTGTGTGTGTGCATGCACACAAGCTCATGTGTGAGCTTTTCCTTTAGTGGCTGTCAGTGTCTCACTTGGTGCCTTCCTATGCTTTATTCTGCTTTTTCTCTCAAATTGCCTAGGGTCTCAAGCCACTGTGGAACCTGACTCTGCCCCAAAGGCTAGCTCTCAGCCTTGGGGATACCTAGAAGGGTAAACAGTCCTAAGGACACTGAGACATGTTAACTTTGGAGTATGCCTGCCTGGCTCAGAATCAACACACCAGGAAGCTATGAGCATCTTGTTTCTCTTAAAAGAAGAAATTCCTTAGCTCTGTGACTCTTGGTCGCTTCAAAAGTTTGAGCTAGATGATACCAGAAGCCGTCCTTGTTCAGCCAGATACTAAAATAAGTTGTCAGAATTTCCATCAAGGGCATTCCCTTATGTTCTTTGAATACAAGCCATTCTGTTCTAGGAAAAGAATTTGTAACTTGATGAATTCCTTGTTTGAAATTATGATAAGTATATCTCTGTTAAATGAGGGATGGTATTGCTGCCTTTATATATTGCTAGATTTTAATGAAGTCATTAAATTCATTTTTAAGAGAAGATAAAGCCAGATATCAACCCTGACCTTGAGTGTCTCATTGATAACCATTTTTCCTATAACAAAAACATAACTGAATGACAATTTTGTTTAATTCATGCCTTGAAAAAAACCCAGTAATTTAACATGTATATGATTCAGTTCTCTCATCCGTAAAATGAAGGAATTTGTTTGGAGTGCTGCTAAGGCCCTTTACATTGCTAACATTTATGACTAATAAAACATATACTATTGAAGAAATGTACACCTATATTGTTTTCATTGCCAGTAATAGTAATAATAAAGTTATTTGGTGCACACATGAACCACAAAATCATATTGTATACAATTTCATCCAACTCGGACAAAGATCAGCTGTTTATCTCAGCAATTTTGCAAAGAAGGGTAGCAAGAAAACTACAATTAAAACAAAATGAAATTTACATTTAATTATATATACAAACAAAATTTGTCACTTGATTTCTCAGTTTCCCACATCAATTAATGTCTATTCACTTAATGAGGACTTCTCAATTTCACAAGTTACTTTCAAAGCTAGTATTTTACTTTCTACTACATATTTCCCCTAGGTATTGTTGACTTGCATTCTCTAGAATTTAGTGAAATCTTGTATTGTCCCTTACAATTACATTCCTGTATAACCTTCCAGGAAAACTGTTAAAATGGACAGCTTGAGAGGTCTCAGAGTAGGGCTTAAAAGCTGCTTATGTGATGGTCCTTCCCTGAAAATGTCTCAGAGGAACCTAATAATTTCTCTGGAGGATAAACCCTCAGTTATTTTCTGATGTGGTTAATCTTTCTCCCTAAAACTTAAATAGGGTCTAAACAGTTACTCCAAGTTGCCTACATAGAGCATGCAGTCCAACTCTGTTGAAGACATGCTAATATTGACAAAGGTTACCTACTATGGGCCAAAGATTATGCCAGGTCCTAGAACTACAATAAAGCAATTAGAAAATTCATCATAAAGACTCATTTACAGGATAAGAGTAATTTGAATCCCAAATGTTGATACACAGTAGACTGCCAGCAAATATTGTTAGAAGAAAATAATGATGATAATAAACACCCTCCTGAGCAGATCATAAAAGGTAAGTGTAGAAAGGACACCTACTTAGGTGGAAGTGTAATAGATAGCAGCTGTCTATTGATCTGGTGTAACTTACTGGCAGAGCAGTTAGTTCAGGGTTGTGCTTCTATATTTGTTTAACTCCAGCTCGTACTACAGTTGTTTTTCATGTTCAGTAAATGACTAGCTAAGAAAATCCATGAGGATAGCACAAGTGGTTGACCAGCTTAGCGCTAGAACAAGACTTGTGCAATTAATGGTTATTGAGCCTTAATTCACTGCACCGTGCTGAGGATAGAGACTCAAATCTGTGACTCCAAGGATGCTTGCTTACATAAGAGTAGCAGGGAAAGGAGACAGCTGAAGCTGTCTGGTGAAGAAGCAGGACAGCAGTAATTGCAGGTCTAGAATGACGGATTTTCCTTTCTGTGGCAGCAGGACAGAGATCCCCTAACTCAGATGCTTTAGGACAGGACAGGAAAAACCCACAGTACAGGTATCTGTTGGAATCTGAAAACGTCTTTCTTTAAAGTATAACAAATTTAAGATTGAAGTATCCAGAATCTGCTTACTACTGGTGAGAAAGGGACAGGAATTCTATCTCAGTCATCTACATTTGCTTATTGAAAACTATGCAACCAGTTTAAAATTCCAATCATATTCATAATGTCAGTGTCAGGGAGGATTTTAAGAAGTCTCATAGTGCTGCTTAATTATTTTCATAAACATTTTAAATTTATTTATAACAACGCTAATCAGTGAGTATAGCATTTGGGAATGGTAGTCTTATTTTTGTCATACCATATCTTTACACCCAGACTGATATTATTACTCTAAGAACTATTACAACTGTAATTTCCAAGATTTAAAATAACCCTTCTGGGCCTGGAGATATAGCTCAGTGGCACAGCACCTGCCTAGCAAGCCTAAGGTCCTGAGTACAATTCCTGGTACCAATAAATACATAAATACATAAATAAATAAATAAATAAAATAACCTTTCTACAACAGTGGTCAGTAAAACTCCTGAAGTTTCTTACCACCACCTTGGTGATCCATTACAGAAACAGTTCGATAAAAAATTTCAACAGCTGGGTGTGGTGGTGCACCCCTGTAATCCCAGCACACAATAGGCTGAGGCAGGAGGATCATTGCAAGTTCTAGACAAGTTTTGGGTACAAAATGAGCTTAAGGCCAGCCTGAACTGCATAGCGAGACCCTGTCTCAAAAATAAATCATTCTTTACTGCTTATGTATTATTTTAAAATTTATTTTTAAAATTAACAGATTTAAAGCAAGATTTCTATTCCAGTATAGCAGCATAAAGGATAAAAGGATATTTGTTGTGTGTAAAGGATAAAAACCACACCCACAGCTAAGCATACTTATGCCACCCTTGTTTTCTCTTTCGTGAATCTGTGTGTTTATGTTGGCATCCCTGCATGCCTTCAGGACTGGAATACAAATGCAGGCTGTGTAGGGAGAGGAATCACTTCCCCCTACAGGCTCACTAGAACATTCTTTTATCCACTAATATTTATTATATATCTCCTTCTAAGTGGCAGAAAGTGTACTATGTTCTGAGTTAATGAAGAAAAGATATAGCCCCTGTTTTCAAATAGTTCACAGCTTTTTTAAAAAAAGGAAATGACAAGCTGATAGACTAAAATTTGAGCCAGCATAGACTCTGCACAGTCCTGGGTATGGACAGAGGTAGGGGAAGCTGGGATTAAAAGGACTTCTTGGCAGCTTGAGTGAACTGTGAAAGATTTAATTTGAATGAGCCAGTTGGGGGAGAAGAATAGGTGTCCCAGGCAGAGGGATAGACGTGTGCCAAGACCCGTAGGTGTGAGAGTAAGAGGAGGGAGGGTAAGGGATGAGCTTTGAGGTCTACACCAAAGGCTCGGAAAGCAAAAGTGATAAGAGGCCACTTTGGGAAATTAATAGCATCAGATTCGCTCATTAGAAGGCTGACTCTAGTAGGGATGTCGTAAATAAGCTCCAAACAGCTCAGAGCTCAGGTAAGGATTCGGTGAAATCTGGAAAGGGCTGAATTCTGCAGACGCTCGTCATTATCACCGCTACCATGATCATCACCGCAATACGATGAGTGCCGTGCATACATTAGTCCTAATCGTCGCACAGTTTTATGACTGCAACCTGTTCTGTGTTAATTCATTCTCACACATCTCATATTACCAAATATTGACTATTGAACTGAATAGTTCATTATTGTAGAAGGGTATAAAGATAAGGATAGCTTAGGTATGCATTTAGAGCATGCATTTCCGGTTCCACTAATCAGAGCAAGATTGTCCTTATTTATGTGCAAGGGTCCCAGAGAAGCTTCCTAAAACTGAAGAACTTTAACATCATTTTTTGTTCAAGGGTGACCATTGCAGTACTGACAAAAATACTAGAGATGTACATAATGGCAAATCAGTCTTAGGAGCAACAATTGATACAGAAAGTAACAATCTATTTTCCAGTTTGAAGTAGACGATATTTTGAGATATATTCACGTATGCAGAAAAAAAACTAATCACAGGCAAAGCAAAGTATTTGTAAACCTCCAGTCAAACCTAAGACACCTTTATTGGAGAGTAATTTTTTTTACCTCTTCTGTATGAAAAGAAATCTGTTCTGTGTTTCTTTTAAGAAACCAGAAACCAGACTTAATGAGAACCCTAGAGGAGAGGAAATAATCCTCATTTCAGTTCCCATTAATTTTCAGAAAAATACAGAAGTGTAAATAAAATTAATGTACTGAAAGATCTTGAATTTTAATGGTAAAATAGATGCTTCCTCCCACTCTCATTTAAGTTCTGCTAGCCTTGAGTTCAAATTGATGAAATAAGGTTTATGTTTTAACTTTAGATTACTTTGAGGCTAAAGGGAGACTGTGTGTGGTACAATGGAGTGTATTCCCCCTGAGAGCAGGAATCATATCCACTCATGAGCTCAGGTACTGTCCAGCAGTCCCCTCCAAGCAGAAATCATTCATTCAGCACTGGTTGAATGAATAAGCAATAGAAGAATACATGAAATAATGAAATAGAAAGTAGAATTTAAACAATATCCTAATACTTCAGGCAAAGCTGTCCATTTGCACGAGAGGAAGGAAGCAAGATACAAAAGCCTGGGTTATTAAAATTAATTGTCCACTCTAATTGAATTCACAGGCTAACTTGACTTAAATTCACAGAATAATATCTGTCCAATTACAGACACAATAATCTGATATAGCAACAGTGCCAATGTGTACAAGGAAACTTGTGACCCTTCAGACTTAGCACCAGACTATGTGGTTTGATCTTATGTCTTTTCCCAGCAGATAAGATTATTTTTTGTCCCTGTTCAGAATTTACTTTAATGTCTGTTCATCCCCATTTCTCTGAGTAACCAGAGTGAAACAGGATGTCTCTACTTTGATGGAGACAAAATATAATTATAATTAGGAGGAAGAGTAAGTCCAACAGACCTATTGTACAGCTTGCTGACAATAATGTGATGAATCATTGCATTTGTTGATTAGCTAAATTTCACCATTCCGCAACACATATACATTTCAAAACATCATTTTGTACATAATGAATGTACACAATTTTATCTGCCAACTAAAGTAAGCAAAATTAAAATTGAGTTGAAGTATGCTTTAGACCTAATTTTTTATTAACATATTTTAGTAAATATTACAGTTTGAAAAAGATTTGCTAAACTAGCCTGAGTCATACCTTCTGTATGTTTGTTTTCTTGTGCTTGAATAACTAGCACTGTCTTTTTGTGGCCTTAAAGACTCTGACAGAAAAGAATGCATAACACTTATCCAGTAATCAAAAATGATTTTGTGATATTTTCAGTTTGCTTTCTAATGATTTTTCATTTTAAAGACCAAAATCAATCAACACAGAAAAATGAATAATCTTATTGGTGAAAAACACAACTATTGTATGGGACAACTTATGTTGTACTAGACAACATACATAGGTAGTATGAGCTAAAATCTTTTCAAATCACTAAGTGTCTTTTCCTGACATGATTCCAGGAACTTTGTGAAATGTATGTTGTTACTCACCCCTCTTTCATGGCTGTATGATTTTTAATTATTTCACAGCATGGAGTGAACCTAATTCTCCAGAGGCAAATGCTTATGACTTTATCATGATTACTTTACACCAGATCTACTCTGAAGAAACAAGTGAAAATAACATGTTAGTAGTACATCATCTGAATTGTGTCTTGAATACTTGCACAAGTTCAAAGATTAAACTTTTTTTTTTAAAATGGCACTACTTTTCTGCAGTAGTTTGTTTCTAATCATCTGCAATTTGACTCAAGCTTACCATTCATTTCTTACAGGTGCTCTTAATAAGAAAAGTTCAATAAATTGCTTTTTGTGGTTGAATTATGCAAAATTTTAAAGTTCAGTGCAACAAGTTTAACTTACCTTAAAAGGAATTTGTTTTCGGAAACTTTTCCACACAGCCTCCGTTCTGTGGTCTAGAGGAATACAGAGACGCCCCTGTCTTCTTTTCCTTTTCCCTGAGTGTAGCAGGTTGGTGGTTTCCTCTCTGTGATAAGCGCTGCGGAAGACTGGAGTTGCCGGCCCTCCTGATGCCACACACCTTTTCTTGGCACTTCATCTGGTCCCAGGGGAGAATGCTTGCAAAAATTTTCTTCTCTGTAATCTCTTGACAGATGGTTCTGCCGGCACGAGCCTTGACTCTCAGGAGTGCTGTAATAGGCTTTTATTCTCCCACAATGCCTTCTCAGAGGTTTCACATTTTAATTGCACGTTGGTTGATGCCTCATGTCCTAACAGGCCAGAGCATCGCTGTCTCCTTGTGCATTCCCAAATTATCTGTCTTTTTGTTTTTTTTTTATTGCTATAAATTTTCAAAGCTAGTTTCCTCTTAATGTTTCATTATTTTCCTGCTCCCATTCATAGAGGCAGTTGGAAAGACGCTCAGTTATTTTAAAACAGAAACTAAACAAATACTGACTGTTCAGGTAGAAATGGAATAATTTTGTATGGGCGCTGGTAAAGCTGTAAACCAGAAAAAGCAGAATCTTTCAATACCAAACCTTCAGTGATCAATATTCATGGTTTTACATATGTGTCTTGGACAAACGCCTTTCTTAGTTTGTTCCCTACCCCGCCTTCTCGCATTTTTGGGGGGGGCTAACATAGAAATAAACTCTGAAATTAGAGAGCCACTGTCTTCTTTATGATGATACTTTATGTGGTATAAAAGGTATTCACTAATCAATTCCTTCATCTTTCTCTTTAAATATAGTTAAAATTGACATGATATACAAAGGAATAGAAACAAAACTACCTAAATTTAGACATTAAGATAAGAGATAAAATAAGAGGTTGTGGAGACCATGGTTAACTGAGATACATATGCTTATTTGTAAAGAACAATAGCTGCTCACCTCCAGCGAGTAAATCATGATGGAAGATTCAAGTTTTGCTGAGTAAATTCTGTCACTTGTCAAAAGAATCCTCATATATGAAATTTTTACTGAAGCAAGGCTAACGACTTTCTAAATATTAGAAGACATTCTAGGAGTTAAACCAATCACTGCAACCATCTCAGGTTTCTGAGGTTTCTGATCTACACTAATCCTAGACTAAATAAATGCCAGGACTGAAATACTATCTTCATTAATTGTGATACCTAAGGCCTTTTCTTACATGTGAAAATGACAGCAGTAGCATAGACTAGGTAAGTCCAATTTAAAAAAGAAAAACAACAACAACAACAACAAAAAAAAAACTTAACCCTTAGTAAAGACCTTGGGGCTAAGAACAGACAACTAGTGGGAGCAAAATAAAGAACAAATGTGAATGAGAAGGTTTAGGTTTACTTCAAACTACAGTAATAATAGAAAATAAATTCATGAGGAAAGAGTGAAGTTTTTATTGTACCTTAATTTCTCATTCTCTACGTAGTGCTAATTTATATTAGTACTAATTTATATGATAATTGTTTTATCCACACATATTAAATGCAAAAACAAATTTTAAATTCCAGTGAATTTCATCACTAACAAGATGTTAGTCTATAATTTTCTACAGCATATCTATATATAATAACACATGCATATTTATACACGTGCAACTTTATACATACATAGTTTGGGTACATTTATACATTTATCTTTCTTTATATAAATGGTATACTGCATGTATCATTAGCTTATTTCTCCATTCACTATTAAATATATTATCAGCATTTCCACATTTCAATAAATAATCTTGTATGACATGATTTTCAATGGCTACACAGTGTTCCAGTTTATAGATAATATAATTTACCAGGCCACTCCACTAGCATCAGGAAAAAAATTTCCAATTTTTTCCTTAAAGTATCTACAGTCAATAATTATTCAGTAAAATATCTACAATAAACAATTATTCACTTATCTTTAGGCATATCTAATATACCTTGTCATGTCAAAAATACATGCACACCCCTCCCGCAAAAGTTGCACTATTTTAGTTCTACAGGTAGAAGAAGTGAATCATTTTCTCACATCATCATAACACTGGGTGTAATAATTCCCTCTAATTATTTAAGGTGAAAAATAGGTCATGTAATATTTTAAAACTCATAAAAACTATTTTTATTTTCACAAATACCAGGTGAAATTTCACATATTACTTTTCCTTACTTTTTTTTCCTTTAGTGACTTGCAGTACAGCTTTCTGTGGCAACTCTTGAGTCAGAAAGTGACAGAGAGCAAGGGGAACCATTCCAAGATGCCTTGGACGTTCAGCTGTGGAAACCTGGACACCAGCCCGTGGCTCTGGGTCTGTCCCTCTTTGAGTTCTTGATACGTTGTGTGCTGATCAGAGCTTTCTTAGATGCACTGGAAACTGTTAAGGCAAGAAAGTAGGAAAATGTATCCTCTGTTGAAGTATTCTCAAGAAAAATCTTTAAAATCAGTGACTAATGGTCACATCCATGTAATCAAACAACAAAATGTGGTGCTAAGAGACATGTCCACTGTGGCCTTCCTGACTGCACAGGTGATAGTCTGGATGTTCTGGATACCTTTCTGTAGGGCTTAATTTGGCAAGGCTGTGCGCCAGTGGTGCTGCACAAAGATCTCTGTAACTGACTCAGGAGCTAATCTCTCCTGTATGGGAGATGTCAATCCCTATGTCATTCCCTATTCTATGAGAAGTGATTCCTCTCAGGGGAAACAAAATGTGCTAATCAATATTATACAAGCTCCCTCTTGTATTTCAGCTTTCCATCTATAAAACGTGAAAAATAATTGTAGTACATGTCTCATACATTTTTTAATAAAGACTCACCACTGTATTTTATAATCTATTTCTCTAGTTTCACAAACTTCACTATATTACAATAATTTATATATTTGATTTCCCTCCCAAGTGTGATTTCCTTGAGGTCAATTTTTGTTTTCCTTCACTTTTTATATCACAAAAATCTTGCACATTGTCTAGAAATTAGTAGATCCTGAAAAGCATTCCTTTAGTGTCAAGTTATGAGTCAATGGAAAACAGATTAGTATTTTTTAGTTGAATCATCTGTCTGTTGGGAGGACACACCAGACTCAATTTGTCAGTGCAAATAATGAAGCACACAGACATCAAGAAATCTCAACAAGCCAAGTATGCTTCTGCAGAAGGGTGCACAACACCCCTAAAGGGAGGTGGCAAACATGCTGATTTTTCTTCCTAATAGGTGAGAAGCAACTGACCTTTTTCCCCATTGGCTCAGTTGAACTTCACAATCTATCCCGATTGGCTAGTCTAAGCAGTGCAAGGGGCAGGCCTGAAGTGTTACTGGCAGATTGCTAAAAAGGGGAATGAGAGTATGCAGAACTGAAAGTCCCTGGCTGTGTTCCTGGGATCCAACCCAAACCGACTTTCTTGTCACTGTAGAAACTGTAACCCTGGTGTAAAAGGTGGGGAGGCAGCCTAGGGTAGACTAGATGGAGAAATTCTCTTGTTTATATTTTTTATACAAAAGACTTTATTTCTTACAAGACTGAGCCTTTTCTTGTCACATTTTCTCTTTCTAGCTTCCAGCTCCAGTTCTTAGGTTCACTCTGAGGTATTTGTAGTCTTTAGTAAACACAGACTGTGGTTGAACCAAAACCAACAAAGTTTATACCCAAAGCCAATCAAAACATCTTGAACCTCAACCATAGATAAGATGCTCATTGTCTCAGAGCTGTTTCTATCACTGAAGTGTGTTTGACCAAAATATCTACAGCCTTATAATGGATATAACTAAAATAGAAATGTTATTGGCCTTGAGTGTAAGGAGCATATATTTACTTTGGTGTGAAAGGTCATGACTTACCTTCTGCATAAAAGTATTAGGAAAATGTGATGAAAAAAACCTAAAATGTGATCATTAGGGACTACAACTACTACCTGTAAAATTATAAAACCACATGACCTGAGTAGTATATCTGCTGTGCTTCACATACCTGTGGAAATTGCAGAAGCTAAGAGAATTCTGTGTTATAGACTAATTGAAGAGAAATTTTTGAATTTTCACAACAATTCCTTTTTCTTATTTCTACCTTTTGTCTGGGAGGAAGGATGATATCTACTCCATAGTTACAGTAGTTCTGACTCACTACTCAAGTGTTGTTTTGGTGAAAGTTAACATAGCCTGAAAATGACAAACATTATCTCAACAATGAACTTTGACAAAGTTCAACCTATTCTTAGCTTGAAATAAACACTGAGAATTATCTCTTTCATATAAGGTAGAGAGAAGAAGAGGTGTCATTGTATTCTCATTACAGAAAGGTTTTGGTAATTCTCTGGAGTGTAATAGAATGCTGAGTATATAGAGACAAAGCCATTTATTTCACATGGTCATTATTTGCCTTTACATATAAGGCAAAGCAGAAACAATATTTTAGTTAGGTCGTGTAAAGTAGTTTAAAACAGTTTGGGAAAGCAGTGGAAAGCAATAAATACATAGTCATCAGGGAAGGCTTATATGCTAACAAGTTTGTCAAACTATGTCATTTCCTATATGTTCTAAAAGATAACTTTAGTATGGTTCAATTTTGTTTACCAAATATCAGGTAAAAGAAGCCTTCTTGTTGTTATTTAAATGGATTTAAAGGATATGAGATCTTGAAGGAACTTAGAACACATCTGGTTCAATTCGTCTTTTTTGCCAGTGAGTAAGAAGAGTAGAAACTAAAGCTAGTAAGCAATTTTCAGGAATTTCAGTTAATAATTTTTGTGGTGAATATTCAAGCAGAGTTTGGTTCATTTGAAATATTTTTAAAGTAGCATTTTATAGATAATAAGAGCTTCAATTCCTATGGATGTGAAAAGCTCAAATAATAATCTAACAGATTTTTAACTATGAAAAATCCCACTCCATCTTAACGTCTCCATAGGACCACACACCATACTGTATAATTGTGAGGGATAACTGCCTTCTAATGGAAAATATATCAAAGATGAGCGTACTCTGATCAGAAAATGACATGTAATCCCTTTTTAAAGCATTAAAATAATTAAATAATTTCACATTACCTCAGGTTCTCCGAGTGCACCCGTGCTTCTCTGCCGAGAGCCCAGCCTCGAATAGTTCAGCCGTCAAGTTGCTGAGCACCAGTGTGACAGAGGTCTCCAACACCCCAACCCCTCTGAGGCTGGCTTCCATTCTAACTGTTGTTGAATACCACCACACCCAGTCTGTCCGCTTTATCTTCTGTAAATGTTAAATTTGATTTAGGTATCCTGTTCCACCTTGTTAATCTGAAGGTAAAGTAAGCATAATAAATAAATATTTTATAGTTAATGAACAAGAACCTGATGTTTAAATATCTAATCATTGTATTAAAAAGTCAGCTAATGTGCGGCTCTGTAGAAAGTGTCAAGTAACTGTCAGGAGACTAAAAGTCACTTCCGTGAAATACCATATGGTATCTCCTATATGAGAACCCCGAAGTATACATGGATTAAAGAGCAAAATCAAAGTGGAGAACAAGAAACAGGGAGATAGATCTTTTGCAAGTGGGAAGGGAATGGAGAGACGTAGGGAGGGAGGGATGAGGAGGCAGACAGGAAATGAATGAAGACGTGCTGTGTACAGGCACCAACTCCACACGATGAATTCAATCATTATCTACTGCAAACATAGAGTGATACCAACAACGATTCTCAAATCCATTCAAGACTAGATAGTATTAAGTTTTTACCACAAATCTTTGTCTCATGTGATCAATTTTATACCCTTCATAGTGATACCAAGTCAAACTTCTCATACTTTAAAACAAGAGCAGAGTGGACAAGCTAGAATTTTTAAAGGTTAAGTAAGAGTCCTACTCTTAGCTCTGAAATTGCCTTTAAACCATGTAAAATCTTGGCCCATGGAAATAAAGATGCAGTTTTAAAAGCAGTAGTTACAACTTGAAGTGGAATGTAGTCAATGACTTTCCATGCACAGAAAAGAAAAAAGAAAAGAACACAAAAGATGAAAGAAGGGAAGGGAAGGGAAGGGAAGGGAAGGGAAGGGAAGGGAAGGGGAGAAAGAGAAAAAGCCAGTTGGACCAAGTCACTGTTGAAGATTAGACAGAAACAGGAAATTAGAATGATAACAAAATATTAACATAAAAGGCAAACAAGCACAGAACAAATAAAATGATGCATAACCGGAAAGGATCTGAACCAATACAAACAACTGCAAAGGGTCTTATTGGCAGACTTTCAGACACGGAATTTGAAGAGGACAGAGAGATTTAATTGTTGAGTAATACTTCTTAAATGATGTTTTACCTCAAGAAAATCATATCAGTGAAGAATGTGCAAACGCTTGGGCAGCTGCGTCCACCCCTTCTAACCAAAGCCCAGCTGCAGGAAGAAAAGCCAGAAACGCAGAGGAGACAAAGAATAATGAATGAGAGGATGAAATTTAGAAAAAAGACAGAAATTAAAATGAGACAGTGAAAAATTAAGCTGCAACTCAGAAAGATAGGCCAGAAAACAAGCTTTCAACAAACTGTAGTAAATGTAATTTAGAATGTTTTTAAACTCAACTATTGAAAACAAGTCTTTCTGAAACTAATTTGTAGGATTGGCAGATCCTTGAAATTCTTATCCCAGCAGTGACAGCACTACGCACTCACCATGTGGCCCAGTGGGCTGCCAAGGGCTGTTTGCAAAGACGGAATAACTGAGAAAATGGGTGAATACTCAGCTATTTTTCTATCTGATATCTGACAGAAACAAAGCCTCTATGGTTCTGTAACAGAGCATAAAGGGAAATGTATTCTTTGCAGTTCTCAAATCATATAGAGAAATTTATACTGAGATTATGATCATGATCCCCACCCTTAAATTTTATAGTAAACAAATGTAGACTATGAAGCAGTTCAGCTCAGTGGATGGGCTCAGCTCTCAGACTACGTACATTAGAAACCCAGATTTCTACTACCTGGTTTTGTACCTTGTTGAAGTTCTTTGGAACTTCAGGCTACTCTTAACTAAAATGGGAATCTTAATAATGTCTAACTCGGGGGGTTACATGAGGATTAAAAGAGCTGACCTATGAAAAACTCTCAGAAGGGTATTTGACAGGAACCCCATAAATAATAACCTTCTTTATTCTGTCTACCTTGAATGTCCTCTCTTACTATTCCAAAAAGGAATGGTAAATATCACCTTTGGGTTAATATTTACTGCTTTCTTGATGACAGGTATAATTTCTTTCAAATAATCAGTAACTATTAATGACCTAAGATCATGTCTACAATGAGTCAATAAACAAACGTGCATTGAGTACTTTTTTCCAGGTTCAGATTGCAGTGGATATTCAAATACAAAAGATACGTGCACTCCCCAAAACATGCTTATTAAGTGAAACAGTCTGTGACCAATTCCAGAGAGATCTTTTTGTTAGGATGGATAATAAGACAATCTAAATTCAACCAGTGTTAGAATGCAGAGAGGATCTGTGAGACACAGCAGAGTTAAAGAACAGTTGGGGAAGAGCAAAAGTGTGTGTGTGTGTGTGTGTGTGTGTGTGTATGTGTACAGGCAGAGGGCAGTGAGATACGCTTCCTGTTACGCATGTGATGCCAGCAAGATGAGGGGAGAACATGGAGTATTACTGAGACTGGCTTGTCTAACGTGGATGAAGCTTTTTTTGAGGGAAAAAAAAATGACAACACAGTTGTTTTGGAGAGCTGAAGTAGGTTGTAGAACGTTTTAAAACCCAGAATAATTTTTACTTGAAACAGCATAAGGATTTTGTGTTATAAAGTGAAGAAAGCAGTATTTATAAAATGGGCCTTGCGAAGGTATGCAGGGAGAACAAAATCAAGAAACAGTGATGTAACAGAGTCTGGAGAACATTGTAGCTTTTTCAGTATGACATGATAATATACTAATTTAAGATTCAAGGAGAAGTAAAGGCTTTACTGTGGGTGAAATGAAGCTAGAGTCGTGAGGGTTTGAGTGGAGTGATAAGATCTAATTTATCTTTTAGTAAGTGCTGTAGACTATTCAGTTGAGAATGTATTTAGACAGCCAGAGGGTGAATGGGAATACCTGGAAGGAACCATTTAAATAGTTTAAGGAGAACTGATGGTGGCTTTTGATCTCACAAGAGTAGAAGAGATGAGATGTACACACTGTCTCTGACTTAACGAGGTACAACTTAGAATTTTTGGACTAAGATAGTGAGAAAGTAATTTGTAGTCAGTAGGAACCAGACTTCAGATTTTGAATTTGTGTCTTTTCGTGGGCTAGCGAAACACAGTGTAATCTTCTTTCATGAAGCCAGGTAGGAACTGCAGCCATGAGCTACAGATCCAGAATGGCCACACGATCCTGCTCAACCACTAATGGACTGCACAGGACCATGCTGCTAAACTATAATGTTAGGGAAGTGTGTTGCTTAACCTTAATTGTGTCAATTTGATTGGCTTGGGAGCCACTCAGGAAATTAACAAAGCACACTCTGGGTACCGTCTTGGGTCATGCATGTGTGACCTTGGGTACCGTATATGGGTCTCCACCCTTTCCTCTCTGTCACCTTCTGCTCTTCTTCCTGACCACCATGATCTGAACAGGTCTGCTCCGCCACATGCTTCTACCGTGATGGTCCACCTTGGAGCCACCTGGCCATGCACTGAACCCTTGGAAACTGTGAGTTAAAAACAAACCTCTCCTCCTTAAATTGTGGATGCCAAGCAATTTGTCCCTGCAGCAGGAAAGCTAACACTGTAAATTAAGTGTATTTCTTTCAGGGCATTCTCATCTCATGATACTCTTAATAGAACATGACAAGTCAGGTCTGCAGTGGGAATCAGTGTGTTTGTGAACAGTCTTGGTCAGAGAATGTCCTACCCCATCGTACATGATTCTGCCCCTGGTGTCATACTCTTCAGTCTTGGTCTTGAAATTCTTAATATTTATTAAAAACAAATCATCACAGATTTTAAGTTTGTACAAGGTCCCATAAATTATGCAGCTGGCTCTGCCCTTGTACCTAGAGGTAACAGGATTTAGATGCGGGTTATGAGAGAAAAGAGAGGAGCCAGTGATTATTGCTAAGTGTGTGGGCAGAGCACTTACAAGAATGCATGTGGGGACATGGAAAAGACTGGAAAGCATAGAATTATGGAGGAAGGCTCAGAAGGTCAATTTTGGACTCACAAAGTTCAAGATTTCCATTAAACATCCAAGTAAAGATATGTGGGTTTAAAGGGAATTTCGGGACAAAGGTACAATACAGCAGAAAGAGTATCCACAAACATCAGCCTG
Organism: Chinchilla lanigera; assembly: GCF_000276665.1. Classification (NCBI taxonomy): domain Eukaryota; kingdom Metazoa; phylum Chordata; class Mammalia; order Rodentia; family Chinchillidae; genus Chinchilla; species Chinchilla lanigera. The sequence continues at coordinate 19,194,539 of NW_004955418.1, read as the reverse complement.
AAAGAGATGTGTAAGCACGGAGGCCTGGGGCTCTTTAACCGGGAGACATCAATTAGGTACCTACCAGAGGAGACCAAGGCAAGATCAGCCAGAAATGCACCATGACATTCTGAGGGGAAAAATCGTGTAGGAAAATGCTAATCCTAGTTGAAGTAAAATGAGAGGTGGGACTTAAGCACTGAAATAATATGTTGCTTTAAGCAATAGTAGCTATTTCCATGGAGGGGCGGAGCCAAAAGTCTGGCTTCAACAGGCAAAGGAAGATGGCTTGGAATCTGTAAGCAGGAAGAACATTTTGAAGAATTTCGTTTAAAAGAATGGAAGCGAAAGAGGTTGTAAGCTGAAAGGAAAGGTGAAGATTGGCACCACAGAGAGGGCAGAGGGGCTACAAGGCCAAAGGTCACAAATGCTGTGTGGCTTACATTACCAGCTTGATCTTAGGGACATGGTGTTGGAGACTGTGACCTGTCATTTAGATGGAAATGCTCAGTAGACACCCAGAAGGGTGGAAATTGATGTCTGAGGAGACAGAATTGAAGTTATCCATAGTTTAGACTTTATTCACATAGAAGGACAATTTGAGGGCTATAAAAATAAATTAGCCTGGAAGAAAAGTATGGAGAGAACAATAGAAAACTGAAGAAACCAATGTTCTGAGTCAGGTAATAAAACAAGATCAAAAGCACTGGGCTATATTCCCAACCTAACTCCATTTAGGTGTCTGTGTTTCCATTGGCAAATTAAGGTAATTATCTGAATAATTAAATAACCACACGAAGGTTTAGTCCAAATTAGCTAGATATTTTACACAAAAAGAGCTTCTATTATATATGAAGGTGTCTATGATTGGGTTCATGTTGCTAGCTCTACTTGGCCTACACAGACTGGGTACAGGTAATTTCCCTGTTTAAAGGTGACTATTTGGAATAAAGCAAGCTGGAATTTGCCATGTACTATCTGACATGCAAAAACCTCCTCTCCAATGATATCCTTAATTTTCAAATTTGGATTTTTAGCACAAGATGAGAGAGCAAATGAAACAATGTTTCTTGGGCTACAGCAGCCTATGTGTTAAAATACATGCAAGTTCCAGTGAAGGCAACTGAACAGCCGCGATTGCCTTTCACTGAGGACTTGGCAAAAATCCTCAAAGCTCTTACCTAATGGGCCCTGTTACCTTTAGAATAAAATTAAAGGGGTAATAGCTTTCTGAGCAAAAATTTACCACACATACTCACATGTGAGGAAAAGCAAAGGCCACCACACAGCCCTAGAACCAGAATGAACACTGTCTCCCTCGTGGCAGAAAGAAAGTCGCTCAGGATGCACCCCAAAAGGACCCTGTTACTCGGGGTACACCCTGAAAGGTCGCTGAGGACAGCAGGCTCACACCGCAGCAGGTGCTCACTTCTCAGAGCAAAAAGAACAGTTCAGATTTGGGGCCCCAAATGCTCGTGTTTTCCTTTGTTTTCCAAGAAGATCATGCTGACAATGATTATTGTCTCAGGATTGTAATCTAAGAAGCCTTATACAGAAACATAAGAAATGTCACACTGGAACTGACAAACGAGCCTTATTACGGCTCTGACAGTGGCACCAAGGGACACTTAGTGGCAGAGCATGAACGTTACTCCAGCAACCCAGAGAATAGTCTTTCTTTTCACCTCAAAGTGTTCCCTCTGCTTTTCGTGGCATTTCAATAAAGAGCTCAAGAAGAGGACCTGGGAAGCCAGCCAGATTCATCTCGGCATAAGCCTGCTCCCTCAGTGCCACAGAAGGTGGGGTGACAACAGCTTCACCTCCCTGCCTTGGGGGTGGGGGTGAGGAGGAAGCTGAGATGTTAGGAAGGGAACCCTTCACCAGAGAAACCAGTGTAGCAGTGCTCCTGGAGCCACACAGATCACTTTTTCTGTAATGTCACCATCTAAGCCTAGGTGACACACAAAGCACAGTAGAAAAATGGGGTGCATGTGTAAATTTTAAAAATTTATTGCAGTGAAAAAATTTATTGCAGTAAATGATGCATGGCCATGGATCCCTCTCAAAATACAGCCTCTCATTTCTTATACTTTATCCCATTGTTCTTGCTCCTTTATGAGTGTCTTGAGAGCCGTGATACAGACAGGGTGAATGCTGCTGCCCACTGCCATCCAGTGAGAAGGCTGGGTCATAAAAGTATGACAGTTTGGCCTTATCCACTTTATTCAATAGATCTGGCAACATGTGACTACTGGCTCTTCGCCAAAGTCGAAAAGACCACGAAGCAGAAACGTTTTGATTGAGTTCAGGACACTGAGGCAGCCAAGACAGCACAAGTAAAGACACTCATGAAAGAGGACTTCTGGAACTGCTTCGGAAAGTAACAAGCATGATGGGATAAGTGTATTTGAAGCAAAGAGGAATATTCTGAAGGAAATTAGTGGCAGTATGTCTTTTACTGTAATGTTTTTAAATTAAAAATACAACATATTTTTCTATCAAATCTCCTACTGTTGTTTAGATTTCCCAAGTTTTCTGAAAGCACAGTTTTGGACATTACTCTGATCTTGGCCTGGGATTACATTGTCGACACCAAGCCTTTCTCAATTGAAGTTCCTCATCTGAACCAGAGTACAAAGAAAATAATTCATGAGCGCCATGCTAGAAGCACAGGGACACTCATATGCATTACACACAATGGGTGGCCCAGGGTTTACTGCTCCTGATTAAAGCTGGCTGGACTGTGAATGGAGGAAGAGGAAGAGCCCAACAGACCGATCTGTAGGTGTTAAGAGGCAGAAGCTCTGTCTCCCCCATATTGCACTGGAATGATGAATGCCTGGAATCATGGATGAGCATGTTCCTTGGCTACAAGGAGGGTGTGTGTCTCTCTGCATAGGCAGGAAGGAGGCTGCTTTACATGGGACAGAGAATAGCAAGGGAGAGTTAGAGCCTTGATGGATTAAGACTCTGGATCTAAGGAAGCCAAATCCAACTCTTCCTTGAATGAACTGGTTACATGAGTGTCTGCACTGATTTCTATAATATATAAATGAAGAGTCCTGAATAATATCAGGCAAAGACATAGTTACAAGAAGCCAATGTATATGAAGAAATTCAAATATTGAAACAATAATGTTAAAACCAAAAAAGTTGTGCTACTGTGCCACTTATCCATGCATGCTTGGGTCATATTTATACCTATAATTCACTATTTTTCTGCTAAATTACCAATGTGGCTAAAAAGAACTAGGAGAAGTCAGTCATAATTTTTTACCAGGAACTGAACTCAGGACCTCGCACTTGCCAGGGAGGCGTTTGTGCCACTGAGCTACATCCCCAGCCCTAAGTCACTCATATTATATTATAGAATACTTAATGATATTTTCAGATCTCCCTTACTGATTTTAAACGTCGCTTGGTCTAAACAAACTTTTCTAATTGCCACTCAATGATGCCAATTTGAAACTAAGCCACAGTATTTGCTTTAGTTGCTCAAAAATGATTTCTGTAAAATTAAAATGTGTTCTGTTAATATGGAAAAGATATAAGTTTTTGCAATCAAATGTAATCATATTTCTAGCCTAAAACCTATACTAACATCAGCAGTTTTACGAAAACTTTTTGTACTTATAAAGCCAACAGGTAACTTAAGTGATCAGTAGAATGCTAATGGTTATTTTCTATAGTTTTACATTTAAAAAATTGCTGTGCCATCTATAAAACAAAACAATAAATTGTATTTGTAGCACTTTTATTTCTGCTGCTTTAAGGTATGGCCTGGAGTGGACATTTGCAAGGCCTTCTCTTTAAAATATTTTATTATTTATAACATTTTTCTCTCAGATAGTTTTAAGCATGATAAGAAGGCTCGACTTTATAGAATATTTACTGGGCTAAATCACACTTGAGCTCAGCACTCTTTGATGTCCACTTAAAAAAGCAATGTTATGTAGTGTTGATGAGCTGGTTGTTCCTTACGATCTCAATCTCACTTTGCAATAAAACCAGTCAACTGCAGGCTTACCCAACAAATATGCTTGAAGTAGATGCTGTTTCAAGTGTCTTTGTTTAGCTGCTTTTGAACAGACTTTAAATTTCATTTATAGAAGCATAATTTCCTGGTTGCTAGGGACTGGAATACTGTACCATCAGATTTGGCATTAATCACACACTTCTTTTAGTTTGAAGAATTTACCAAATAGAACACAGAATATTAAAATTATATTTAATATTTTAGAATTAATTTACTTAGAGCTCATTTGAGAATTAATAATGCTCAACATATTATCTTTAGCTGTTTATCTCAGTGACACATATCTTTATTTTACATTGAAGAGTGGTTGAATGAGATGGTTATATAGGGTGTTTGGGGATATTATTTCAAAAGAGGGCATGGGGACTAAACTCAGTTGTAATTTAGACAGATTATCCTGGCTTAATGTTTCCAATATTCTTCAAAGTAGTTTATACTCTAATATTCCTAATGTAAATTTTACAAAAAGATATTCTGACAAATTGCACGACTTACCTACAATCATAGAGGCAAAATTTGAAGCTATGTGGGTCTGCATCACTAGCCCTTGTTCTTCTCCTCTGTACAGTGTGCTTCAACATGGAAATGGCTCTTTCATAAAGGAACATTTTCTATTAAATATTGTCCTTCGCTTTTCCAAGAAAGTCCTTCCAATTTTTTAATTCCCACTTCAGTTCTGCTTTGTCTCTTTGCACCTATCTTTTGTTCTTATCAAGATAGATTACATCATTTAAAATGAGTATGCAAAAGTCGAATTCAATTGTAGCTGTAAAGAGAAATCCTTACAAATAGCCATATGACACAGATCAATGTCCCCTTGCCATGAGCAAAACAATTTTTGACAGTCCACTTACTTATAAGTTTTTATTGGTGGGAAAAGAAAAAAGTTGGACCGTGGAGAAATACTAGCCATGTACCATTCACTAAGGGCATACAAGGATGCCTGGTGGTGAATTTAACTATTTATTTACAGTATCTTGTTTAATCCTTATGCCCACTCTCTGACAGAGACACCAATCCTGGTGATTTAATGAGGAGAAATCTGAATCTTAGAGACATGACATGCTGTAGTTAACATCGTATAACTTCACAATGTGAGAGAAAAATTTAGATGCATGTTTGATGTTTTTCTTTGAAAGTTTAACTTTTATGAGCACATGTGTACAGTGTGTAATGATTACACTCACCGTGAGGAGTTGGTGCATACATGCAATACATCTTAATTCTTTTTCCTTTCTTCCCCTCTATCTTCCTCCATCTCTCGGTTGCCTTCCCAGAAACTGTGCTACATTAACCCTTGGATAAGCTGTAGGGAGGTCACATAGGTATGTTCCTACTTGAAAGGACATTTTGAATAGAGAGATTTACAGTTCGTATCTCAAAATTACTTTCTCAGGTGGTTACTTCTCACTAATCTGTTCCTGAATAGTACTGCTTACCATGGAGAGAGGACAAAGAATGAAGAAAGGGAGGCAGGGAGAGACAGGGGAAGGAGAAGAGAAGAAAAGAAAATCCCCAGTCACCCCTTGGTGGGTGGTGAGGCTACAGCTCTGAGCCTGATGCACAGGCAATTTGTCAAATCCAAGCAGAAATTTCCCTTTCCATGCAGTGGAAGGCATTCTCTTACCAATCATCTGTATATGTTTTTATTAAGTCTGTCGGGAAAATCACTGCACCACTGCTTGGAGCCAAAGCTGGAGTCAGGGGAAACACCAAAAGCAAGAACCACTTTGGAGTGAAAAAAAGAGTTTCAAGTGGTAACTTTCCTTCCCTTGTCGGCAGTTGCCAGGCCCCATGCCAGGACAGTGCTGCTGGATCCTGGGGACTGCGGCTGCTCCTGAAGGAGATGTTGAGGGCTTCTGCTTCTGTCGTTCTGGACTACAAGCTTCTACGCTGAGCATGGACGAGAGAGGGAAAGAATCATGAGTTCAGCTAACTGTGAGTACCGACTTCCAGCAGGATAGTTTTTATTTTTCCTTTTTAATTGGTTTGTATCACCTTTTCTTCTTAAGGTAGTTTCTAAATACCATGTTGGAAAACCTTTTATGTTCAGAACTACAGAGATGGCAAGCTAAGCATAAAAGCCTGTGTCTGATATCTTCTAGAGAAGTATATGCCCTTCCTACGGAATAGGTCTGCTTGACTGTCCTACTGCTATGGTAATGGGACTTGTTTGGGTGCTTAGGGAAGAAAATCACAGACAGACAGAAAAGCAGCAAGATAGGTCCCTTCTTGGAACTCTAGTGTGATGACCTTTTCATGCTGTGAACACGTTATGTGACCAAAGAGCCTGAAATGGCAAAGGTGTAGACAAGAAAGAGACGCATAAAACTAGATCTTGAGCCGTATGGCCTGCTGTGTAAATCTTGCTAGGGGAGAAAAAAAAGGAAGCCAAAAATACATTTTATTCAGGTAGATATAAGAGTGGATTTGGTCATATCTGGGGAGAAATTTGGGGTAGTCTACAAATACATATGTTTATATATATATATATGGCTATGTGTGTGCGTATGTGCATGTGTGTGTGTGCATGCCTGCTGTTTCTCTTGAATAATAGGACTGTAAAGGAGACTTTCCTACTTGGCACATGTCATAGCCTTTATGTGATGTGTGCTCATATATACCAACATTTTTACAGGTAAGTTACTTTCTGACTTATGAAAAATGTCTCTTGGCTGTATAGGCATCTTCAATATCCATGGTACAACCTGGCAGCTTAGTGCTCTTCATTCAATATCCAGCAGACAAGCAAATCCCAGGGCTGAGCTATTGATCCGGCTGAACTCACAAACAGTATGTCCTTATTCTTCTGGTTCAGTAGCCTTGGATGTAGTATACAAAATAATTCGCTGCATTCTTCAAAGTGATTTTCCCCTGGGGCAGGAAAAACACCGCTGGAAAGATGCAAAGAGATCTCACCACATTCAACAATAAAAGGAATATTCTAAGTGTTTACTGATATCAAGAAATCGACTTGTTTTATGTTTGAGGTTGCCATGAAAAAGGCAAAAAGACTACAACTCTAATTAGGAATGATTGTAAAACAGTTTTAATCTGCCTACCATAAACTAGTTTCTTACTATTTGACCACTCAGGGTTTGGAGAAAATGCTGCATCTTCAAATCAGCTTTTATGAATGTTCATTCTCATACTACTATTTGTATCTTGACCTGTTATTCCTTCTCAGAAAAAAAACGTACTTTTCTCTTTCATGTAAAAGACCGGGAAAATGAAGGAAGATGGAAACAGTTTGTGATCATCATGAATAAACACATTGGCACAGTTCTCATCTCTCTCACTCTCTCTGTCTGAGACTCAGGGTTCAAGTGCCCAGGAAATGGCCTGAATGTCTAGTTCAGTGGAGCTAATTAGCCCTTTGCATTCAAGGCAGAGCTTAACCAAAACGAGCAGGCTGTGATCAATGCTGGTCTCTCTCAGACACAGTTTCTTCAACTGTAAAACAATCCAGAGTCACATCACTGTCAGATTCACATAAAAAAAATTAAAGAGATTTTGTATAATCCTGATAAATAAGAAATATCTTAAAATAAGTACTTAATAGTGCTCATAATAACATATTAGTAACAGTTATAGCAGATCAATGAGGACACCCAATTTTTTAAATAATTTACTACATAGCACATGTTAGACACTGCTGTAAACATTATACTGGGCATACGGGATACTAATTAAGAAGAATAAAGCATGGCTTCTGCCTTTAAGGAACTAACTATCTAGTTAAAATGATACATGAGAAATATATTTAACACAAGACAATTATGTATCAAATGAATAATAAAGGCAGTCAAATAGAGAATTTAGAGCAGATAGAATTCATAGAATAGAATAGTAATAGCATTAATTATTTGGTTAAAAACAGAACCACTCTTTGTGTGTGTTTGTAAAGAGAAAAGGAGAGGTGATTCCTTCAATATTTTATCCACAACATCTCACAATCATACATAAAGATAAATGGTAAACTGTCAGAAAATTCAGCCATTTTTCCATTATCTAAATATCCAGAAAATCAATTTCTATTTAATGAGCTGAAAAAGCCAATGATAAAGAGTTAGTTCAAGCAAGGATTTGACTAAGCTCAGAAGTCCAGCATCAAGAGTTAGATCGCAGTTTGCTTCTGGGAAATTAATTGACCCACATAGCTTGCAGCAGTAAGAAAAGGAGAGATGGAGCTGTTTTTAAAGAAAAGCAACAGTTGGACTACAAGGATATAATCAATAATGTCTTTTGTCAGATATATAGGTAATACTCAGAACTTTGTACTAAGCATGAAGAATGAAAGAATTATTTGCTGAAAATTATCTTAGTGATCATATCAAGAAGATATTTGTGAATTATCAATTATTTTAATGTGATGACTATATTTAATCTTATTATTATATGTAATATATCTTATTATATAATTTATTATTATATTACATGTAAGTGGCTGAATTTCAGCAACCAAAGTTAGCGTGCAAGTATAATATTCATGTTTCTTGCTCACTCCACTATTACGTTATTAGCTCATTAGTGAGATTTGAAACTCAAGATTATAAAACAGAAAAACTCCATCTAAAATTTAGTTTCATCATTTTATCCATACTTACAAATTCATTAATTTAATAAATATTTTAAGAGCTAGGGTAAACACAGTAAATATCACTAAACTGATATGTGTTGTGAATTACATATTACATAAGCAGGAGTAAGTATCGAGAAGTTTTCTGAAAAATGAAGTAAAATACATTAATAAATTCCTTTTAATACTCTCCAACAAGTTTCATATTTGGGCTGAAATGATAGAGTGAACTGTATAAGAAGATTCTAGGGGCTGGGGATTTAGCTCAGCGGCAAAGCGCCTGCCTGGCTAGCGCAAGGTCATGAGTTCGGTTCCCGGTACCAGAGAAAAACCAAAACCAAAACAGAAAAAAAAAAAAAAGAAGATTCTAGAGGAAAAAACTGTAGAAGGAAGAAATAGCCTGAGGTAGAAATGGATTTGGGTGATTTCAGGAGTAGCAAAAAAGACAGTATATCTAAAGAAGTATAGAAGACAGTGGGAGATAAATGTTACCATCATTCATAATCTTGTAGAATGAACTTTATTCTGAATATGAGAGAACTTTACAAAGATAGCTTTGAATAAGAGGATCCCATACATGATAATGGCTTTATCTAAGATCACTCTGAATACCTGTGGAGAACTGAAAACAACGTCTCATGAGTCAAAGTACCAGGACAAGTTAAGAGAATATTTCCACAGTCAAGATGAGCAAAATAGTGACCACATTCAGGGAGAAATTTGATTAAAATGTACCTGCCAAAGAGATATGATGAGAAAAGGTGTTTAACTCAGCCTTAATCTTCCCTAAGAAGTCACACACACACACACAAATACACACAAAAGGCCAGTCTCGTATGAATTAAGAGCAGAAATTAATATTACCTGTGATAAAACACTTTCTAAACACGACTGAGACTATACTTCCCTTACATGCTTCAGCAATGGACATTGCCACTTTCCCATCAAGAGTTTTAGCTTAGTTCTCTGGTCCCTTGAGTGTGAGCTGACTCTGTAACTCCCTTATCCCATAAAAGATAGCAGTGGAGAAGTGCTCCTGTCCTGGACTAAGTGTTGGTTGTCCTGGAAGCATTTGCTCACTCTCTTCTAGAAGCTAATTGTCTTTAGAAGAAGTAAAGTCCCACTAAAATCGTAAGAAGCAAAAAATATGGATAAATAATAGTTACACAGATATAAGTGATAGATGATAGAAAGATAGATAGATGATAGATAGATGATAAATAGATAGATAGATAGATAGATAGATAGATAGATAGATAGACAGACATAAATAGACAGAGACCTCCCACCTGGTAATTTTAAAACAAAATCTAAGCAGGACCAAAACACCAGGGGGAAAAATGCACCATACACCGTGATCCTCCAGCCCTGGCTGCCCCAAAAACACAATGTAAATGAGAAGTCAGTAACCCATCTAACTCTTCTGGAACAACAAAATTTGGACCAAAATAAAAATTTGTTGTGCATTACTTTAGGTTTTGGAGGAATTTTTCATTATTGACAGATGGCTGCGACATGATGTAGTAGACTGGTCTTCCCCTCCAAAAAAGAAACTCAAAATTAAAGCAGTCTTGAGTTGATAGCACCAGAAAGCTACCAGTATTGAAAGCAGGACCAAACAGTGGTCCACAGAGACAGCAAAACCCTGCAGCATCCTAAGCTATCGGAGTTACTCCACACAGGGCATAGCTATCCTTTCACAAAGATTCCAGGGGCAGAATAATTTTTCAACAAGTCCTTTATACTTTAAAATAGAGGTCATTCTTTGTTTTTTTTTTTTTGGTTTTTCTCCGGTACTGGGAACCGAACTCACGACCTTGCGCTTGCCAGGCAGGTGCTTTTGCCGCTGAGCTAAATCCCCAGCCCCAAATAGAGGTCATTCTTATACTATCAGAATTGTTGGAAAGCCTATTTTAATGCTAATTAGTTACACATCTAATAAAAATAGCATAAAAAATAAAATTGTGGCATAGGGGTACTAAAAATAATGCCAGTCCATGTAAAAATGTAACCCCTGGCAGTTGCTACCTGACTGATGTGGTGTACATGACTCAAAAACATTATGGTTTAGTTAACGATATGTTCAGTGCACTATTAAAATATAAAAGTACCAACATTTCCAGTAAGTACAACAAAGGGTTAATCTCCTTAGTAAGTACACTGAGTCTTCTTTCAAAACAATAACCGAAACTCTTAATTCTTCTGTGGGAAAAAAGGAAAAGTGGATAAATGCTGCACAACATAATCCGAATAAAGTGAAATATAAATGATCAACTAGCAAAAATATATTTACTTTAGTAGTAAAATAATTAAAAATTAAATCAGCCATGAAATCCTACATTCAGTGTAGTGGATAATAATTGAATGAGCAAAAAGTCATTCATTTTCAGTATTGATGAGTGATTAGCAAGATAGTCATGACTTGCTATTATATAAATTGTTTCCTTAGAGAATTATTGTCATAAGTGGAGGAACCTTGCTAAATTAGAGTTCCCTTCATGATAAAGAGAAATCTTCCACAATCTTGTCAATATTCAAACAAAATTTATTTGCTGTGAATTCTTTTGATATTTTAATTATTACATGGGCATTTTCCACTATTTCAAATAATTGATGCTACTTCTTACAAATTCACTGACAAATATGAATTGATTGTGTATTTCGTTCTTTCATTTTTATTTTTATTTATTTATTTATTTTGTCTTTTTGAGTGGCCTTGAGCTCATTTTGTAGCTCAGGCTGGCCTTGAACTCACAACAATCCTCCTGCCTCTGCCTCCTGAGTGCTGGGATTACAGGTGTGTGCCACCGCACCCAGCAGATTGTATATTTCTATACATCACTGGTATAGATTACAGAATCAGTACTATGATTTCATAAAATGAGGCCCCTTGATGATCTGGGTCCCACTAAGACCTATTCCTTAGTTACTCTCATCCTCTCAAGAGTGCTGATATCCACAAATGTAGGATCTGCACTGATGCAGAGAAAGCAAACAGAAAAGTGAAATCCATGGCTGACCCATAGCAGGGGTCATGGGCGTACTTGAGGAATGTCCAGTGCAAAGCAGCAAACATGTGAGATGAAGCACTGTCACTTACAAAGTCTCTGGAAAACGAGTCTTCAAATCCAGGGAATACCTCCCCTCCGCCCAACATGGACCTCGTGTTTATCCTCAGCAGCTATGACATCCAGGCAGCTCTGTGCATAAAGGTCAAAGCTGATGCAGACAGAAAAGTCCAGGGATAGAACTAGATGCCTGGCAAATCTGATAAGAACAGCAGGCGATCAGCTATGCCCTTCCCTATAGGCTATCAGTTCTGGCCATCCCATTGGCTGCAGTTTTAGGCCTTATTCTCTTAAAAGATACAAGCCATCCAATTTTCTGAAGCTCTGGCTCTTGCCACATTTTCCTGCCATCTTCTGAGACCACGAATTTCATGCCATAAAAGGATGACTACATATTTAGAATCTGTGGTACAAGAAAGAGAATGATTTTGGATTTGGCATTTTAGAAAGCTGCATGGAAACATCATTTTCTTGCAGACAGAGATAGATGAAGGGCAAATATAACATCTGCCAGGATGGTGGGACACGGATGGCAATAAAGTGCAACTGAGTATCTATCAACCTGCTGGTGGCTTGTTTGTTCACACTTCAGGCCAGTTTCATGAAAGGAAGTAATAGAACTGTATTTTTCCCCATGTACAGCTGTAAAAATGAAATGACACTTTTATTTGTTATATGAAGAGTTTCCAATTGTTCCTTAGTTTCTTCTGAAGCCAATTTTTGAAATATTTGGGAGACCTTTAATAAATTTTCCTAAGTAAGACATTGCACTTTCATCTATAATTGCAGTATTTCAGTATACACGAGGACTTGCAACATCACTTCAGTATTTCTATCAAAACCCAAACGTAAACAAAGAATAAATACAAATGTTGGGAGCCTGTTAAAATTCTACGAATGTGCCCATTGCCCACTTGCTTTGCTTGAATTGGGCTCTTTGTACCTCATTTTCCTCCAGCCTTAGCCAAGTCCATTTTGTCTTTCCCCAGCGCCCTGGTGAGGTGATACAATAGCTTGCATTCACGGCCGAAGATGTACAGAGCTAGAGCTCAAGATCTCTTTCTGTTTTCTTGGGGTAATCATTCCCTGGAGTGAATTACTCTTGTCCTTACGGATGGACTTCACAAGTTTTTCACTCTCAATGGCAAAAATTCTCTTGTATCAAAAAGAATTTTTAATGTAACCATTTTTCCTCCTAACAGCAGAGAAATTCTGGATGCAATCACACAACATCTTAAGTAGTATACTTCTTTAGAAAGATAATATTATCTTCGCTCTTCTTAATGTGTTCATAGATTTTGAAAGTTTGGCTGGTATTTACTCTTATGATAATTGTTGTGAAGGGGAAATTGAATTCAGAATCTGTATAGAATGATAAACTAATTCCAAATAGCAGTTGTATCCATATTCATCACTGATCACCAAATGGGGCTGATTGTAAATTTACTGGGAGACTATCAGAACAGCACTGTTGATTTACTTTACATAGATAAACAAGCTACATAAAAAATGAAAGCACGATGCTTTCGGAATTGTAAGTGATTAAACATTAATGACTGTAATGCTTAGTCAAACACTGGAAGTCTTAAAGTCTTCCACAGTACATCATGTTGAGTGTCAATGGATAAAACAGGATGCCAATAATAGTTGGAATGTTCTTGAAAAGAGTTAAGCTTTGTCAATAGCTATAAGTGTACATGTGCCAATATCTAAAAATCTATCAATCTCTGCATACTGTAAATATGCGACTAGACTGACCATAGCTACATTATTCTGTTACTACACTCCACTGAAAATAAATCTGAAAGTGGTTTTATATTCACTTGTTTCTTTTGTGTCGTATGTATGGATTAGAATATTGATATAATTATGTATCTATTATTTACACTAAAAGAAGTTAGACAGAGAATGAATAAGTTAAATCTTTGTCATTGATTGCTGCAGACATTTCTATAGATGTATTTTGGTTGACTATATTGAAGTATTTAGCCAGCTAAAAACGTTTGGCCTGATGTAAGAGAATGTGATACAAGTCACATGCAAAGCCTAGGTTCTAATACTTCTTAGTTATTAAGTCATATGATCTTGTTTAAAAAGCCACTTAGCTTGTTTGAGCAGTTACTATTGTTTTAAAGTAGGATATCTCTTGTCTACTACCTAGTTAATTTGAATGATCAAAAGAGACAGTAAATTCAAAATGTTGCTGAACTTTTTTTCTTGTCTTTTTGAGACAGAGTTTCATTATGTAGGTCAGGAAGGCCTTGACCTCACTTTGTAGCCCAGGCTAGGCTCAGACTTCCAGTGATTCTCCTTCCTCTGCCTCTTGAGTGCTGGGATTACAGACATGGGTCAAGAGGCCCAGCAAAAAACATTGCTAAACTCTTAAGTGCTACATTCATTTGAGATGTTGTTGAGAAGCTCACTATAAAACTCCAAGAACTTTACAGACAAGAAATTCAAATAAGGCCTAAAATTTATATGCATAATCCTGACAGTATAAGGACTTTAACACTTGACACCAAAGTTTTTCTGAGAAACAAATCTATGTTTTCCTGATTAAATGCATTGATGGGTGTTCTGGTATGAGAGACAGCAATGAAAAAGGAAGAAGAGGAAGTTGTTCTGTGTGGTAGATAAGAAGCCTGACAACTGTGGGTGGAAGAGTAGGAATAAGATGGAAGGAAAAGTTCCGGACAGAGGGATGACAAGAAGACAGTGGCTACCTTTTGATAACATTGGACTTACCAATGCAATCTTTTCTATCCACTGAAGGCTGAACGTGTGCAGATTTTTGTGGATGCCAGTGAAAGGATGAAATTTCAAACCAGTCTTGGCTCATATAGATATCAAAGCAGGCTGGCATAGAGTAGGCAGCTTTTTAATTAGCTTATGAAAAGGACAACCCTCAGAAATCTGTAAGAGTTGAGTTGATTTGAAGAATCATAGGCTTAGGGTTTTGAGTTCCAGCCAATGCATCAAAGAAGTTGAGAAAACATGACATGCAACTATCCCAGGTGCATGCAAAATTCAAAATAGTAGGGCATGCGTTGTGGCGCACAGCTGTAATCCCAGACTTTGCAGGCTGAGGCAGGAGGATCACCTCCACTTTGTGGCCAGCCTGGGCTACATAGTAAGTTCAAGGTCAGCCTGAATTACATGACAAAACCCTGTCTCAAAACAAAAAAATTCAATATAATACATGATAAGTACTGAAAGGTGCAATGAAAAAGATTAATGTTAATAGACATTAGAAATGAGACTATCACTTTCAGTCTATGTTTACTGAAAAATTATTTTTAAAAGAAAGGAATTTGAGATTTCCTGTTTTGTTTCACTTTATTTCTTTTTACTTATTTTATCTAAAGTATGAGTAGAATTTTATTTTTTATTTTTTTTAATTTTTTTTATTTTTTGGTTTTTCTCCGGTACCGGGAACCGAACTCACAACCTTGCACTTGCCAAGCAGGTGCTTTTGCCGCTGAGCTAAATCCCCAGCCCCTGAGTCGAATTTTAAAAGATAACTTCAGAAAATGTATTCCCCTCCAAGTGAAAATCCAGATATCACTCTAGGAACTTAAAACTCAACCAAGAATTCCATCCCAGTCTCTTTCTTTAGTCAGAACATCATCAGTAAATGCAGTGCTAGATACTGAATTTACAGAAATAACTGGAAGATCCTACCTTCCTTCACAGAGCTTCCAATCCAGTCACAAGAATTGTTGTCCTTCTCTCCAATTTTTATCAGACTCATAAGTATCGTTTCAGAAACCATTTACAGCCATACATATTCTCTTCTATTAAAAGTTTACAATGGCTAATAAAAAGTTTTTTTTTGGATTGCTTTTGTTTTGTTTTGTTTTGTTTTGTACCAGAAATCAAACTCAGGACCTTGCATTTGCCAGGCAGGCACGGGTACCGCTAAGGTATATCCTTCGCCCAAGATTTTTATTTAATACCTCTTTCATCATTACTAACAAATTGTTGTTGGTTATTCAAAAAGGATTACCTTTCAAGATAATATGAATTTTATATTATTGTGTCACTTCTGTCACTAAAATAACAATTTAAGATAACCTACAAAACATCAGAAATCTTGTCTAAGTCATTAAAAAAACACTTTGGAATGAGATTACTGGGACATAAAAATTTATGGAGAGAATGATTATAAGTTGAATTTCTTGGCAGATATGTCTACAGTGTAAGAAGAATGTGGTCAAGTATAAACTCAAAAATCTGATCTTGCTCATATTGTTCATGATAAATATGTGAATGGTCATTCTAATTATGTAAAGTAGCACCACAAATAAATGACAGAATAAGAAAACAAGTGTGTTTTTAAATACCTTTTGGATCATGAAATTTTGAGCCAGGACTTACATAGGGAATGTTTCAGATAGTTAAGCGGATACGGCAACTCTGATTCTAGTTAGTAGAGGAGACAATCAAGGTCACTAACGATTGCAGATACAGACAATAAATTCTATTACTTTCAAAACTATGATATTTAGAAGAGTTGAAATATATTACACACACATTTTAGGATCTTGGACCACTTTATAACTGCAGGGATATGCTTTGAAAATATGTTTTTAACACGGCCAATAAAAGAAGATTCTGAGATATATGAAGGCATGGACCATCTTTTTCATTTTAGTATCCCTGGGGCCAAAACCCATCCCTTGCATATATATGGTAGCTGCAAAAAAACCTTTGTTGAAAAAAGCTAGCGTCCTGGATAAGCCACCAACTAAATATACATCCTTATGGTTCTTTGCCTGCTGCTAAATGGATATTACAATATTTCTAAGGTAAAGACTCTGCATTAGATTAGTCTCTTGCATCCTCCACTGCCTCTGGCAGGGTCTGAGTAGCCTTCCAATTGCTGCCCTTGGTAGGGTTCAACCCCGTGGCCATCGGACCATGACCTCCTTTGTTTTAAGACAAAATGTTAGAGCTTCAGTATTGCTATAAAATGAAATAATATCTTTGGCACTGCGTTTAAAATAACAACCTGCCTAAAGGCAAAATTCTCTTCCCCTCATCACTCTGTGAACTTCTATTTCACATTCAGACTTGTTCTGTAAGCAGCCCACCCCTAGTCACCAGGAGAGGGAACCGTGAGAAGAGAGCGAGTGCAGAACCTGCAGGAGTCAGACAGCACAGGCCAGCTCTGAACGATTTCAAGGAAACTCATCCCCAAAGCTCAGTCCTTGAACATACGCTGTGTTGAAGATAATGGCAGGGAAGGTGAGCTGAATGACATAGTGGGGCTTTGTGAAAATAAATGTCACTGCATCTAAATGTTTTCATTAAAACAAAGCCATTCTTTTTTTAATGGCTTTAAACAGAGAGGGGATCTGACTTTTCAGGCCTTAACAAGCCAGGGATTATCCAAATCGTATCAACCTGAAGATTAAGAACAATATTGTACCGATAATGTTAAGTGAAATAAATTAGACACATAAGCTGACATGTCACATGATTTCCCTTAAATGAGAAATTCAAATCATAAATGAAGAGCAAAATAAAAGACAGGTAATAGGAAGTAGAGAGATAGATCTTTCTCAGCTGGGAAGGAGATCAAGAGACGGGAGAGAGGGAGGGAAGCAAGGAAAAGACAATGACAAGGAATGAGGGTGTATTATGTATACACACCAACGCCACAAGAGGCATATAAACATCATGTACTACAAACATGGGCTAATAAAATTATTTAAAATGTCCTATATTCCCTAAAATCTTGTGTTTAGGATTCAAGTCTTTGGCTTTCAACGCATGCTAAAGGAAAAATTTCAGACACGCAGTACATACACACAGCATTTTATGGTGAAGCAAAATGAATTCCTCAAGTGGTTTACATAAGAACTCTTCACCATGGAACACCATGAGAAAGCTAAGGTCCTGTGGAAAATTTATCCAGACCTCTGCCCCTCCTCACAACAAATTCATTTTTCAATAACTGATCATTACAGTAAGATACATGCTAGCAATTTGAGAGTTGTACATAAGTTCTGAAAGTTGTATTTTTAAGGCCACTGATTAGAATACCTACGTCAAATCTTATAGATCAAATACTCTTGCATAAGTTACACACAGTACAAAATAGACCAACAAAGAAGCATTGAGCCTAAAACAAGCTTCTGTATAATGATACGTGATTATAAGATGATGTTTTGCCACTTTAATCAAGGTCTTAAAGACCTAAACTAGGTGTTGAGAAATTAGTTAACCAGCAACCTAAGTTCAGCCCATTGACTGGTCTGGTATGGCTTGCAAGCTAACCATGGGTTTGAAAATTTTAAAAGGTTATAAAACAAAACAAATAAAGATATGTAATAGAGACCACATGTGGCCCACTAGGACTAAAATATTGATTTTCTCAGAACTGTTCCACAAACCCCGGGCTTAGACTCTTAATGGGTTGATGGTTAGCTTTAATTTGCAATCTTGGATTAAATTAGAAATGTTACATTATTACAATAAAGGCTGCTTTCTTCTGGTGCAGGCAATTTGTATGCTCAAATTTCTACTTAATCAGATTAATTATATTTTGCTCCGTTATAAAAAATAATGCCTAAGGAATGAGGCTATCCAGTGATAATTCTAGAACTGAACAACTTATTTGGCATATTTAAAAAATGAAAGAAATATGAATCTGAGATGTAAAACTGAGAACTACTAAATATAATGAAATATTATTTTTTCAAATAATTTTGTTGGTACCTTTTAGATACACATAATGGTCACATTCATCATAGGGAATTTGAAGTTGTGTATAATATATCTTGATTCTTCTTTTTCCCCAGAGAATAGAAGAGAAAAAAAATGGAAACAAAGCTCTTGTAAATAAAGAGGTGAAGAGGAGTTGAGGGTAGTGAGGAGATTGGAAAAAAGAGGAATAAAAAATTCTTATACCCAACTGTAATATTCTTTCCTAACAATGCTTCGGAAAAAAGCATATCTCTCCATCTTTTGTAATATGTAGCTTTTTATAAAGATACTTAAATGCTCTGAATCTAAAAAGATGAAAGATTATCCAACAAATGTACTTGTGAAATTACTCCATATAATTCAGAATTTAAGCTCAATTAATACAACTTTAATCATTAACATTATTATACACTATAGTCACACTAAATTAGATGCAGAGAAATCCAACATTATAGTAGAGAACCAAAAATAAGATTAGTCCAGTCATGAGCAAAGAACTCCTTATTATAAGCTAGTAATTAATTCCCAAATGATCTTTTACATTGAATGAGAAGTAATAAAATAACTTTTCCATTTTTGTCATTTTTAAATGACAAATTGTGCTTATCATGCAATATCAACAAAGAGTGTGTTATTTCTTGTTAAGAATTATTAATTATAAATTTATCTCTACATATTAAATGAATTATAGAGATATAGGTACCCTGAAATGTAATTAGAATGTTTACTCATAGAATGTAATGAAGGTACTCATAGAATGTATTATAGGTACTCATGAAATGTAATTAGAATGTTTTCTCAAAGTGCATTAAAAACTATTATCATAATTAAGGAAAAACTATTTTGATAAGGCTATTTTATGTGAATGAGGAATTTTTTTCTCCTTAAGCTGTTACTAATATGTAGACTGTTTTGCTACTGGCCATAATTTTGATTTGAGCTTTACTCTGATATCTGGTATAGTTTAAGACATGGCAGCAGTGCCTATTTCAAAGACCTAGATAATTTCAACTTTTCCAATTATGTATTACTGCTATTTCACTTTGGCAAAGATATGTTTGTTCATTACTTGGTTTAAATTTTTGACACATCTCCACATTAATGTCCAAGATCAAGCCACATATAATGCCCTAGATCAGCTAAAAATAAAGATCAGTGCATTGTACTATGGATTTGAAAGGATGTGGGTAAATGTAAAGCTGCATGATTTTTTTCTCCATTATTTTAAAACAAATGCACATCTTCTGTGGGTAAAGCAGCCCAAAGCGGTCTCTGTTAAACCATCTATTCTCTGAAACAACAAGCCTTTGACATCTGTGGCACAGGAGACATGCAGAAGTCATTAAGGGTGTCCCGAGGGGGTTCCAACAGTTGCTTCACTTCAGGGTGGGTGTGAGAAGGCTTAAAATTAAATTACTCTAAAATAAAGTTAGAGCACTAAGCAATTTCCTGCTTTCGGCGCAGTAGGGTTTCCCGTGAGAAAAGAAAGTAGGCAAAAAGCTCAGACAGACAGACAAACATATTTACCCCTAGGTGGAAGGTACAAATTAAATTAGCCTGTTACAAAAGGGAGATGTTTTCTCCTTCTGTTCAGATGTCATGGTAGTGAGGAGCCATAGTCCGGGCCAAGAAAAATGGCACAAATGCATTCATCTGAGCTACCATTCATCCTGATCCAAGGTCTAAACAGAACACATAAAAGAACAGCACTGTGGAAGGACTTCCTCTCCCTAGTTACCAAGTTGAGATTCGCAAAGGAACATGGGAGCAGGGGGTGGGGATCTTTCCAGAACATTTCAGTGTTGATGGAAGTGTCAGAGGATGCTATGGAGTTAAAGACTGAATCTGAAATCACATCAGTATAATTTGATTCCATATTTCATAGAAAGTGCTGTATTTTATGGTGCACAGTATGGTGTGCTTAAAGGTACATTGTGAACTTTCTTTCCCTCTGTAGCTGGAAACCAATATAGGCACTTCCAAAGAGTCAAGTATCTATTATAGTGCCTCATTAATATGCATGTTTTTGGCACTCAGTTTGGTTCAGCTGGTATGCTTTCCAGTATCTCATTCTTTATTTATATGAGACTGGGAGGTGTGACCTATGGAGCCAGTTGGCTGTCATGAATTGGAATATTCATTAAGCCTCATGAATTATGCATTAGCCTGCTTATAATACTGAGATCCACATTTGATCTAGCCAGAACTCTCAACAGCTTCCCATTTGATGGAATGATCCACATTTTGGTCAAACTATATATGTGTTCCATACACTGCAGGAGGAGTGCACATATATTTGCCACCCAGAAAGGTTTGGAGATTTTGCAACTCACATCTGACTAAGTGGGTTTCATATTTTCTGTATGTTTGAAGGGCATGGCAGACATGGCTCTCCTTTTGCAAACTAGGTTAAAGTATCATTCTTCTCTAGCCTGATTACTATTTCCATCCATTACTGCCCTTGTCTATAAAAGTCACCATTGAGTGGTCAGCAGTCAGGATTACAAAAGATATGTAGCTATCTCCCAGTGATCCACACATGAAAGCAAAGCCAAATATAAAGGACATGGAAAACGCTCTTGAGAATTTACTTTCTCTTATCTAATACAAGGAAAGCTCTTTTAAAGATAGTCTTATCGTTCTGGTTGCCTTTCATGGATAAGTCTATCCATGCTATGTAAAATCCAATTTAGAGATTTGCTGATGTTCTAAGATATTATCAAAATTCTAAAACAATATTTATTAGTAATGAAATATTTTAATGTTTAAATTATGTACGTCAATGTTAAAATCTATGTCTTGTTTAATCTATACATTTTGAAATAGAAAGGGGGAAAAAAGAACAGACCAATTGCAAAAGATTAATATACTGTTTAATACACATCAGCAAAAAGTGTTTCACCTTTTTACTCTTAGCGCAAGCCCGCCAAGTTAAAATTGTGCCTCCAAAATATCTATTCTTAAATGAAAACATAGCTTTATATAGCAAGGATCTCAAGTCTTTGCTGAACATTCACTTTTAAAACTTTCTACTCTTTCTCAATCTAGATCTGACTTAGAAAGAGCTCCTATTCAGAGACATCATTATTACCATTAAGCCTAAAATATAATTTGAATTTAGTCCATTCTGCTTGCTTTATTCTGGAAGATTGGACTAAAGAATCTATAGCCAGCTGTACAAAAGGTCATGGGTGAGTCCTGGGTAAAATGTCATTGTTTACAGATTTTTTTTAGTGAAGAGATTAGCTGTCATTTATTTTCACATACCTAACTGAGGAGCTTTAGGGGTTCCCAGCAAGAGTGTGTTCGCTTCTCTTTCTTAGCCTGTCACATCCTTGTCAGTTTCAATAAAATTACTTACCTGAATTATGTAAATGAGTCTTTGTTATGTCCGGCTCCCATCATTGTTCATCTCCACTACAGCTGAAAATGCTAGCAGACCCCTTGCTTACTCTGTCTGATTCCAGGACTCCTTAGGGCAAGACCTTTTAACCTCAGAGCTTGACTTATGCCACAAGCATTTGACAAATCGCCCACACCCTCACAAAAGCTGGTTGAGCTCCAGAGTGGCTGTGCTCTCTATGCACCACTGTTTCTCTGTTTTGACATTTCCTTCTCACTTTTCCTCTCAGTAATTAGACAAAGGGAGAAAAAGACATTTGTGTTTAAAGAATGCTTTCATTTAGGACTGTGATAAATGGCTCCCCTTTCCAAGAAGCTGCTACCCCACCACAGGACAGAAGGTTCCTTCACAAGCACAGGCCGCCCACCAAAGCCTTCCCGGACATCAGTTTTGCCCCTGAAGAGCGCGCAGAGTGTCCACTGATCCCCTCGGTGTTTGCGGCTGAACTGGAGAGTGGGAAAATGCAGCATGAACTTCCGCATTAAACACATTGTGGTTGTAAACACAAGTATAAAGGAGTTACACTTTGATTCACTGATTCTCTGTATTGTTTTCTTAATCTCAATTCCAGTTCCTTCTGCTCTGATCTTTATGATTTCCTCTATTGAATGAGTTTTGGGCTTGACATGTTCTCCTTTCTCTAGAACTTTGAGGTTCAGCATTAATGTGGTTTATTTGAGCTTGCTCTGTTTTCCTAATGTGAGAGTTCCCTGCTATAAATTCCCTTTGTAAGACTGCTTTCACTGGGTCCTTTACTGGCAGTATCATTTAATTGTAGAAACTGTCTAATTCCTTCTTTAACTTCATCTATGACTCATTGGTTGTTCAAGAGGGTGTTATTTAATTTTCATGTTTTTGTGGTTTCTTTTGCTATTGATTTCAAATTTCAGTGAACTATATTCTCATAATGTGCACAGAATGAGTTCAATTCCTTTGCATTTACTTAAGCATGTTCTATGGGCTAGTATGGAGTCTATTTTAGAGACCATCTCATGTGCAGCTGAAAAGAATGTGTATTCTGATGTTGTAGAGTGGAACACTCTGTAGATATCTACTAAATCTGAAAGAATTTAAAACATCATACAACAGCAGTATATTCATACCCATGTTTATAGCAGCAGAGTTTGTAATAGCAAAATCTTGGAAACTGCCCAAATGTCCATCAACCATTGAACAGATAAAGATGTCATTTATTTTAATATAATGGAGTACTACTCAGTCTTAAAGAAGGATAAACTTGACACATTTCTAAGTAAATGGATATACCTTGAGACCATACTCTTAAGTGAAACAAACCAGACACACATGTGTAAATATCACATTGTTTCTCTGGTGTGAGAAACTGAAAGTGTAAATAAGGACCAAAATGTATAATAAATATTGTGAAATAGGAAGAAAATGTTCAAATGAG
This sequence comes from Chinchilla lanigera, assembly GCF_000276665.1. Taxonomy (NCBI): domain Eukaryota; kingdom Metazoa; phylum Chordata; class Mammalia; order Rodentia; family Chinchillidae; genus Chinchilla; species Chinchilla lanigera. Next base: position 19,171,352 of record NW_004955418.1, on the reverse strand, counting down.
AAGGGGAAGTAGGGATGGGGAGAAGGGGAAAGGAAGGAAGAGTAAAGACAAAAAATGGAAACAAAACTTTTGTAAATAAGGAGGAGAAGAGAAGTTGAAAGGAGGGGAGAGGAATGGGGAAAAAAGAAGAATCAAGATATATCATGTACAGGTACATACTACCTATGATGAATGTGATCCTATGTCTACCTAAAAGGTATCAATAAACTTAAAAAATACATGAGGATTTACAATGAAAACTTGTGTAAGAATGTTTTGAGGTAGAAGACAAACTTGGAACAAAAAGACCTTGTTCTAAAGTAATTTTATTGCCATTAAAAATATCCGTTTACCTACTAAACCGTAGATCAGAATATATCCCACTCCCCCATGTGTTTCGCATACCGTCCTGAAAAGGAATGAATCAACACAGTTGTCAGGTTTGATATTTGAGCAGCCTATCACAAATCTGGAATATTTGTGAGAAAGTTTGATCGTGTTCCCTTTCAAATAAAATACAAACCTATTGTATTACCAAAGGGAGAACTGGCATGGTAATGATGGAAAAATTTTTAATAAGGAGTAACTTATGTCAACCATGTTTTCATAAGCTTTTTTCAAAGTAGTGAATTAATGTTTATTGCTCCACGGAGGAAGAAGGATTGCCAAACATGTCAACTAATTGAAACTGCATGCGACTCAAGAGTTGAGAGTTTCAGTGAGGAATTACTGCGCTACTATTCACGCTGTGGTTGCTCTGCCCTCTTGCTCATGGTATTGCATGAATCAGAGCACCATCAAATGATGGTCTCAAACCAGGTAGATCATCCCTGATCTGAAATCACACCTTAACTCATCAACTGATACACTTATCTTTGAGGTTGAAGGCATGATGTATGGCTTTGCTCACAGATTAGAAAAGAAAAACACAGGAAAATGTAGACTTTTTTAAAAAATACCCATTGATATTGGCATATGACATTTATCTGACTTATGGAGCACTATGTTTAGAATTGTTTGAGTTAATACTGAGAAATTATGACATTTTATATGTTTTCAAGACAGGATCATTTTTATTTTGCATTATTTTAAATCAGTAGTAAATCTTGTAGTTCCTGCTAATGGATTTGCAATATCATGTCTTTTAATAAAAATGAAACCTGCCACATGGTTATTAAAAGCCACTGTTGATTGTATAAACAAACTATTCATGAGCCCTTCCTCTCTCTTTTTAGCTTAGTTGTAAAAGTTAAAACAATATAAATAATGAACATTTCAGAGTCCCTATCTCCAAAATCAAAACAAAACTAAAGAGTCAACTTCAGTTTGATTTTTACTAAAATCTTTGTGAGAGAACAGAGACTGTCGATGGTTCCCATGTAAAACCGCTAGACCAGGCAGCCTGATATCCTTGATAAAATGCACCCCCAGGCCAAAAGGCTGGGATGTTTTCCAGGTCAGAGATCTTTTCCAGTATGCAAGCATGCATTTAGCGAGTAAAGGAAACCACGGGCACTCACTTGGTAAACTTTTAATTGATACAGTATATGCTCAGTTTATGGTTTCTATTCATTCTGTGAATAGAACACAGCAGAGGTGAACCTGTTCATGCATCATTAGCATTGAATTTCATCAAAATCTTACAGCTCCAGTGTTTAATGCAGACTATGGCTTACTGCAATAAGGATCTCGGGACCACTGACAAATACGAAGATGTATTAGACATACGTCTTCTCATTATTGTATGAAAAGTGCATAAATATAAGTATATTATTAACTGAAAGTGTGTTTATGTTTTAGCATATGATTTTTGAAGATTTGTGGAAATATCAAATGGAAAATTTAAAATAATTGTGATTAATTAGTTGGAAGTTTTAATGGGAATCACAGGCAGCATTCAAGAACAAATGCTTTATTTTAGTAAATACATGGAAATGTAAGGGAGAATTATAAAAAAATGCTAGAAATTAAAAACAGTCATAGATACGAGACATGCCTTCAGGGAACTGTTGAGTAAAGATTCAGTGAACTTGAAGATACATCAGTAGAACAGCAAATTCAAAATACAAAGAAATGAATGAAAAAATCCAAAAATAGTAGAATTCTTTCAAAATGTATACCAAATACATAACTAGAATATGTCTGAAGCAAAAAGAGCACAGAAGAAATGTTTGAAGTAAAATTACCATGACTAGTGACAGACCTTAAACAACAGATTAAAACAAAACAGTAAAAACCATATGTAGCATATTGTATTCAAACTACAGAGAATGGAAGACAAAGAGAGAAAGACACATTACTGGTAGCAGAATAAGTATAAGAATTACAGTGGACTTCTCACCAGAATCCATGAAAGTGAGAAGAGAGTGCAATGAAATATTTTAAGTTGCTAAAAGAAAAAATATCTAGAATTCTAGATCCAATGAAACTGTACTTCAAAACTAAAGCACAGGCAGGGCATAGAACCACACGCCTGTAGTCCTGACACTCTGGGATGCTGAGGCAGGAGTATCACAAGTTCAACATCAGCTTGACAATTTAGCAAGTCCCTGTCTTAAAATAATAAATTAAAAGTGCTGGAGATGTAGTTCAATGCAAAAGCTCTGGATTTGACTCTCAGCACTGAGGGGAAAAAAACTAAAAGAGAAATAATGACTTTCTCAGAAAACACAAAACTGAAGAAATTCATTATAATATGCCTGCATTACAAGGAATATTAACATATATATCCTTTAGGCAGAAGAAAACAATTTATACAAATAGTTGGATCTATATAAACAAAATAAGAGCATTGGATAAGGAAAAATAAGTGTTAAACAAAGCATCTTATTTTTATTATTCTTTTTTATTGACATTGTTTTTACTTTTACTGTTGGTAGGAATTTTTTATTTTACTGAAAAAAGCTAAGACAGAATTTCATACCAAAATAATAGGGGAATAACAACAGTTACTACACTGCATATTGTCATCGCCAAAACAATTCTCAGGTTACAAGATATGGGCATAAACATTCTACAATCAATATTAGCACAAACCTTCTTTTTCAACTAAGAGACACTAATAATATAACTAATTTGTATTTTTTCTCTTTTCTCTTCCTTCCTTTCCCCTTTCTCCAAACGTAGTTCCTTTTTCTTTTTAAAAAATTTCTTCCCGGGGCTGGGGATTTAGTTCAGCGCCAAAGCGCCTGCCTGGCAAGCGCAAGGTCGCGAGTTCGGTTCCCGCTACCGGAGAAAAACCAAAAAAAAAAAAAATTTTTTTCTTCCCATTTCACAATATTGATTGTACATTTTAGACCTTATTCACTATTATTCTTTATTTAAGATAAAAGCTGTTTAATATAATAATAGTGAGACTGTGTGGGAAAAGACAGTATATAGGTAAATAAGATGAACGAGAGTAATATAACAATAAATTGATTTAGATTATTCAGATATGAATACATCACAATGCTAAGGTGAACATTTTAAAATTTCATATAAGAAGTGTAATTTACACATGAAAATTGAAACAAAACAATTGTGTAAAATGCTCAAAACTGGAGAAAAAACAAAAAGAGTTAGGAAAAACCAAAAGCAGTCAACAAAATATAAAAAGATCTCTTGCTAGTTACAAATAAGTAAGTGAATTATCACTTTACCACTTAAATAACACTGCTTTGCACATGCTAATTAAGGGATATTATTTCTCATAATAGATAAGAAAATAAGATTCAAGTGTATGCTGTCTACAAAATATTTCACTTTTAAAAACACTCAAAAAGAAGTAAAGGGATAGGATAATATACTAACACATATGAAAGAAAGCTAGAGCAATTATAGTAATTTCAGAAAAGGCTGAGTTTAAAACAAGGAAATTTATTAATGATAAAAGAGGAGTATTCCACAATAAATGATAAAAGGACCAATTGTCCAAGAGGATACATGGTTTCTTTTTATTTGGTATCAGGAATCAAACTCAGGGCCTTGCACTTGCCTGCCGGCACTTACGCCACTGAGCTATATCTCCAGCCCTCTAAGAAAATGTAGCAGGCTTAAATAGGTAGGTAACTAATGTCAGTGTCAAAACACAGAGGCAAAATTGGATGGAAATGTGAGGGAAAATAGGCAAATTCCAACTATATTTGCAAGCATGAATAATTTTAAAGTAATTGATGCATCAAGCAGATAGAAAATTAGTAAGAACATAGGTGATATAAACAGTATTATCAACCTGATGGACATCTGTAGACCACTCCATCTATCACCAGAAGACATATTCTTCTTAAGTATTCATGGAACGTTTACAAATGTCATCCACATACAAGGCCAAAAGCACATCTTAAAAATTTTCAACGAATTAAGTTATACAAAGCATGTGAATAGCTCACAAAGGCATAAAACTGGAAATCAATAATGGAAAGATAAAGATATATGGAAATTTCTATATGTCTGAAAGTGCACACTACATTGAAGAATCAAAGAATAAGTTTCAAGATAAACTGAAAAATATTTTGAAGTAAATGAGAGGAGAACACACTGATTAGATTTTGTGGGAGGCACTGAAAGAAGTACTGAGAAGAAAACGTACAATGTTAAATGTATCTGTAGGAAATAAATTAATAAAAAGTACACTCAATAACCTAACATTTCTCTCTAATAAACTAAGGAAAAGGAATTTAAACTCAGGGCAAACAAAAAAAGAGAAATTTAAAACTTCAGTATAGAAATTAATAAAATTGGAAGCAGGAACATACACAAGAATCAGTGGAACAAAAAGTTGACCTGTTTTTGGAAAAGCTTAATAAAACTGATAAATCTCTAACTAACCCAAGCAAGAAAAATAAAACAGAGATGAAATAAACTAGTAATATACTATAAGGGGCACTACTCCTGATTTTACAAATATTAAAAAGAGAATAGAGAAATATTATAAACAAGTGCATGCCTCAAAATGTGATAATTTAGGTGAACCAATTTCTTGAGTGTTACAAACTGCCAAATCTCAAACAAAGGAAGATATACAATCGAAATAGCCCTATACTTTATTGATTAAAGAAATTGGATCTTTAATGGCCTTCCAAAAAGAAAAGCATCAGATCCATATAATTTCACTGATTAATTCTATGACATATTTTAAAAATAGAACCAATTACCCTTCATCTTTTTCAGAAAAGAGAGAAGACGTGCTGACTTGTTCCATGAATCAACATTGCTCTAACATTAAAAGAGATAAAGATATTACCAAAGAAGAAACATATTTATCTATGCATAAATATGTGGTAAAGCAAATAATGAACACCCCATAGCAAGTTTCAATGCTAGAACTTCTGATTATACTACTTTACTTGGTAAAAGAGAACTTGTAGATATGACTAAGAGTCTTCAGATGGACAGTTATCCTGAATTACCCAGGTAGCCCAAACCTTTTAAGAGACAGAAGGTGTTTTGACTCCAGCAGAATCCTACCTGACATAGGAAGTAGAAACTAGGAAAACATGCAAATCATTTATCTGATAGGGAAATTATACCAGAATATACAAGGAATACTAAGGGCTCCACATCTGAGAGAATAAGCTCTCCAGCTGGAAAGCTGTGAAAAGATCTAAGTAGACACTTCAGTAGAGAGAGCAGAGGGATGGCAAATAAGAATATGTAAGATATTTAGAAAATGCAAACCAAGCAACAGTTGGCTATCACTGTATGTTTTTCAGGTTGACTCTGAAATACAAGAAAATGCTAATTGCATCCAGGAATAGGAAAGAAAAGGATCCCTCACTCATTCCTGCAGGAACATGAAACAATCACACTAGAAGACAATTTAGCAGTTTCTTGCAAAAATAAACACAGCCTTTGGCAATGAGTCTAGTCTGTGAATCCAATGATAAAAGAAACTGTATGTATGTAATGCATGTAGCTGATAAAGTCATGTGGGTGTGGGTTAATGATTCTGAAATCATCCTACAATCATACTTGAATTAAATAACCAAATGAATGGTGATTGGTGGAAGTCAATTTTTTTAATATTGGAGTGATAATGTACAGTCAAAAAAGGAGAAAAAGACAACTGATCCAGGCAGTAATGAAGCAGTGTGAACATGGTTTCTTATATATCTACCTGTACGTGGAAATGTTTATGGATAACACGCATAGACTGAGATGAATGTACACCACATATTCCCTTGCTCATCAACCAGGAGAATTTAGTAGTAATGACCCTCCATTGGGAATAAGCACATTTAGCATCCAGATGGTGGAGCCTAATACTGTCCTCCAGTAAAAGATCTAGGAAATCCTTGAAGAAATGTCTATTTCTAAGCTGCAATATTTTGTCTTTCCAGAAAGTAAAGATGTTCTAACACACACACACACAGAGAGAGAGAGAGAGAGAGAGAGAGAGAGAGAGAGAGAGAGAGAGAGAGAGAGATACGATATATCAAAGGGACCAACACAGCCATCTGAAAGAGTTCCCAGTAGCCAAAGCTGGAACAGTTCAAGCAACAGAATGAATACAGTAATGGATAATAACTCAAAGTTTAAAATAAATGTACATGAGCCTCTATTAATATAAATAAGTCACTGAGGAAATGAACAAGCAAGTGGATTAAGAAATTTCCCTTACAGAGGAGTTCAGACAGCTAATGGAGATAGCCTGATCTCAGAGGGGGTAAACTTCCTGTCCTAAAGCGGATGCTACCAACCCCTTTACCAGAGGATGTACAGGATAGGCAAGGAAAGAAGAGTAACATTACCATGGAGAAACCTGAGCAATACTTTCTTACCAGGTGATTACTCATCCAAAGCAAGATATAAGCCAGGTATGGTAACATATATCTGTAATTCCAATATTTTTGGAGCCTGATTCAGGAGATCACAAGTTTGAGTCCTACCTGACTAATTTAGTATAATCCTGTCTAAAAAAAAGAGATCAGGAAACATAATTCAGAGTGAAGGCCCTGGGTTCAATCCCCAGCTCCATATACACATACAAAAGAAAAAAAAAATAAAATAAAAGGCACGGAAGCAAAGAGCATGTGAGAAACATCACAGCTAAGAAGTGCCCAAGGAGATAAGATTAAATGCCATGTGTCTCCTGGATTGATTCCTGGAAGAGAATAGAATGATAAGCAAAAACCAAGAGAATCTGAATAAAGTGTTATATAGTTAATAGTGTAGTTTTGTGACACAAATGTCATACTAATGTAAAATATTAATAACAGTGGAAATCAGGTTGGAAACAAACTCTCTACTGGCTTGCTATTTTTCCATACATCTGAAACTAACCTCAGATAAAAATTTGATTAAAATATGCTTAAAATGAAAAGGTGCAGCTCTTTCAAAGATCACATGTGTACGTGGATAAGGGGAATTTTCAAAGTCACTTTCAACTCTGTGTATGTGTCCTATTTTTAAACATAATCATTTTTAACATACACTATAATTCATGATTCAGTTAGCAAATGCTTCAAAGCTTCTCAACAATTCCTAGCATACAGCTTGACCTTTAAGATTTTCATACATTTTGCCATAAGAAAAAATGTTTCCATGTAATGAGCTTGATCTTCTGCCATGCACACTCTGCCTGTTGCTAACAAGGGCTGACAAGGGAGCTTTCTCTTTCTCTTTCTCTGCTTTGTCTCTCTTCCCCAAACCTGCCTGCTCCACTCGCTTGACCCCTTCCCCTCCTCCGCTCACCTCTGAAGTCCTAAGGTGACATAGTACCCCGACAGCCCCCCGCCCCCAAATGTGCATGCTGGAAAGACTGGAATGAGACAGCCAGCGAAGATCATTCTCCTAAAACACTCGCCTCTATCTTGCGCTCCAGAGAAAACAAACCGGAAGTTGCCAGCATGGTCAGTTGAGACTTCAGCGAGGGAACTCAAGGAAAAACCGAAGAGGAATAAGAAATCACCAAATGCATCTACTCCTGACTTTTCCTGTTTGCTTTTTAAAAAAAAAGCTAAATCACACCTCACTTCATCTCTTAATGAGAACAAACCCTAAGGTAAGGCCCAAGTAGAGTGTTCGTCACAGACCCCACTCTGCAAGGTCAGTGTGATGCAGGTGCTAAATTACTCCCTGGAGAGGCAGGTGCTGAACCGCTCCCAGAGTCCCGGCTCCTGGAGCTAAATAAATGTTCTCAGCCATATTCATACTCTCTTTTCTCTCTCTCAACGGGGACAAAGGGAGGTCAGAATAGGCCCCTGGAGGGCAAGAGTGGGAAAAAGACGCATGCAGCCTTTCCTTGGCAGACAAATACTCATTTTTACGAGTTGGAAGCCTCCGGCTCCTTCCCTTGAATCAGAGACTGCAGCAGCCTGAGCTGCCGCAGAATGTATTTGTCTTTCCCTGCACATTATTATTTTATTGTTATTACTCTCATTCCTTCCTAACTGTGAGCCAATGAGCAGAATTATTTTTATTTACTCTGATTTTTTGGATGCTTGAATATATTACTTCAATATAGTTTATAATCCCTATAATAGCACATAATGGTTATACGTTAGACATTCAAAGGCAATTGGGCACATTCAATATGCTCGTGACATATAACTTTATACTGCCCTATCTCTTTCTATATTAAATGTTTCATGTTAATAAATTCTAGCCTATTTTGTGTGTTTCATATTTGTGTGCATAAACTCATAAAAGTAATAATAGCTGGCATGAATTTTTGTGGTAAACTTACAGTGTGAAAATGTAATTGAGAATGGTTGATACCAGAGGTAAAGCTCTATAATTGAAGAAATCAAGTAGAACATAAAGATGTCCTAACATCCCGTTTCATTAGGATTCGGACTGGCTCTAGAAATAATGTCCTGAGATCCATTTGAATAACACTCCCCAGCACCAAACGAGCAGACATGCCCCACTTTATGGCTACCAGTGGTCCACAGCAGATAAATCATCCATCCTCTGAAATAGACTTCTGACAAAGCAATTTTCACTGTAAACTAATTTTTATAATGTCCTCATTTCAAAGTCATCTGTGTTGGTAACACAACATTTTCCCCAAATGGTGGCTCTGCCCAGCTAAGCTCCCCAGCCTCTCTGTGACAAATCTGAAAAGGAGGATTAATAGCCTAATATGATGAAGCGCGATGGCATGACGTCATCCTCAAAGGTGACCCGAGGCCAAGCCAGAGCGCGCACCTCTGGCACACGTGGTTGTTGGCTCTTGTAGCTGTCTCTATTGTGCTGTCAGGCGTGCACAGGATGATGCAGGGAATGCAAGCTGGTGGGCCCAAGAACGGCTAATCATTCTTGGAAGTGGCTACGAGTAGGTTCAGCTCTGTTTTATTTCTTCAGAAGTGATGTGTGTCTCTCTGCACAGAGGGAAGGAGAGGAGAATGTGGAACGAAGGAAGAAGGCAGTGAAATAAACCTGCCAGCAGGGCTTCAAGAATTTAATAAGCCTAATTCCAGGAGCTTCCGGTTTAATCCTTTGTGCCTGCACAAGTTAATCTGTTATTTTTGTGCTGGAAGATATTTAGCAGCCTTTCCCTCTGGTACCTCATTATGTATATTCATCCTATAACTATATTCTTTTCCTACAAAGCAAGGATGATACATAAGAGGGAAAACTATTTTCTGCAGATAATAGCCAACTTGAATACATATCTTTACTTTTGATTCAGAATTTTTTGTTCTCTCTAAAGTAACTCCATTGTTCTCATTTCATTTTTTTGTTTTGTTTTCACTTTGATGTAAGTGGTATAACACCATGTTTGAGGCAATACTAATTGATATTATCACAATTATCTATCATAAGATAGTAGTTAACTTTCAGTAGGTTCTACTAGATAGTTGGAATTTAGTTTGCAAAGATCTGATGTGACATAACTGGACTTTTAAAACTACTATAGTTAAAATTTCTTTGGATAACATATGAAACAGAGTTAAACCATTTTTGCACTTTAATAGCAGTTCTCCAATGTATTATCAATTATTTCAATGGAACCTTAAAGATTCTTTCTTACTGCTTCATTCCATATTCAAAAGGGAGACTAATTTACACCACTTCTGGAGTACATAGGGTCAAAGAATAAATGTAAGATAAGGAAAGGCTGCTTAAGTAAGAGAATCATATCTAGATTGTACTTTTCTGTCTTTTTTAAGCTTTTAACTTGTTGCTTTGGATACTACAAAGCAATCAATGAAGTCATATTTTATCATTTCACAAGGGAAGGACCAATTTGACAACATATAGTTTCTTCAATTATATAGAAATGATAGAAATAAGGTACTTTTATAAGTATAGAGAATGAATATGTTTAAAAGCTAATATTCATGTCTGATGGTTTTAAGAGAGGAAGCAATCCTCTCCTATTTAACACAATCTGATGAAATGTGTCCACGCTCATCAAATTTAAATTGTGAATATTCTCAAGGCCGGTAATCATTTAGTGACGCACAAACTAACAATTCTCTATAAGCCATAAAGGAGAAACTTTAAACACCACTAAAACATGAATCAGCAATATCAACAGTAGCGTATATGTACTTGAAGTAAAGAAGTAAATATAATCAATATTTCAATAAAATGGATGTGAAGTCTGAATGTGTGGGACAGAATACCACAGTAGAGCAGCACCAGGCTTAATGAAAAGTCCAAGTATAATCCTAATTCCATCTTGCTCACTACATTACCAAAGACAAGTTCCTTAATTTCTCTGGATTCTACTTGAATTCTCATGGAGTTGATGCAAGAATTACTATATTACCTTTTGTTCATCAACATGTTTGAAAATTATGCATTACTGTCTGTTATTTTAATGGTATTCCTCTAATCCGGCTGACATTTGTTACATAAGGGAGTCAGTCTTTGTGGTCTGCAGTTTCCATCCCCTCTAATTGGTTTCTGTCTCTTCTGATTAGCTGTTGCCCAGATCATACTTATTGCTAAATATTTTTAATATCACTTCCTTAAATGTTTATGGTGCACTTTTGCCTGAGATCTACATTTAAAACTATATCTAACTTTTTTGCAGATACTTCCAGAAACTTGGAAAATTTGGGGTGTACCCACTGTGCTCTACCTCCTGTATGATTATTATCACTTAGATTCACCATTTATTTAAGCTCTCATCTTTCAAACATGGGTTTTCCATCTAACATGAGTGTTAATATTTTTATGCTCTCATCATCACTACTTTTATTATTCCCTTCATCTTTCAGTTTGATTTTCTTCTTACTAAAATTCATTGTTTAAAAATTCTTTTAGAAAGTGTGAGTAATAAACATACACAGTTTGTCTTGTCTGAAATTATCTTTATCATACCCTTATTCTGGAGCAATAACCTGACCAGGCATAGTAATTCAGGCAAAATAAGAATAATAAAATAATAATGGTAGGAACAATAATTTTCCTATACTCTTTGAAGACCTTAACTTATTGCCTTCTGAAAAAAAAATTGTCACCCCATTGGGGTTAACTTACCTTTTCTGCTTCTACTTGAGATGTTTTTCTTTATCATTTATGTTTCTCAGTTGCATCACTGTGTCTTAGCGTGGACTTATTTCTACATGCCATACACCATTTGGAATTGCTGTATCTACTGTTATGGATTTGAATGTTCTTTCATTCAAGTAAAAAGTTTTAGAACTTATTACTTTTAATACATCTTATCTCCATGTCTTTTTCTTTGCTCTGGAAAATTTTCTCTGTGACTATATGGCAGAACTTCTCAATTCACATTCTATGTCTCTCTCATTCATACTATTTATCTAGTGGTTTTGTTGTAGCTCATTTTAGGTGATCTCCTCAAATCTACATTTTAGATCTCTAACTTTCTCTTCAGCTATGTCTACATCAATCCATACAGTTTTGAGTTTAATAAGTTGTTAGTTTATAAAAGTTCTATTTGTGGGGCTAGCACAAATAGCTCAGCGGCACAGCGCCTACCTGGCAAGAGTGAGGTCGTGAGTTCGATTCTTGGTACCGGAAAAAAAAAGTTCTATTTGATGATTTTTAAATAGATCTGTCTTTCTTCATCTCAGGAAAAACTAACATTGGAATTCTATAACAAAAAGATCATTGTTGCTGTACACCTAGACCTCATAGCTGTATCACTAATAAAACCACTATTTTAATATTATAACTTACTTCTAAATTATGTTTTAGTGTTATTTTCTGGATTAAAATGGGTTATCATTTAGAAAACATAAAATAACATGGATTTCTCAAGCTCAACTGCCTGCAGGAGTGATCTAAACAGAATAAATAACTGTAACTAGCCCAAGGAGACTGCATCTGACCCAGGGCAGAATTGCCAGTATTAAGTGAGTAGTTACTATTCAGTGATTGCCAATTGTTGCTAGTTGGAGTGTAGACCTATTTTTGCCAGATTTTCTAATTTTTCAAGAAAATTCAAATAAAAATAAAAATATATCTACTGCCATACTTGCAAACACAAATTTAGGAGTCAGATGGTTCTTGATTGAGATTTTAGCTTTTGGAAAAAAGTTCGTTCATCTTCTCTTTCCCATTTTCATGTATGTAAAATAAAAACCATAAAATGTCCTGATAATAAAATGAGAAAAAGCAGGTACTGCACTTTAAATAGCACTTAACAGAGTGATATTTAATAAAGTTCTAGAGAACAATTTACCTATGGATTGATGATATTAAACTGTATCCTCAGTATCTAACCTAGAATTATACCTATTAGGTACCTGTTAATAACTCATCAAATGCTAACAGTTAATTATTAACAGTTGAATAAACTTTAGTTTAATGAGTTGATTAGATTTCACATATATTTAATATATGATATAATAGTTATAATTTTATCAAATTTATGTAGTATAAAACATGGATAGCTATGAATCATGATATTCAACTTGCTTAAACCATCCCTTAAAAAAAGTTGACAAAATTACACTTCACAAAAAATCTTTCAAATCTCAGGAGTTCTATATATTAGTGTCTTTTTACGCAGCCATGGGTGAAATAGCTAATGTGTACAAAGATTCCAAGATCTAGATTCTGGACAGGAAGTATAGAGAGAAACAGAGCTGACATTGTAGACTCTTACATGGCTCAAAGGGTCTTACAGCTAGGTAAGAGAGAAGATAAATCACATATAATACAAAGGGAAAAACCAAACACGTGTATAGATAGTTCAGCAATATTATTTATTGTGATTGTATTATGCAGATACCTTTACACTTCCAGATAATGGTTTTGTTTTCTGAAATGTCCCCTTTTTCAATCATCCATGTATACGGCTATTGGCTATGCCAAATCTTAAAGCTGAGGAACAAGTGACTGCAGGTGGAGTCTTTTAAATGTGACCTTAACTACTTACCTGAAGATTGAAAATTCATGTAGCTTTGGAATTCAAGAACATCTTGAATATTTCAAGGCCTATTTGTCATCTTAGTTTGTCACTATTCTGAAATGATTATATTTGTTTTATTACAAAGAAAGTATATTGTAGGTTTAGTCCTAAGCTCAGTAAAGTTGTACCATTCAATGATTTCTTCATATGGTATATGTCCCTACTTGAGTGAATTCAGAAATACCAGAACCCTGGGATCATTCACAGCTCAGTCTCCATGCTCTGATCTTCTCAGAACTAAGCCACTCTCTGAAATCCTTTGGATACATAGCTTTATTGAATTCTCTGACAGGAATTTGGGTACAGTCAATGGGATTCCTTTAACTTGATGGGAAAGTTGCTTCCTTTCTGAAAATTAGTTGGAATAATTTCATTTCTTATTTAGAATGTTGGCCCAAAATTTATACAATCAGTATAAAACAATAATTTAGTCTGCTAAATGAAAATAAGAAATGAAACATTTTCTGCACCCCATAGCTTTTCCCTTGTGATTTGCTCCCATCTGTTTGCCTTGTGTTTTTGTTTATATAAAGCTTTAGTCTTTTCCATCAATATGTTGTGTTATGCTAACTTGTAAGCTGAAATACCAAGGTAATAAATTATACACATTCACCAACATTTTAGTTAACCAACTAGTAAAATCTAATTTGAAAATTTAGCAAGAAATTTAATAAGGCTGCAGTGAGAGTTCATGCTGAAGACAAACTTCTACATGAATAGGATTGGGAATTGCTTCAGTGACAATCTTTTAAAGGACAGTGTCTCTATATCACAAGTGAGAGTAAGAACACACATAACCTAAGAATTGCAACTTCCACAGAAGACTTACTACTAGCATGGTCTTTCATTCTCCTCTTCATGGAAAATGACTCCAGCAGATGATTTCTCTAAGGATACCAGTAAGTTGAAAGATTAGTTATATCTTTATTTTACTGTAAATCCTAAGAGGAGGAGGTGATAATAGAGCTAGTAATATAAAAAGAATGAAGCATTATACATACGAAAGTAAGTAGACTCATATGGATAAAGATTTACAATAGGCAATTAGTTCTGTATATAAATACCACTTACATAGTAGAGAAGGATTGTAGTGGATATATTAATCGCTACATTTATAAAAACATATCTTCAGTTTCTTTCTCACTACCCATTTGCTCTACAGGTAATGATAGTAGCTTTGCCTGTATATCTGGGCCATTTTAAGGTAAGATTAGAAAGAGCTTAACTGTACTGCTGCAAAAATGATTTCCTCAAAGTAGTGGTGGCACCACTGAAATTCCTTGGGGAGTGAAGCAAGGTTTCCCAGAGCAGATGCCACCTAATCTACTTAAACATTTTGGATCATTGTCAACAAGCTCTGCCATTTTTACTTTGTCTAGTATTTGCCATTTCATATGATTTTTGCATGGTTATTCATTAAGTGAAAGTCAATTCATATTTTTAATCAATCATCATATATGAAGATACTCTCTATGACGCTGTCCTTTGCACTGCATTAAACTGTTACAAGTCCAGTCAGTGCATCATTTTAGATAACTCAAATATCTCAAAGCATTTTAAATCTGTTGCACATTTATGATCATAGATAAATAGATACATAGGTATTAAAAGTGAGTTCATAGTCCATTTTTTTGCAGCTCCTGTAGGGAACATCCATTCCACATTGCCTTAATACAAATTCAGATCCACAAAAGCCCCCAGCAAACATATAAAAGATACATTGCTCAAGCAGGGAGAATCTGCAAAAAAGAATGACACTTTTGGAAATAATAATAAATGCAGTCACAAAACTGAACTAATTCAATGCCAAAAACAACAAAAAACCTGAGTAATCTAAAAGAAAGAACAAGAGAGCCAAAAATTGACCATAATTTCCAAACATTGTACAACAATCAAATGTAGATGTCTAGAAAGGCTTTGACCTCACAAAAATCAGCTAATCTGAGTCTGTATTTGTAACCACTGCTCAAAAACCAGCTTGGATATTATTTTTCACCAAGGAAATAAACACTCGTCTTTGGACTGACTCCCGTGGGGCAGAACCAGTGTAAGACATTTATTACTATTCCTCAGCTCTTTGAAAAATCAATCCGAAAGAGAAACTGCAGAAGACCCATCTTCCTCTTGTTTTACTGAAGATAAACTGAAGTTTAAAAAAGGAAGAAGAAAAAGAAAAGAGAGGCCCACAGAGAAACGAAGACAAATGACAGAGAAAGCAAAACCAGTCCTTCCAGACGTCAAATCAGAGTATTGCTTTTGTCCTGGAATTCCCCCAGAGTTACTTAGGACAAGAATCTGGTCCACTGAGATCAAAGCCAGGGAGAACAAAGAAACTCAGAGTGATAAACAGCCTATTAGGGAGAAATCTCAAACAAAGCTGACAGTTTGTGGAGTGCCTAGGATAAAAATCAGCTGTTGGGCTAATCTCTCATTTCCTCCATCAAAATAAAGATGGAGCTTGCTGTGTCTCTGATCTGAGAGCTGGACACGGTGAGCCTGAGTACTTTGCTACAGTGGAGGAGACATAGGTTTTCAGTTCGTTTATACTCATAATCAAACCAGGTCGTTTTTGCTTTCCTGCTCAGGGATTATTCTGAAATGAAAGGCTGAATGCACTTTCACTGTAGACAACCTGAAGCTGTTAATGGGCTGGGAGGTTTAACCCTGGGCTTGCATAATGGTAAGAAATGTACCTCCTTCGATTGTCCTACTCCCTAATTATCCAGACGGAGATAAAATATAGTTAAGAAGAGAGTCTCAAGTATGATCACACTCCAAAGAGAAATTGCTTTATCTCTATAGCTGACTCAGTTTGCCTTTAAATTCCTTCATTCCTCTGAGTAATGGAAATATGGTCAGAGTTGACTATAATTTAGGTCCAACTCAGTCCAACCTAATAATTAAAACAGGTTTTAAGGGAACCACGTTGCTGCCTGGCTAACTCAAGAAATTATTCCACCTTGGAAAGTCGCACTCCCTACCCCTCTGTGAGAGAGTGTCTTGGCATGCGAAGCAACGTTGCCACGTGGCGGTGCCCTAGGGTCTTTCCAATGTGCACGGTCATTCTGGACCTTTTTCAAGTCTATGGCCACAGAGTGGCTTGATACACTGTTTCTTCACCTAGTGACACTCAGGAAACTACTATAGCCATTTGGCTCCTGCATGGTGATGAGCTGGCACCCATCACTGCAGTCACAAAATCCTCCGCACAAAATGACCTCTGCTGACTCAAGCTCTACCAGCCCACAGGCCATATTAGTAATGATTTCCCTTCATCTCAGCATAGACACAGGGTCATGATCTACTATGTACATGCCAGGGGGAGGCATGATAGTAGCGTAGGCTGATACGTCTAGTCTAGGCTTCTTCTGTCCCTCAGTACCTAATCTGAAGTGGCCTGGTTTGAGATTTCTCCTTAAGGATGCTGACATGGTTTCTTGAATTCCAGTACAGATGTTCCTTGTTTAAAGACCTGCTGCCAGGTCATTCCATGAATTGGTTGCTAAATGAGGAATTGTATACAATATGTATGTTCCAATATACAGAACAAAGAAATGGTCAAAGGAAATTCCAAGTGGACGACCTTGCTTTTATTTGCATAACTCTTACATTCATGCAGTACTGTAATGCACAGCAGAACATTAAACTGTAGTACTGTACCGTACAGTACCATCTGCAAAAATTATGGTACTGCACTGTAGAAGAAGCGACCATCAGGCCTCATGGCTACTCATGTTCCTGCTTTGTAAGTCCAAATGTGGACTGAAAGTCCAAGCAGTGGGTCCTAAGTCCAAACAGCATGCCTCTGTGGTAAGTGCAAACCGCTGTTAAACAGGTAGGTGGTTAAACAAGGGATATCTGTAAAGCTCAGCACTGTTCTTGTATTTTAAGGTTCCCAATAGCTCAGTTTCCAAAACTCCTTCCTCCCTTGGAACCTAACTCTGATCATAGAAGCAATAGAGGGTGCTTAAGAACCAGAACTCTGATCTTTTAACATTTTCTTCTTTTTTTATCTGTCCTTTCAATTTCCAACAATTCCTAGAGACCATAAGGAGTGCTATTTCAGTTATATCTTCTTTTTACTCTAGGGCAGCCCAGTGCATGGCCTAGAATCCCAGCCAGAAAGTTATTTCTACATTATGAAAAATTCTTCATAATCTGGATTCAGAAAGCTGATTTGACTCAGTAAATTTTTTTTCCAAATCATATCATTTTTCAAAACACTGATTTTGTTGATATATCCTCAAAATTCTATGTGAATAAAAAATTCTAAATACTGATGACCTCTGTTCTAGAGGTTATGCACCATTCCCATTGTCTCAGTCAGTTTTTTGTGGCTATAACAAAATGTCCAAGCCCTGGTATAATAGTACCTCATTACAAATTTAATGAGATATGTTACAATATACGAATCCTTTTGTTTGCAAATAACTTAGTTTGGGAAGAGAAGCGTTGAGCAAAATTTTGTTTCTACTTGCAAATGCTGCATCCAGAGGCAAACATGACTGTGACCATCTTTCCTGCATGAACACAAGCATGGCCATCTTTTCCAGAATCACAGAATGAATTGCTTTGTGAAATGAGGTACTACTGCATTTTATCAAGTAAAGAAATTATTTTGGCTCACAGCTCTGATAGTTGGAAGATACAAAAATTATAGCATCAGCATCTTACAAGGGCTCCCTGGACAGGGCCTAAATCATCAGAGCAAAAGGAAAGGACTATGTGCAGAAGGGGCTAATGCACTGGGCGGCCCTGCACTGTACTCACCCACTCCCTAAGAGCTGATCTATCCCAGCAGGAGAGACTGCGTTAATCCACTCCTGAATGTGGCCCTTCTGTGACCTGTTACCTCCCTTTTGGCCCCATCCCTTAACACTCCCATTACTTCTCACCACCCTGAGAAACAAGCTTCCCGCACTTAAACCTTTGGGGCACCCATCACATCCCACCGATAGCGCACTTGCCTCACAGTAACTCCATGTATGATTACAAGGGATGCCCTTAAGGAATCAGAATTGTAAAACTGGCAGCACCTCTGAAAAAGCTCAACTGGTGCTTGCTTTATACTGTGGAGTAAGGTTTTTAGGTACAAGAGAGTGTTACAAGGTTTACAGCATGGCTTTAGCATCTTCACTATACCTTTTAGGCTGAAAGAGTTTCAAGACCCTTGATCCATCATTCTACATAATAGAGAGAAAGTGTCAGGTAATACTTTTGTACAACTGAATTGCTACACTCAGTAAGGGACAGTGAAACCCAATTAAGGAGTAAAAGAAAAACTAATCTAAAGTTCAGACAGCAGTGGGGCACCCCTAAAGAATGAAGTGCGGTTACTTTCTCCTTCAAACAAATGATTGTATTCAATGCTCACATGAGAGTTCCCAAGTCCTCAGAAGGTACCCAGTGATCAATACTGGCTTCTCTCTCTTCTCTGTTCCTTCCAAGGCACAAAAAGCCACAGGGGGAGAGCATGAAGTGGAATCATGAAAGATAGAAAGGAAAAATTACAGCATGACATCAGGGCTTCCAAGTAGAAAGCTTAGCAAGGATGAAGCAAAGAGGAAATTCTTGCTTGGTTTATTATTAAAACCTCTCTTCCAATGAAGTACAAGCACAAACTTCCTGGGGGGAAGCACTCACAAAAAGATATCATCATTGTATCCAATACATGTAGAAAAGATGCTAAAAGGATGACCTGGAAATCAAGGATATTTATTTCTGATAAATATCACTCATGTTTGTAACAGAAGTTTAGCAGCTTTCTTATTCCTTTTCTTAGAAAGATTTTAGCATATATTACAAATTATATGATTGCCTTTTCTCTCTTCACAAATAAAGATACTACAAGGTTGTACATGTAACTGTGATTCATTTTATTATTCTATGTGGACGCTGGATCTAAATAACTTGCAGCCAATATTAGAAATAGGAAAGTGACATAATGGTAAAAACTTTTGCCTAGACTGGGAGAATTAAAACTTGTGCACACCCAATGTACTGCTTCTGTTAAGTCCCTAAGTGAGTAGAGACATATTATAGTGATGTACACTTATCTATGTGTATGCAGCGCAACTCGTAATAGCAAAGTTTTGAAGCAGCCTACATGTCTATCAATGGACAAATGAATAAAGAAAATGTGTGTTTATACACAATGGAGTACCACTTATGCATAAAGAAGAGCACATTTGAATCACTTGTAGGAAAACGGATGCATCCTGAGACCATAATGTTAAATGAAGTAAATCAGACACAAAAGCTTGACTATAGCATGGTTTTCCGATATGAGAAAAATGAAGTAAAAACCAAAGTGCAAAATAAAACATAGATGACAGGGAGTGGAGGTAGATGGGAAGGGGATCTAAAGATAGAACTTTAAGGCTGGGGGAAGGGAAAGGGAAATAAAAAGGATCAAGAAAAATATATATATATATGTACATGTATAGTGTATATGTTTGTGAATATGTATATGTATGTGTATGAATATGTACCAGTTCCCTGCAATGAATGTATTCATCATGTATCAAAAATATTATAAAAAGATAGATCTTGTTCATAATATCTTAAAGATTAGAGGAGGCAAATCTAATTATTTTTCCATCTTATCCACAATAATGGTATACTTGATATGCACTGCCTATGACAGGCAAACACCTAGCCATTCATGAAGCAGAGCCTCATAAGTCCTGTCTGGAGTATCTAAGAACAGACCAATATTAACTGTAAAACATAACTTCAGAAAATCTAGGTACTTTGTCTCCAAAAAATAAAAATGATATTGATAACCCTGGACAACTGAATCTTTTGCCAAAGGCGAAAAGTGTTGTCAAAAATCATTGAAGAATCTTTAACTTCAAGTACTCATTCAACAAATACTGTTGAGCAACTACAATATATCAGACATTCTTCTACAGGCAGAAGTTACCAAAGTTAAGGTGACATAAACTCTGTGCCCTCTGAACATGGATGGTGTTTGCTGCCTCATGATTGCTGCCAGAAAGCTTCAAAAACCTTCTACTTCATTTCAAACAACTGTATAAGAGCTTGAGGCACTGCATTTTGTTAATGAGTTTCGCTTGTGGCTTCCCTAGTTTTCTTCTTCTGTCGCTTAGGGTTGGGCCAGGTGCATTGCAACTGGATAAATTCTCACGAGACAGCAAGTTTAGAAAGTGAGGCCACTGCACATCGTGTTGCCCTGTGCTTAGTCCTTCCACTGTTTCTCAGCTGTGCTGTGATGTGGTCAGCAGGACAGGAAGGATGCTGGCACTACTTTCTTTGGTACCAAAAGAAATAGGCATTACCTTCAATTTTTTCTGTTTTTTTTTTTTCCACACATTCTATCATTGTACTGATTAATCTGTTACATTTTTCTTTGTTATTTTCAATTAATTTTACTCTTCCAGACCACTGCAAATTCTTTTGAGAAAAAACAATGAGAAAAAAAGTCACTAAGGAAATTTTTTAATCTGGACATCCATCCTGTGATGACTCACAGACATCCCAAATGACAGACACAAATTTAACCAGCTATCTTCACAAAATCTTAGTGAGCCACGTCTTACACTCACTACCCTGTTTGAGGGATGGCTACCCCTAAACTCAACAATGTGGAAACTTAGATGCTCTCCTTAGCTGTCTCCCTTCCCTGAGCCAACAAGCACTAGCAGTTTTACAGTCTCCTTAAATCCTTCCATTTATTTAATTATCATTGGCACTATCTGGTTTAGAGAATTAGGTCCAAATTACATAGCACCAACCTACTCACCGCTCTTCATTATTTAGAAAGATTAATCCCTCAAATCAGACTGACAAATTTGATTGGAACACACGTAGTGATCTGTGTTTTATCGAACATATTCTGTTTCTCTCCTGCTTGGCCACATCTTCCCATGAAATGAAATGCATACGTTAAGGTTTTGAGTGTGAATTTTTAACTGCTTACTGTCTTATTTTCACTTCATTAAAGAAGTGAAGGATCCTGGGGGAAAAATAATAATAGAAGAATATGTTTACTTTGTCAACATATGAGCTGCAGTACCTTTCTTTAAAAAATGACTTTAGCTCTGAGAGCTTAATACTTTTATCAGTGCAGAAGAAATGGTTCTGTGTAACTCAATCTCCTGTCTAGTACTTGTCTTATAGGTAAACAACACTGAAAACTTTGTAGCAATGACTACCAAGGAAATACAGAGTAAATCACACTTTCATTTCCAAATTATTACAGAGCCAGCCATTGATGCTGCTACGAGTTCCATGCTCAAGGGCCATTGTAAGACAGGTTAACGGGTGTTTAGGTTTTCAATTTTTTTTATTTTACCCCCCCACACACACACTTCGTTTCTCTCTTTTTGAAAGATGTTAGCATAATGTTCCCAGGAGCATTTTCTAGAATGCTCAGCAATGGTTAAATGCCACACCCAGGTTGCCTCTCTGTAGGCAGTTGAAGGAGTCCTTTGCTCATGATTGTGTGGGTGCTGTGTGTGTGTGCACGTGTGTGTGTGTGCATTCATGCCTTTACTTGGGTTACTGCTCAACTTTAGTTTTCGACTTAGTCTGCACATCATCTAGATTGTATTGTACATTTCAAACCTAACCCCATCCTGGCAAAAACAAAGCTGCAGGGACAACAGGTTAAGAATACATTCCTCTAGAAGAGTATCTGCTCAGACTGATCCTATGTCTTCTTTGGACTATATTTGAAACTTAGCCTGGAATGCAGAAGTGGTCTGTCAAGCAGAAAGATGTCAACAGGGAGAGAGCCAGATGCTAGCATGCATCTCACCTCTGTCTATCTGTGTGCAATGTATGCTGTCCATGACAGCTTGTCTGCAACCTGACTGGGTTGGAGTTCTGGTCATAGTGGCAACTTGACATTCTTGGTTGGAGTTTAGAGAGATGTAAGACTTCTGATTAATGCCTTATTTACTTTATGTTGATTAGTCTTTGATACATGTGCTGAATTGGAAACCTAAATAAAGATATTTTTTATGTTTTTTTTTTTTTTTTGGGACTGGGAATCGAACTCAGGACCTTGTGCTTGCCAGGCAGGTGCTGGTGCTGCTGGGCTATATCCCTGGCCCAAAGATAATTGCTTAAAATGTAAAAAAAATGTTTTAACTAAATTGGATTGAGTTCAACTAGTGTTAGTTAAATCTAATAAATCACCTTTAAACCCACCACCTTTTACTTTTATCTCAAAGCTGAACATAGAGTGTAAGAATAAATATGCTGGGAATAATTGACGAACATGAAGTAAAAAAGAGTAGATTATATTGGAAATATTAAAAGATACTTTTTTAAAAAGGGAAGCCATAAAGGAAATAATATATAATTAAAAGAAATAGAAATTCCCTCTTGTTCTATTTTTGTTTTTCTTTCTCACATTCAAGCACAGTTTTAACTATGCAAAGTTAACTGACTACACTCTGCACATTCTCAAATTATTTGGGTATCATCCCACAAGCTTCATGCATGTGGTATACTAAATGAATTATGACTTAACATAGTACTTAAAGCCTGTTTTGGCTAACATAGGCATAGTTGAGAACATCTAGTGTGTTGAGCACAAGCTTAACAACAAGTTCCTTTAGAAGGAGGGAGAGAGTTGGACACAGAGACACAAGCACATGGGATGATTCTATGTGAAGACACACAGAGAGAGATTCTGGAGAGATGCTTCCATCATTCTAGAAATGCCAAGGGGTAGCCAGCCACCCCCAAAGCTCTAGAGACTTATGGAACAAAGTCCCTCCTGGACATGTCGGAGGAAACACCTTCCTGCTGAGAGTTGGATATCACACTTCAATCTTGAAAATGATATAAATAAATAAAATTTTAAAATCATTTATAAGGCATGGTGGTACATGCTTGTAAATGTAGCACTCCAGGAGGCTGAGGCAGGAGGATCACAAATTTAAGCCCAGCCTGGGCAATTTATCAATACCCTATCTCAAAAAAAAAAAAAAAAATTAAAAGGGCTGAGGATGTAGAAGGACCTGGATTCACTCTCCAGTAACATAAAAAAGTGACTTATTCATGGAAATTGAAGCAGAACTTGAAAGAGTAAATCAATCCAAGAGTATCAGATGGTCCCACCTCACCTCTGACTCTGAGGAAATGGGTCAAGCCCATAATGTTATGAACAAGATTGAACTAGAGTCCCTGTGAGAGTCAGCATTAACAATCATTCCTTCCCATTCTTCAAGAGAATACACTAAAATTTCCCCAGTGGAGACACCTTGGAAGTAATTCAAAGTAGAGAGTTAAAGACGGACTAACTTTTGAAAGAAAAAAGGGACCCTAGAAAATAGTTGCCTCATTCCTCTGATCTTAGACAAGAAAACTAAGATTGAAAGAGCTCAATTGGCTTTCCTTGGTAACATCCATAAGCAGTGGTAGAACCATGGGATGAACCCAGAGCTTCAAAGTTTTCTGAACCCAAGTGCCGTCCCCTCCAATACCATGGGGTTGTCTGGCCCTGGGCAGACACAAACAGAACTTCCTCACCTTTTCTCATATTGTGAGACCTAATCTATTGTGTGTTCTTGGGTTTTACTTTTGACAAAACTTCTGTTTTAAGATCTTGCAGTTACATTTTAACGTGTAAAAATGTAGTTATAAATGAACAATACATTCAGCATAGCAATTTTTTTCTTAAGAGAATTGTAATATTGGTGACAAATTCTAGACTGACAGACTTGAAGACTTGCTTTTGAATTTCTAACGGAAGATTTATGTCACAAAATGCATATGAAAATAATTGTATTTATGCTTACCATCCTGGAACAATTGTTTAATATGTCAGTAAATTGAAAGTAGCTTCTAAGACAAATATCAAAGATGGTTACGACTCACGTCTATATCCAACAGAGCTGCGTTAAACATAAACAATACAACACACATACATAAATGACAGAAGCAAAACTCGCTTGAGAAAAAGAAGTGTTTGCTTGGAAACTCACCACAGATTTGAAGTTGTGTTCAATGGCCAAGCACTGAGCCCTTTTGATTCCAAGAAGAAAAATAATAGCTAAGTGAATACAATTAATCACTGTATTTACATAACTATCATTTTCCTATGTAAAGAGCTACCCTGGTGAGTGCTATAACACTTGTCAATTAGTTCTAATTAGTGTTTCTGCCTCTAAATGCTTGATTCTACTTCAATTACAATTGTTTGCGGATCTTAACAACTACTGTACTAGATATGCTGGCATGAGGCCTGATACATTTTAAGCTTAAACTATCCAACCACAACATCAGTATTCAGGTAGGCAGTGCCGTGCTGTTTTCTGAGAAGGTGTGGTAATTTCTTGGACCAGATGTGTGAATTCGTGGGTGATCCAATTATTGTGGTTATCAGGAAGATAAATTAAAATTCTTCCCCAGATTGACCCCAGAAAAAACTAAAAGCTCCATTCCAACAGTTTCTCAACAATTCAGCCTCTGACTTGCACATTCCTGAAAATATCTACAAACAGCTCGGAGAATAAAAGTTTAAAGAGATGACTATACAAATAAAATGGCAAAAGAAAGCAGTTCCATTCCTGATGTGAAATACACTTACTCACATGACTATATTATCAGTCATTGGTGATTATCTAGAGGTGACCCCAGGACTCTTTCTCTGTTTTCCTATATTTTTGTTACTAACAGAATTCAAAGTAACACAGGCACCAATTTTTTTTTAAAAATTTATGTTTTTAAGTTCCTTCTCTGGTGAGATACACAAAAACATCTAATTATTCAGAAACTCAGCTTTGTACCTAACTGGATGGCAATTTCCTTCCAACTTGCTCTACTTCTCCAAAACTACACCCTGCCCCTTGGATTCTGCTGTTTTAGTCTTGGGGAGCTTGAGACTAAATGTGGGAGATGAATGAAAGTGAAGAATATCTTACTAATTTTCTCAAGGATCTTGGAAAAGATCATCAGCCCTGCAGTCAGCCCCAGGTCTTCTTGGTTGCTCTGGATATTCCTGATGTGTTTGCACAGCACACTTCTGCCAGAGACACCCTAAAATGAGCCTGTCTGGTGATTCCAAAAAAATAAACAAATATATCCTGAAGGGAAAGGAAAGGAAAGGAAAGTCCACCAGTTTTTGTGGAAATAAAACTAAAATGTACACACTGATACCTTTTTGTATCACAAACAGAAGCCATATTTGATACACTGCATTAACTGTTAGAAACCAAAAAACAATAAAATCTGTAGAAAGACAAAGGAATTTACAATTCTTCTTTCAACATCTTTTTGTGAACATTATTCGTAGGTTCTTATGTGAAAGTTAGGAAATCCTGAGATCTAGCTTTTAAAAACATTACAAGAATTTGATCGCAGTTAAGAGATGACTCATGAGAAAATAACATAAAGTTATCTTGTCTGTAGAAACATATTTTATATCTCTAATTTCTGCTTACTGAAGTTTCACACCTATTTCTGAAGTGAGAAATTGAGTAGAAAGCAATAATTTCAACATCTTAAAGTCAAAGTGTAATGTCAAGTTTGCATTGATGAGAGAACTAAATCAATAAAGGACCAAGGTCTCAAAAATGCATTGCAGGGAAAAGTTTATTGATTTCTTATATCAAAAATGAGCCAGAATTTGGTTAGTACACTGTTCTTGCCACTTTTTAAAATATATGCATCTAAAAAAATCTTTTAATATTTTATCATCAGTATAATTCTTCTATTGAGTAATTATTATTATAAGCTAAAGGTTAAAGAGTCTTTGGTGAAATTATAGTCTTCATTCTTATATGAAACTCAGAAATTCTAGCAATCAATTAATTACAGAAAACATCTGGTAGAATTAAGTTATGATGAGACTATGTGGACAGAATTTTTGTTGTTTTAAACTTGTAGCAAATTTAACTAACTTTTATCTGCACAAAAGATAGGTAGTCATATATGATAACTTTGAAGCCATAATATTGTTTTCTCTGATAAATAATTATACTAAATTAGGCTTTAGGTTATAAATTACTTTAATAAAAATTTTAAGTTGGAATAGTAAGTTTGTGTGCCCTTTTGGAAGAAAATTTGCAAGTTCTATAAAATATTTTTAATAACTATAATTTATCACATACCCACTGCACCATTCTCAGCATTTACAGTAATTCATATACTATATAAATTAGGTACTAATATTTTTTATTGAATGAGAAATCTAACAGTTTGAAAAGTATCTTTATGTTGTATATCTCTAAAAGAAAATGAAAAAGTACGTGTGCTATATTATTGTCACATTTTCTTGTTACTTATTATTTGTATTTTTACTTAAATGAGTCTTTCACATTTATATCTGGTTTGAATCAAATATTTCTTTGTGCACACCCCAGATCAAATAATGGACTTCACCAAACATCAAACCTGCCTGTACCTTGATTACAGAATTCCCAGCTTCCAGGATGGTGAAAAAATAAACTCCTGTTCTTTATAAGTCATCCAGTCAATGGAGTTGGTTATCAAAGCC
This sequence comes from Chinchilla lanigera, assembly GCF_000276665.1. Taxonomy (NCBI): domain Eukaryota; kingdom Metazoa; phylum Chordata; class Mammalia; order Rodentia; family Chinchillidae; genus Chinchilla; species Chinchilla lanigera. Next base: position 19,144,578 of record NW_004955418.1, on the reverse strand, counting down.
TGAAAGAAGTAACATTTTTTACTTTAGAAGTGTTCTTAAACAGCCTTTACACAGAATGAACACTATCTATCATCAATATCCATGGTATTTTTCCCAGTATTATTCAGTTTTCCTGCAAGATTGTTACTAGTGCAAAACAACTCTTCTCCTTCCCCTTCTTTTTCCTTTCGATCTTCTTTGTGCATGCGTGTGTGTGTGTATTTGTGTGTGTGTGGTACTTGAGCTTGACCGCAACACCTTCACTCTGAGTTACATCTCCTTCCTTTGCCTTAGTTGTTACTTTGAGATTGGGTGTTTCTAAGTCACAAAGTTGTCCAAGTTAGGTTCAGACTTGTGTTCCACCTGCCTCAGCCTCCCAGTGCTGAATTACAGGTGTGCACTACCACACCCAGAGACAATATTTCTTTTTTTCTTTTTAATTTTGTTTTTATTTTATAGAAAAGAGGCAAAGCAAAATTTCATAACAAGATGAAAGGAGAATAACAATAAATAATACACTGCATATTGTTACCTTTAAAGTAATTACTCAGAGTAAAAGATATGGGCATGAAAAATTCTCCAATTGATATTAGCACAAACCTTCTTTTTTGATGATTTAAGAGACACTAATAGTACAAATAGCATGCATTTTCTCCCTTTTCCCTTATTTCCTATCCTCTTCCCCCCATCCTAATTTCTTTTTCCCTTTATACAATTTCTTCCTCTATCACAACATCTATTTTATATTTTATACATAATTCAGTCTTTCAGTCTTTCGGGGGCCCATTCCATTTTTTTTTTTTTTGGTTTTGTTTTTTTTCCTTTTTAGTTTTGTTTTCAGTTTGCTTTCTTTTCTTTTTAAAGTTTTCAATTTTCTCTGGTTTTTTTGTTGGTTGTTTTTGCCCCTTTTTTTTTATCCATTCCTTGGTTGATGGGCATTTGTGTTGTTTCCCAGATTTAGCTACTACAAAATGCACTGCTATAAACATAGGTGCACATATATCTCTGTGAGATGATGTTTTTAATTCCTCTGGAAAGATACCCAGAAGGGGTATAGGTGGATCACATGGGACCTGTATTCCTAGCTTTTTGAGAAACCTCCATACTGATTTCCAAGTGGTTGCACCAGTAGTCACACTCATCAACAGTGGAGAAGTGTTCCATTTTCCCCACAGCCCTTCTAGCATTTGTTATTGGTTGATTTCTTGATGATAGACATTCTTTCTGCAGTGAGATGGAATCTCAATATTGTTTTAATTTTCACATCTTGAATGACCAATGATATTAAATATTTTTTCATATATTCATCTGCCATTTGTATTTCTTCACCTGAGACGTATATATTCATGTCAAATGTCCATTTCTGGATTGGTCTTTGAATTTTGGGAATTTGAGTTTTTTCAAGTCTTTGTGTGTTCTAATAGAAGTGCTTTGTCTGAGGGACAATTGGTTAAAATTTTTTCCCAATCTGTGAGCTGTCTTTTTCATTGTGTTGGTGATTTCTTTTGATGTGCAAAAACTTTTTAATAAGATTAGGTTCCAGTTGTTGATTCTCTGAAGTACTTCTTATAGAGTTTGGGTTTTGTTCATGAAATCTCTGCCTAACACTATGTCTTCACAATTTCTACCTACTTTGACTACCAATGGATTTAGTGATTCTGATTTAATATTTAGATCTTTGATCCACTTTGACTTTAATTTAGTGCATGGTGATAGACACAGGTCTAGTTTTAGTCATTGGCATGTAGAGAACCAGTTTTTCCAACACCGTTTATTAAAGAGGCTATGTTTCTTAACAGTGAGCATGTTTGGCCACTTTGCCAAAGATAAGGTGGCTGAGTGTGTTTGCAGTTGTGTCTGCATCCTTTAATCTGTTCCACTGATCCTGAGGTCAGTTTTTTGGCCAGTACCATACTGATTTTATCTCTTGGCTGTGTAGTATAATTTCCAGTCAGGAATTATACCTTCTGTCTTTCCTTTGTTGCCCAGAATTTCTTTTGCCATTCTGGGTCACTTCTGGCTCCAAATGAATTTTAGAAATCTTTATTCTAAATTTGTTAGGTAAGCTAATGGTATTTTGATCAAAATTGGATTACATCTGTACAACAGTTTTGGAAGTATGACCATTTTCACAATGTTGGTTCTTCCTATCCATGAGCAAGGAATATCTTTCCATTTTCTGATAGCCTCTTTGATTGCTTTTTTCAAAATACTATAATTTTCAGTATATAAATCCTTTGATTTCCTTTATTAGATTGATTCCTAAGTATTTCATTTCTTTGAGTGCTATTGTAAAAGGTGTGGTTTCCATAATTTATCTCTCTGTGAGTTTGTTGTTTGTGTACAAGAATGCTATGATTTTTGAGCATTAACTTTGTATGTAGCTATGCTGCTGAATTTGGTTATTAAATCTAGAAGTCTTTTGGTGGAGTTTTTGGGGTCTTCCAGGTAGAGTAACATTTTACCTGTGAATAATGAAAATTTAACTTCTTCCTTTCCTATCCCAATTCCTTTTGTCTCTCTCTTGTCTAGTTGTTCTGGCTAATGTTTTCAGAAATATGTTGAA